>NC_051846.1:120431883-120620620 GCF_002237135.1 Teleopsis dalmanni | reverse complement strand
TGCTTAGCGATTGATTGGTTCTGAGGCTGATTACTTGGTTTCTGATGAGGAATGGATGACTCAGAGTTTGGACTATGAATAACGTTATCCCGTTCAGGCATATTGGGTATGCCTCTCATTGTATTTTGTAGCACCATTACTTGAGGGGACTCGACTTCTATGCGTCCTACTTTTACTTCTCGAACACGATGACGGCTCACTTTATCCTGTTCTGTGCTTAGTTCTTCGAAGTCATCGGCAAGTGTTGTTAATTCATTTAGGCTTGTAAACTCTGAACGTTTAATGTACATCCGGTAGTCTGCCTTCATGTTTCGATACACCCGCTCCAATTGCGAATCTGGATCCATGCCAGTGTGTCGCATTAAATTTATAATGTCAAGTGAGTAATCCTTGAATCTTTCGTTTGTCTTTTGTAATCGTGTTTGTACCTCATTGTCTAATTTTTCGAAATATCTACACCATATGAAGAATTTTAAGAAATCTTCCTTGAAGCTTGACCAGAGGGGCCGAGGTTTATGGTTGTTACGGTACCATCTTAATGCTTTATCTTCAAAGAGTATTGGCATCATCTTGGGAATTGAATTTACATCGATACTGTACATAGCCGCCAGTTCCTCTATGTGATCGATGAAACCTAGTGGATCCTTACCACCGTCATATTTACAGGACCACTTCTGTACCTCTTCAACCATCTGAAAGTAGGAGCGCATTGGAGGATTTATTGAACTTCCACATGTTCCTGGTATTCCTCTTGATCCCACCGACATTGTTCCTTGTTGTGATATTTGTTAATATTTTATCCTCTGGATCTTAAATTTCCATTCGAGCCTTGACCACTGTGATTTGACCAATCAGGTCCCTGGTAATTTTTTCCTTCCCACTTGGAATACTATCGAACACTAGTCGCTGCTCGGGCGCCAATTGTAACGACACGGATTCGTCGTTTAAATTCTGCTGAGGTATTACTCAGTCGTGGTCCGGGTCGTTGCAATAAATTTGTTCTATTGACCAGTTCGAAGCTGGTAAACCAAGGGAAAATTAAAAGACCGTTTGTTTTTATTATTTTATTTATTATTTATTAAAAGTTTTCTTTAAATAATTTACTCTAGTCTTGATTCTACTCAATAATTTATTTTAAGCTTGACTCTACTCAATAAGTTTTACCCAAAGACGTCAGAACATCAAAGGGTTTTTTTTCAAATCTACGCAATTAGTAGCCAAAGACGTCAAAACATCAAAGGCGTTATAAAATCTATTCAATAAGCTTTATCCAAAGACGTCAGAACATCAAAGGGTTTTTTCCAAATCTACGCAATTAGTTTCTAGCCAAAGACGTCAAAACATCAAAGGCGTTATAAAATCTACTTAATACGTTCTACGAATTTATTTAACCTTAGCGTCGAAACACTATGAGCTTCTAAAAGGGACTTAGCGGTGGAGTAGTGATCTACTCACTTCGGTGTGCCGGTGCTAAGTGATTTTTCATATAAAAATCTCCGCTATTTATATAAAACACTTTGCTTTGATTAATTGCACGCACAACCGCACAAGTATAATTTTCGTGCGTGTGGGTGTTCGCTGTGTTTGTCATGCGTATAGATGTTCGCTGTGTTGATCGTGCGTGTGGATGTTCGCGGTGTTGATCGTGCGTGTGGATGTTCGCGGTATTGATCGTGCGTGTGGATGTTCGCGGTGTTTGTTGTATTTAAATAATTTTTATGCAGAGAATTTTAGTAAAAATAGTAAGTTTATGTAGGGCGGAAATTTGTACAAAATTCCGTCCTTACATTTCCCTCCTTCTTCGGGGGATTTGAACTGGACTACTTCGTTGAATGGTTTCGTGTCCGCTTTCTAGGATTCCTAAAAACTTTGAGGAATTCATCTTGATGTGTACTGGTGTAATCATAATCCTGCTCACGTGGTACATCTGGACTCTGACTTTTCGACTCTGTGATGAGTTTTAAACTTCGCTGACGCGGTACATCTGGACTCTGACTTTTCGACTCTGTGATGAGTTTTAAACTTCGCTGACGCGGTACATCTGGACTCTGACTTTTCGACTCTGTGATGAGTTTTGAATTTCGCAGACGTGGTACATCTAGACTCTGACTTTTCGACTCTGTGATGAGTTTTAAACTTTGCTGACGCGGTACATCTGGACTCTGACTTTTCGACTCTGTGATGAGTTTTAAACTTCGCTGACGCGGTACATCTGGACTCTGACTTTTCGACTCTGTGATGAGTTTTAAACTTCGCTGACGCGGTACATCTGAACTCTGACTTTTCGACTCTGTGATGAGTTTTGAATTTCGCAGACGTGGTACGTCTGGACTCTGACTTTTCGACTCTGTGATGAGTTTTAAACTTCGCTGACGCGGTACATCTGAACTCTGACTTATCGACTCTGTGATGAGTTTTAAACTTCGCAGACGCGGTACATCTGGACTCTGACTTTTCGACTCTGTGATGAGTTTTGAATTTCGCAGACGTGGTACATCTGGACTCTGACTTTTCGACTCTGTGATGAGTTTTAAACTTCGCAGACGCGGTACATCTGGACTCTGACTTTTCGACTCTGTGATGAGTTTTGAATTTCGTAGACGTGGTACATCTGGACTCTGACTTTTCGACTCTGTGATGAGTTTTAAATTTTTCTGACGCTGTACATCCGGACTCTGACTTTTCGACTCTGTGATGAGTTTTAAACTTCGCTGACGCGGTACTTCTGCACTCTGAGTTTTCGACTCTGTGATGAGTTTTGAACTTCGCTGACGCGGTGGTACTAAGCACCTACAAGGTGTCTGCTCTTGTGGATTTTCTTGCTGGGCTTTTAAATAATCTCGAGGTTGTACGCGTTGTGTCGTTATGCTTGACTTTGGTAGTGATGCTGAAGTCACATTTCTAGTTATAAATGCTGTTGCTTGCTTAGCGATTGATTGGTTCTGAGGCTGATTACTTGGTTTCTGATGAGGAATGGATGACTCAGAGTTTGGACTATGAATAACGTTATCCCGTTCAGGCATATTGGGTATGCTTCTCATTGTATTTTGTAGCACCATTACTTGAGGGGACTCGACTACCATGCGTCCTACGTTCACTTCTCGAACACGTTGACGACTCACTTTATCCTGTTCTGTACTTAGTTCTTCGAAGTCATCGGCAAGTGTTGTTAATTCATTTAGGCTTGTAAACTCTGAACGTTTAATGTACATCCGGTAGTCTGCCTTCATGTTTCGATACACCCGCTCCAATTGCGAATCTGGATCCATGCCAGTGTGTCGCATTAGATTTATGATGTCAAGTGAGTAATCCTTGAAACTTTCTTTTGTCTTTTGTAGTCGTGTTCGTACCTCATTTTCTAAGTTTTCGAAATATCTACATGATATGAAGAATTTTAAGAAATCTTCCTTGAAGCTTGACCAGAGGGGCCAAGGTTTATGGTTGTTACGGTACCATCTTAATGCTTTATCTTCAAAGAGTATTGGCATCATCTTGGGAATTAGATTTACATCGATACTGTACATAGCCGCCAGTTCCTCTATGTGATCGATGAAATCTAGTGGATCCTTACCACCGTCATATTTACAGGACCACTTCTGTACCTCTTCAACCATCTGAAGGTAGGAGCGCACTGGAGGATTTATTAAACTTCCATATGTTCCTGGTATTCCTCTTGATCCCACCGACATTGTTCCTTGTTGTTAATATTTTATCCTCTGGATCTTAAATTTCCATTCGAGCCTTGACCACTGCGATTTGACCAATCAGGTCCCTGGTAATTCTTTTCTTCCCACTTGGAATACTATCGAACTCTAGTCCCTGCTCGGGCGCCAATTGTAACGACACGGATTCGTCGTTTTTAATTTTGCTGAGGTATTACTCAGTCGCGGTCCGGGTCGTTGCAATAAATTTGTTTTATTGACTAGTTCGAAGCTGGTAAACCAAGGAGTGGAAAGTAAAAGACCGTTTGATTTTATTATTTAAAATTTATTTAAAGTTTTCTTAAATAACTTATTCTAGTCTTGATTCTACTCAGTAAGTTTTATCCAAAGACGTCAGAACATCAAAGGGTTTTTTTCCAAATCTACGTAATTAGTTTCTAGCCAAAGACGTCAAAACATCAAAGGCGTTTATAAAATCTATTCAATAATTTTTACCCAAAGACGTCAGAACATCAAAGGGTCTTTTCCAAATCTACGTAATTAGTTTCTAGCCAAAGACGTCAAAACATCAAAGGCGTTATACAATCTACTCACAAGTTTCTACGAATTTATTTAGCCTTAGCGTCGAAACACTATAGGCTTCTAAAAGTGGACTTAGCGCTGGAGTAGTGATCTACTCACTTCGGTGTGCCGGTGCTAAGTGATTTTTCATATAAAATCTCCGCTATTTATATACGACACTTTGCTTTGCTTAATTGAACGCACAACCGCACAAGTATAATTTTCGTGCGTGTGGGTGTTCGCTGTGTTGATCGTGCGTATGGATGTTCGCTGTGTTGATCGTGCGTGCGGATGTTCGCGGTGTTTGTTGTGCGTATGGATGTTCGCTGTGTTTTTGTTTCAAATATATAAATCGAGTTTTATCCAGATGATAAAATAATAAAAAACAATGAGTTTTATGTAGGGCGGAATTTGTACAAAATTCTGTCCTTACAATACAAACAGAAACGAAATGCTTTCAAAAACCAATACAAAATGAAAGTGATCTAATTTTTTGGTGCAACGCTTTGCTTTGCATTTTATGCAAAAACTCTGCAATAAAATCTTTATTTGCAAAGTGCAAACTAATTTATCTTAAGTTTTTGGTGCAACGCTTTTCACTTTTACCATACTTTGCAAAAAAAAAATCACACATAAGTTTTGCAAAGTGAAAAGTGTTGGTGCAATATTGCCCCAAATTAACATATATAATAAGTTGCTTTTATATAAGTCTAAATAAAATATTATAAAATATTAAAAAGTAAATATTATAAAATACTATAAAATATTTATGTTAAATGTATTATAAAGTTTTTTTAGAAACTGAACTCTTTAATTCACAATTTATAAGTATTGTCCGGTAATATATCCCTTTAATTATTGCAACTAAATTTATTTCAAAAACAGCAAAAATATTTGCTAATAATTTTCTATTTCTATTTTCTATTTCTATTTCTATTTTTTTATTGGTGCAACAGAAAATTTTTTTTTGTTTTGTTTTTGAATTTTATTTTGCTCTTATCGAATCTTCTAAAAATCAACTTAGAAATAACAATAAATTTTCACTGCTAATTGCTATTTTAAAATATTTAAAAAAAAAAAAAATTTTTGTTTGAGTTCTTTGGAGTTTTTCAATGTTTGATGGAGAAGCAGAGCTCCAGAGTTCAATTCCGTAGGTCCATATGAGTTTTATCATTGTATTGTAAAGTTGCATTTTACAGTTTAGTTCTTGTTGTTTGAGTTTAATTTGGGTTACTTTGGTTTCTATATGCTTTTTCCAAGTAAGCCTTCGGTCGAGTTGCATTCGTAAGTATTTAGTGTCATCGCATTGTGGTATTACTTTTTCATTAATACGAATGGCAAGGCAGGTATCTCGTCGTAGAGTGAAAGTTATGTGTACACTTTTCGATTCATTAACTTTTATTCTCCAGAGATCGAGCCATTTTTGCAGTTTGTTGAGGTGGTCTTGAACTGATTTTGTGGCTGTGAATAGGTCGTCACTATGACTGAGAATGGCAGTGTCATCCGCAAATGTTGATGTTGTTGTACAGTCACTGGTTGGCATGTCTGCTGTGAAAATCAGGTACAGCAAGGGACCCAGTACACTACCTTGGGGTACAGCGGCCATAATGGGGAAGGTATTGGAGACAAAAGATTTTTGTTTTATAACAAATCTTCTATTTGAGAGGTAGTTTTTGATAACTTGTATGGTAAATGTTTCTCAAGTTTCCAAAACAATCCTTCGTGCCAAACTTTGTCAAAGGCTTGAGTTATGTCTAGAAAGACGCCTGAACAATACTGCCTCTTCTCAAACGTTTCCTTAATTACTCATACTATGCGGTGTACTTGTTCTATTGTGTTGTGTTTTTCTCTAAATCCAAATTGGTGGTTAGGTATTATTCTTTTCTTATTTATGTAGGGCATCAGTTGTTTTATAAAAAGTTTTTCAAATAATTTTGAGAGAATTGGAAGCAGACTTATGTAGCGTGCATAAGCATACACTATGTGAGTAAATAAGTATGCTGATATTTATTGTAACTTTATTGCATTCTTGCAATATGAGCCCCTACCGTCCGTTTGACGATAGTGTTTGGGCTGGCGTGTGAAGACGCCAATTCAGCAAATTCTCACAGTATGCTAATGCACACTGCTCCTCCAAATATGAACTTTGTAAAAACATATTTCAATCAATAAAGCAAGTCTAAAAAGAGAACACGGTTTTTAAATTACTACATGGCGACCGTGACATGTTTTAAAAAAATTAATAAAATTATTATTAATAAATTAATTAATTATATTAAATTGATTGTGCACGCGTGATGGTGACATGTTTTAATAATAATAAATTTTGTTAATATTAATTAATTATATTAAATTGATTGTGCACGCGTGATGACGACATGTTTTAATAATAATAAATTGTTAATTAATTATATTAAATTAATTGTGCACACATGATGACGACATGTTTTAATAATAATAAATTATTAATAAATTATATTAAATTAATTGTGCACACATGATGACGAGTGACTTCTAATTGCAATAACAATTTTGTTTTGATTGATGTGTTATTATTAGTTATAATAATAAAAGAAAATTATTAAAGAGAAATAATAAACAACACATATGATGACGATTGACTTCTAATTGCTAAATAACAATTTTGTTTTGAATGATGTGTCATTATTAGTTATAATAATAAAAGAAAATTATTAAAGAGAAATAATAAACAATTTATATAAAATAATTAAAATTTTTTTTATTAATTAACAATTAATAATAAACAAAAATTTATACAAATTTAAACTAAGTTTAAAAATTTAAACTAAGTGAAAAACTATGTAAAAATGTATGGAGTAAAAAAAAACCACTGCTGATACTGACGATACTGCCGTCGCTGTTTCAACGTCGCTGCGACCTACCTCAATTACTGCTGGCACAGTCATCAACTACAGCAAGACAACAGCTGCTGTGTACTTAATCTCAAATATAAGTGGATGCAAGCAAGTAGATTAAAAATTTAAAAATAAAAATTAAAAATTAAAAATTAAAAAAAAAAAATAATTTTTATAGAAATGAAAAATTTTATTAGTTTGAAATAACATGTAAAATCAATAATATTTTGTTTTATATTTTGGAAATTACTTTAAGAAAAACAAAAATCATAATAAATACAAATTTATAAAATACGAATACCAAATTAAATTACATCATGATAGAATTGTTTAAAAATTAATAAAATTAAATAACTCTGATATTTAATTCAAAAAAAAAAATTTTTTATTAAAAATTAATTTGTTATAATAAATACAACTATATACATAAGTGATTTTTTTTTATTAATTTTATTTTAATGTTAACGAAAAGTTTACGTTGTCAATAAAATCAACTGTATTTAACAAACAGTTGTTTATTAATTATATTTCATTTATATATTTATATTTGTATTCTATATATATATGTTTTTTTATACATCTATTCAATTTTTATGTTTTATATTCATTCATTCATTAATATTATTTGGAAATGTGCGGCCCAAAAGCCAATTTCGATAGGCCTCAGGCCAATGTAATTAATGAACTGGAAATACAGACAGATTTAAGTGATTTAAAAACCACGAATTTCCTTTTACTTATTCTTGTTATTATAGTGATAGGAAAAATAGTTCTCAAATTAATAGGAAAGTACAGAGCTTCCGTTAAAAGGAAGTATATGAATCGTGCAGTTTCAACGGATAACATTTAAAATGTTTAATTTCAGTTGGGTAATTTTTTCTCTCTTTGCTGCATTTAGTTACAAATTTATTACTGGACTAGTATGTAAAACATGTAGAATATTTTTATGAGTTCTCAATCGTCGTATAGGAAAATTTAATATTGAATTCTATATAATACGTGAATTTCATTTTAAGGCTATGTTATAGATTTATCTATACAATTCAAAGAGTTTACTATAACTTACGCAATTAAAGTGTTAAGATTTTCGTAAATTTAATTTACAATTTTAAAAACAAAATATTGTTTGATGGAATGGCAAACAATATTGAATAAAATACGCTTCCTAAAAGAAACGTTTAATAAATCCTATAAATGCATTGCAATAGATAGACCTATTAGTGCTACAACACTACACAAACACTGTACGTTATTAATACAGAGTTTAGAGAGTATTCGAGTACTTTTGAACGTACACTTTGATAGGTTCACAACCGCACACAAAGCGGAAGCGAGGAAAATCTTTGGAGACCTCCGTGAAAAAGCCATCAAAGTTACCCTAAAGAAAGGCATTAATGTTGAAATACCCACAACATTAAATGAAAAAATATCTATTAATATAGAATTAAATATAGACACAGACTCTGAAAATACAACGGAACACAAAAATATAGAAATGGCACAAGCACAAGTAGAGCTCGACAGAGCATACATAAAGGAAACCGCCATAGCAGTTCCAGAATTTGACGGGAAAAAACAACACTTGGAAAGATTCATTAGAGCATTACGTTTGATAGACCGCACCAAAGGTACACAGGAAGACCTTGCTGTGGAAGTTATAAAATCAAAGATAACAGGACCCATACTGTATAGGGTGAAAGACGAGGAAACTATACAGGGAATAATAACAAAATTATCCCTATGCGTCAAAGGAGAATCAATCGACGTCATAAAGGCCAAGTTGATGAATATTCAACAACGAGGCAAAACGGCTACTCAATATACTGCCGAAATCAATAATCTATGTCAAGCTCTTGAGGGTGCATACATAGATAATGGCGTAGATGCGGACAATGCAGAAACATTTAGTCGGAAAGAAGCTATATCTTCGATGACTAAAAATTGTACTAATGACAGGTTGAAAACTATAATGGAAGCAGGCACATTCAACTCACTGAATGAAGCTGTATCAAAATATGTCAACTGCTGTACAGAAATGCATGGAAGACCGGACGCAATTCTATATTACTCGCGAATAAATAACAGAAACACCTACCGCGGAAATTACAACCGTCGTAGAGGCCGTGGCAATAACAGCAATCAACGAAATAGCCACAGAAATAATAATCAAGATATTCAATCATATGGTAATGAATATCAAAACAATAGATACCCCCGTAGAGGCAGTACATTTAATACCTCACGTGGACAAGGGCGTAATAACATACGCGTAATACAACAAAATTCGGAAAACTAATTACCCCCCCAAACCCATACAAACATCATAAAATCTATAATTTTAATCCCAATTCAAACCTCTTAATACAAATTTATAATAATGATGCAAATAAATCAATAACTCTTCTATTAGACACTGGTGCTGACATTTCAGTAATAAAACAGTCTCACACTATTTACAATAATGTAAATACAGAAACTGTTACAATTCTAAGTGGTATTGGCCAGGGAACAATACACACTATAGGATCAACTGATCTTGACCTTAGAATTGATAACTTTCTACTAAATCACAAATTTCAGGTGGTTCATGAAAGTTTCCCAATTCCTTGTGATGGTATACTAGGATTAGATTTTATAAAACAATATAATTGTATATTAGATTTCAAACATAATCAAAATTCACTTACATTAAGACCCGATAATTTTTTTACAGATATATCAATACCTATTGAACATTCTACTTTTAATAATACAAATGATACAATTCTTTTACCCGCAAGATCAGAAACAATTAAATGTATTAAACTTAATTGCTCTGAAAATGAAGTTCTAGTACACAGTCAAGAACCAATGCCAGGTATTTACATTGCAAACGCAATTGTTACTTCTAATAATGCATTTATACGCATCATAAATAGTACTAATAAGGATACTAGTTTAAAACATAATGACATAAAGTCAGAAAGTCTATTAAATTATAACATACTTACACACACACAAACAAAAAATAATAGAAGTCAAGAAGTTTTAAATAATCTAAAAAAAAACTTCCCCAAACAATTCAATTCTCAATTGTACGAGTTATGTTCCCAATATACTGATATTTTTGGACTTGAGTCTGAACCAATAACCCACAATAACTTCTACAAACAAAAATTGTTAATGGAAGATAGAAAACCAGTATACATAAAAAATTATCGTATACCCCACTCCCATAAAGAAGAAATAAATAAACAGGTGAATAAATTAATTGATGATGGCATAGTAGAACCATCCATTTCACCTTATAACAGCCCTTTACTTCTAGTTCCAAAAAAATCTCTTCCAAACTCGAATAATAAAAGATGGCGTTTAGTAGTAGATTATCGCCAAGTTAATAAAAAACTAATTGCTGACACATTCCCACTCCCAAGAATCGAAGAAATTCTCGATCAACTGGGACGTGCCAAATACTTCTCATGTATTGATTTAATGTCTGGTTTTCACCAAATTGAACTTGATAAATATTCAAGAAACATAACGTCCTTTTCTTCGAGCAATGGCTCATATCGTTTTAAACGATTACCATATGGACTTAAAATAGCGCCTAATTCATTCCAGCGCATGATGACACTTGCATTTTCAGGCTTAAAGCCTTCGCAAGCTTTTCTTTACATGGATGATCTTGTTGTTGTCGGATGTTCTGAAAAACACATGATTAAAAACCTTAAGGATGTATTCGAACTTTGTCGAAAATACAATCTCAAATTACATCCTGAAAAATGTAGTTTCTTTATGCATGAAGTGACTTATCTTGGACACAAATGCACAGACAAAGGTATTTTACCTGACGAAAGCAAGTATGATATTATTAAAAATTATCCAACACCCAAAGACGCTGACAGCGTTAGACGGTTCGTTGCTTTCTGTAACTACTATAGAAGGTTTGTCAAAAATTTTTCTGACTATTCACGTCATTTAACCAAACTTTGTAAAAAGAATGTTAAATTCGAATGGTCAAAGGAATGTGAAAATTCATTCCGGTATTTAAAAAATGCATTAATGCAACCAACATTACTTCAATACCCCGATTTCAGCAAATCCTTTTGTATTACCACCGATGCTAGTAAGCACGCTTGTGGTGCTGTACTCAGTCAAGAATACGATGGACACCAACTACCAGTCGCTTTCGCATCAAAAACTTTCACTAAGGGAGAAAGTAATAAATCTACTACGGAACAAGAATTAACAGCAATTCATTGGGCAATCAACTATTTTAGACCGTACATATACGGAACACATTTTTTAGTAAAATCAGACCATAGACCACTCTCTTATCTGTTTTCAATGAAAAATCCTAATTCCAAGCTAACAAGAATCCGACTTGATTTAGAGGAATACGATTTCACAGTGGAGTTTCTCAGGGGGAAACAAAATACAGTAGCCGATGCTTTGTCTCGGATAACCATAAATGAATTGAAGGACCAGAAACACACAAATTCAGCTATACTGAAAGTTACAACGAGAGCTGAAACAAGGAAGAATACGCAAAAAGTCTGCGCAGACACAAATTTAATAAGACCGACACATCAAAATCATGATAAGCCCAAAGTTTATGAAGTCGTTAGTAGTAACGACGTTAAAAAATGTGTAAAATTAAAATTATCATCCCACAATTGTTTCTTGAAGCATGGGAAAAGAATTTTAAAACACATATATGTTAATGATTTAATCACTAATGGAAATTTAGACCTAGGTCAGCTATTCCAAAGGCTTGATCAACAAGCCGGTGAATTAAAAATTAAACATTTACAAATGGCACCTTGCGAAAAGATTTTTAAATCTTTATCGCTAAATTCTTTTAAAGAAATGGGCAACAAAACATTAACAAATCTTCAAATAGCGCTATTACCACAGGTGACAAAGATAAACGAAAATAATAAGTCGGCAATTGAAGCTATTCTTCACCAATATCATGATGATCCAGCAGAAGGAGGTCATACTGGAATTACCAGAACATTGACTAAAATAAAACAAAGATTCTACTGGAAAAACATGACAAGAACTATTACCAAATACATAAAAAAATGTCTAAGTTGTCAACTGGCCAAGACAACTAGACATACGAAAATGCCTTTAACGAAAGTGCAAACGCCAATGTCTCCATTTGACACTGTGTTAGTAGATACCATTGGTCCACTCCCAAAAACGGAGAACGGCAATGAGTATGCAATCACATTAATATGTGACCTAACAAAATATTTGGTAACTATTCCAGTTCCAAATAAAAGTGTCAAGACTATAGCGAAAGCAATTTTCGAAAATTTTATTTTACAGTACGGACCCATGAAACGGTTTCTAACTGACATGGGTACAGAGTACAAAAATTCAATTATGAACGATTTATGTAAATATCTCAATATCGAGAATATTACATCAACATCCCACCATCATCAAACGCTAGGTACTGTAGAACGCAGTCACCGCACGTTTAATGAATATATAAGATCTTACATCTCTGTCAATAGAGATGATTGGGATGTTTGGATTAAATACTTCACGTATTGCTTTAACACAACACCATCGTTAGCACATGGATACTGTCCTTACGAACTCCTGTATGGACGTATTCCAAGAAAATTCTATGATTTCAATAGTGGTAATATAGATCCACTATACAATATAGATGATTATGCTAAGGAAAGCAAATACAGATTAGAAGTAGTTCATGAAAGAGCAAGAAAAATGCTCGATAAATCAAAATTAAAAAATAAAATTAGTTATGACAATAATGTACATAATTTCCAATTAGTAATAGGAGATAAAGTTTTATTAAAAAACGAAGTAGGTCATAAATTAGAAAATAAATATATAGGTCCATATTCAGTTAAAGATATGGAAATAGGTAATAATATAGTTATAGTAGATAGTAAAGGTAAAGCACAAAAAGTGCACAAAAATAGGTTAAAACGATATATTAATTAAAAAAAAAAAATAAATAATAAAATCCAAATAATATATATATATATAGTAATGAATGAATGAATGAATGAATGAATGTAGATATGTATAATGAAAATATATTTGTAATTAAATAAAAAAAAAAAAATTCTTTTATATGCAATATATAAGCAATATATTAATAATACATTAATATATACAATTATTAATAATTACATAAAATTTTGTTTAAAATTTTATTACATTATTTTTTTAAAACAGGAGGTGTAGCGTGCATAAGCATACACTATGTGAGTAAATAAGTATGCTGATATTTATTGTAACTTTATTGCATTCTTGCAATATGAGCCCCTACCGTCCGTTTGACGATAGTGTTTGGGCTGGCGTGTGAAGACGCCAATTCAGCAAATTCTCACAGTATGCTAATGCACACTGCTCCTCCAAATATGAACTTTGTAAAAACATATTTCAATCAATAAAGCAAGTCTTAAAAGAGAACACGGTTTTTAAATTACTACACTTATGGGTCGATATGAGGTGACTTGAGCGGGCTTGGGTATCATCATGATTTTGGATAGCTTCCAGTCACTTGGAAAATATGCAGTCCTTAAAATAGCGTTATAAATAAAAAGTAGTTGGTCTTTGGCGATTTGTGGGATCTCTTTCAGCATTTTCGCTGTAATTAGGTCATAGCCTGGGACTTTTTTGGTATTTAAATTTTTGATTTCGCTTTTTAGTGGTTTTTCACTGAAGCAAATTGCCATATTGTCGTTTCGTGTGGAGTAAGGCAGAGAGTCAAGTTTTGTTAAATTAGAGATTGGGGTAAATACATATTTAGGATGATTTGCAAAAGCAACACCCTTTTCCTCATCGCTTTTAGCCTAGTCTCCATCTGTGAGTCGGAAGGGTGCTCTATGTATAACGGGCTTTTTCTTGAGTTCAGTAGCTTTCCAAAGAGAGTAGTTTGTTGTTTCCGCTGGAGACAATTGTGAAATAAAATTTTCGTATTCTATGCGATTTTTTTCTTTGAGTAATCTTTGAAGTGCTTTCGTCAGATTTTAGAGTTGTCTTTTAATTCAGGGAGATCTTTGTTGTTGCCATTGGAGTAGTTTTTGTCGTTTCTCCTGTATAAGAGTTGCAATTTCGTTCGATGTATGGTAGTTTATAAGTTTGTGGTGTATTGGGAGTGGGGTTGATATTCGAGCGGCTTGTTAAAGTAAAGCTGTGAAGTCCTGTAAGGCCTTGTCAATTTCAATATTTAATTTTAGGGAAGTGTCGGTGTTAATATGTGAGCTAATATATTTCTTAAATTTTAGACAATTTGTGTGCTGGTTTATGAGCTTTTCTTCGGATTTTGGATTGACTATTGTTGTGTTTCTAATCAGAATAAAAATCGGCGTGTGATCAGAGGAGAGTTCTAAGGATGCCTCGGTAGCAATTTGATCTCTTTTTAAATTCTTTGTTACCGCAAAATCAATGATGTCTGGAGATTTTTTCTGATCTGTAGGCCAGTATGTTGGTGTGCCAGTGGAGGATATGTTAAGGTCGAGTTTTGATATCACGTTCATCAGGGATTTTCCTTTTGGTGATATAAGTCGTGAGCCCCAGAATGTATGTTTGGCATTGAAGTCGCCGGACGCTATGAACTTGGGTCCAAGCTTTGTAAAATATTCTTCGAATTGAAGTTCCGTTATTTTATACCTTGGTGGTCAATAAATTGAGGCTTTAGTCAGACCTTTTATGTACTCTTCTAGACATATGCTTGTCGCCTGCATATATTCTGCTTCAAGGTTGTGAGTTGGGAAGTGTTTAATGTTATTTTTTATGAGGACAGCAGATTCGCGTCTTTCTCGTCCACTGGGATGTTTTGAATCGTAGAGTATGTAACCAGGTATCTTAAAGTAGCTTTTCTCGTTAAAATGGGTCTCTGAGATAAGCATGACGTCAATTTGATGTGACTGTAAAAATCAAATTGTGATTGCACTTATGGTTTGGATAAGATTGAAAGTAGGATATTTTGATTTTAAATCATTCCTTGCATCATATTTTGCATGGTGTTCATAAATTGTGTCATATTTTCCATAAACAGTTGGATTATGTTTTCGATATTTGGAGATGGTTTAGTAGAGCTTTCATTTTGGACGTTTCTTGGGTCAGTGAATCCTCTAACAGCGTTTGCATATGACATTCGTGTACACGTATTGTTGGAGTCGGAGTCGGATGGAGCATTTGGCTGAGATCGCGTTTGAATAGGTTGTGGTGGGATTACTGACTGAGAGCGGGGAAGCAATGTAGGAAACATTCTTTGTTTTTTGGTAGTGTATACTACACATTCCTTATAATTAGCGGTGTGGTTGCCTCCACAATTTCAGTATTTTTTTGTTTTTGGGTCCTTTTTATTTGATGTGCAATCCTTAGTGCGGTGAAAGTCGCCACATGCAACACAAACATTGCGGAGTGTGCAATACGACTTCGAATGTCCATATTCCTGACAATTAGTACACTGCACCGGATTTTTACGCCTGTGCGGTTCTTCTACTGATATTTTTCTGTGGAGTAGGAATTGTAGGGAATAAATTGGGTGAGCCTCGTTCGATTTGAGTTTCTTTCCTTCTGGTTCAAGCTCTATTCTATATAGCGGTGTCGAAACTTTATCGCGGTTTTTAATGTTGTATACTGATTTTGTTTTAAATCCTTTTTCTGCAAGTGCTTCTTTAATTTCTGCTGTGTTCAAATCTGGTTCTATTCCTCTTATAACCACTGTTAATCCTTTGGCACTTTTTAATTGATATGTATAAAAAATTTTATACACTTACCCAGTATGAACGTTGCCTTTGAGATTGGTTGTTTAGCGTTGCTGTTTGGTTCGTGGTTGGCTTCTCAGAATTACCATCTGCTATTGGGTAGCATATGGGTGAGTGGTTTGTGCCTCCGCTATGCGAAGGCGGTGATCTATTAATTGGCATATCGTGGTTGGTATCGCGGAAGTGAGCTGAGCAGTAATTGAAGTGAGCTGTCTCTGAGTAATTTGTTGTGAAAAAGAAACTCCTACTTTTTAATTATTTGATTATAAGTTTTATTTTAAATGGCACGAAAAATATAACATTTATTAAAAAATATAAATATATATTATTAATATAAGTATAATATAAATTTATAATATAATATAATATAAATTTCAATTTTACTTAAGAATTTATCAAACAATAAATTTTTGAGTCGTCCTTTCGCGTATTTATTTATTTTATTTATTTAGCATAAGTTTGTTATTTAATTACATAATTACACAATTTTTCAAATTTGCGACTTGTAATTTGTTTAGTTATTCTACCCAGTTGCAACACTTTTTGTAAATTTGTTTTTGAGCTTTTAAGCTTTGTTTGCTGTCTCTATCAACTGTTTTCAAGTGTGTGTGATTTGGAAAAAAATAAACAAATTCGGAAACAAAGTCAAAATATAATAATATTTTATTTCATTGGGCACTATTATTTTTTATTTATCTTGTTCAAGAGTCATTGTCTCGATTATTTGTGATGAGTTTAATATCACTTTTCAAGTTTTTCGCTTAGAAAACACCGAAAGTTACGGAGTGATTTTTTTGCGCGCAAATACTAAAATCGCTTGCATACAAAGTCGCAACAGAAAATACAAAATAACAAAACAAAAATAAACCGGTTTTTTGTCAAATATTTCACTTTTCTTTTCACACTTTACTTTTCATTGAAAAGTACATTGGTGCAACGCTTTGCCTTTTTTTAGTCTTTTCAAAACTTTGCTTAACTCAATTCTCAAATTAATGCTTTCTGTTCTCAATGAGAGCAAAATGCGAGAAAACTGATAATACTTTGCAAAGTGCAAAATGAAAAGTGTTGGTGCAATAGGGCCCTGGTTTATGATTTCGTTCTAATATAAACACAGCAAATAAATTTGTTAATAAAACTTTCATAGCAAAGTAACAAAACTTCAGAAAAAAGTGCGAACATAAAAAATCAAGTACGGCTTTGGGTCAGTTGGTGCGTTGACTTTGAGCTTCACATTGACAGAACCCGAGTTCGATTTCTAGCACTTGCAGTCTCAAAAAAATTATTTAATTAAGTACAAAAATTATTTTTAAGACCACTGATGATGAGTATTCGGCAATACTCGAAACAGCTGTATGGTTAGTCAAAAATTATATTAATCAAAATAATATGAAATGAATTTTGTTGTTGTAGTTCACTACTGTTTTTAAAAACCTCTTTAGTAAATGAATTAAACATTATAAAACATTAACATTAAACATTATATTGTGAATATATTGTTAAAAGTAAAGTAAAATAATCATTATTAATAAAACATCTCATATATTTCAATTTTTGATTTAAGCGGTACATGTCAAAACAACATTGTAGACAAGCTGCACACCCTTTCAGATAGGGCACGCGTCGTCACTAGGTCACTTGTAACAATTTGAAACAATTTATTATCAGTACGCAATCATGCTAAATGCTAGTGGAATTCAACAAATGCTTCTGCAGAAGCCTGCGTCGACACTATATAAATTTAAGGGCCACGTTATAATTTTAAAGCTTCTATTGTAACAGTACTCACAATCGCGGAAAAGGGGTTCAAATATTCCTGATGTAAGACATGTCTGTCTTAAACGTCAACTAAAATCTAATCGAGTAAAAATGGTAGTGAGTGAATTTCACTTGCGGCACCCATCCGGAGGTGTATTTCTAATACCACACTAGTAAGGGCCAACAATTTTGTGCTTCCTAACCACTAGAGGTTGGCTTTTTAATGGGAGTATTATTGCTATGGTTAAAGCTCAAATTTATGCGGTTAGAATGACTTTCTTCCTTTGCTTTCATTGGATGTGAAGTTGCATTTCACATTTTTCAATGAAAAGCATAGGTGATAGATAGGCCTCGCTCCCAAAGAGGAAACTATATTCAAAAATAATATTAAATTCATTGTTTATACAATAGATCAAATATGTTTATTTGATTTGGCAAATTAAACGTGATGAATATATACACAATATTAAAAATAAAAGCTTTTAATTCTTTTTTGTGTCTCTTTTAAAGAATTAAGAGAGAGATAAAAAATAATTATAATTTTATAAATTTTATAAAATGCACAGCTTATTAAACATATTATATAAAACTGGTCGCACCATTGTTAGATAAGTTCTTTAAAATTTACCTTAAAGTCTCTCATTATTCTGCAAGTATTAACAGGACCGATAGTCCTAAACAAAGCATAAAGTTCACGATCTGTCATATCTTGTGGCAAATAATTCACAATTAAGTTGGTTCCATTCACGCCACCCGCATTGGATACATCAGCACAGCTTAAAGAGTTGGTACTTGCAGCAGGCACCATGTTTCCCACAGAGCTCATCGTGCTACCACTGCCACCGCCTCCTGAAAAATCATTGTAGACTCTACGCGAGTTTGTACCTGGATATGATGATGTGAAATCTGCATCCTGCGGTGAAAACGCATAACGTGACTGAAATTTCAAGTCAAAGAATTTTGAACATAGATGGCGCTTTTGCTTTTCATATAATCGTTATGTGGAGAGTTTTGAAGTGTTTGAAATTGAAAATTAATTTTTTGAAAAATCGTCTTGA
Source organism: Teleopsis dalmanni (assembly GCF_002237135.1). Taxonomy (NCBI): domain Eukaryota; kingdom Metazoa; phylum Arthropoda; class Insecta; order Diptera; family Diopsidae; genus Teleopsis; species Teleopsis dalmanni. The sequence goes on along the minus strand of NC_051846.1, from coordinate 120,601,964 downwards.
TTTTTTAGCTTAATAAGAAATAAATTAATATTTTATCTAATTTTAAAATTCGTTAAAATTGTTTTTTGCTTTAAAAATTTATATATTTATATTATTGAATACATTAAAACATTCACAAAAACAAAAGAAAATCATCATAATTATCAAAATGATATTCCAATATCTGATATATTAATATATAAACAGCAACAACAACAATGCCAAAAATAAAAGAATAGTCATTTAAAAAAAATTGTTCCAAGTAAATTGGAACAGAAATTCAAGTCACATTTGTTATTCAAATTCATATTCGGCATTCAAAATTAAAATCTTTTATTTACAAGTTTTAAACAAATTTAATATTTCTCATTTGTTACATAAGTATTAAAATTCTGTAAAAATTAATGGGACACACAAAAAAGTTGATATGTGTTTTTATAACTGGAAACATTTTGCATCAATATTGAAATTATTACTTAATTTTACAGACCTTTGAATGTAGTTCCATAAATCATTTTTAAAAAAGTTTGATAAATTTTAAAAAAATAAAATACTAACAACTTTAAATGAAAATGTTGTTTGATAAGCACATTGCAAAATAATAAATGCTAACTTTAAAAACGATAAATGATATAACACTGGTAGCTTATGTAACACAATCACTTTCAAGCTGCTTAATCGATTAACACCTCACAACGCAAAGTTGCCAAAAGTATACATTTATCTACCATGAATGATTTTTGGCTATTTAAACAAAATTGAGAGCTATTGGATTGTTCATTACTTTCATATATGGTAGTGGTATTCGATATAAAATAAATGAATCGTAAGAGGCGACTGATATCAAGTAGATACCGCCCGATATTGTTTGGGCGGTTTGATGAGTGGGTTTCCCATGTGGCACCAAACCAGAGATATAAATCTGGTACCATGGTAGCCAGGACCCACAGCTTTGCTGTCGTGACGAATAGAGATGGGTTTCTTAATCGGAGTATCATGGCAGCTATGGTTACAACCCAAATTAACGATAATAGAATGACTCTACTCATCTACTTTTATTGGATGTGAAAATTCATTTTACATTGTCCAAAGAGGTATTAGATGTGACTCGCCCACTACCAAAAAAGATACTGTATCCAAACATTTAGATTTCATCAGTTCCGCATGAACTCCTTAAAATCCTGAAGCGGAATTTCTTTATCAGAGTTTTTAATTCGAATAATTAGAGTTTTTGATGGATTTTTGATTTCTTAATATTTGTTGTAAATCGGTTTTATCGATTTCGGTTTTTTATTTATTTGTAAAAAAATATCGAAAAAATAACAATTATAAATTATTTGTAAAACTCTAATTTTGAAATTTGGCACAAATAATAATAAATAAAAATCTTAAAATATTTTTAAACTCAATATTTGTAATGTTGCAGTGAAAAAGGATAAATTATTTACAAATTTAATTATAAAAATTTGCTTTAAAATGTTTAACGAAAAAAGTAAATTTATGTTTTAAACTCAATATTTGTTATCTATTATTTTTAGGGAAAACGCAAAAATAATAGTTCTTTATATAAAATGTATAAAAATGTAAGAACGACTTTGCATTAACAATACTAAGTAAATACAAAATTAATAATGACAATAATAACAGTTTTTATTACGTTGTTAAATAAAAGAATTTAAATATGAGTGAAAAAGTATTAGTAAGTGTACTGCACCAATTAAAAAACAAATACTTTGTTTGATGATTTAACTTCGGTGAATGGAAAATCGTTTTTTTTTCTAATCCGTAAGTGAAGTTTATTTCTCAGTGAAATTTGTTAATATGCGTATGGAAGACATGCGATTACTACTTTTTCGAAGACGTTAAAAAAGTGCTCCCGGGAAAAAGATATTTTATAGCCTCGTATTTTAATGTGCAATGTGTTTTTATCATCTTATTAATTTTGACCTGATATATAATACCAATTTTTAATGATTACAGATATGTTATCAACATTTTAGCAATAAATAGGTAATATTAGTAAAATGCTAAATTTTAAAGGCTTGTCTGAATTCCATCTATTCAAATCTTAGAGAGCACACAAGAGAAAACGTTATTTTCCTCTCTAGAATATTGTTTATTATAGCTTTCGATCTTGTTGGAAAATCATGGCAGACATTAGTCACATTGATACGGTCTCTTGCCTGACAATGTATAACAATCTTGATGTCATTTTTTAACAGCATTAGCCATTAATAAATGTGCATCCTTCCATATCTGCAGGAAGTAAAACTATGCCTTTCCAATTCTTAAATAATACGGGGATTAGAATTAAATTTGACAAAAGGTTATCACTCAAGTAGCATTTTGTAGCATTAAGAAAGTTTGTCCTCTCATCTCAATATTATAGAGCACTTGTTTTCTATACTCTTTCGTGATTTTACTGGCATTCTGATCAATGCTAAAAGAGCTCTTCTTCTCTCTAAAACTAACTATACTCTTTTTATTTACAAATGGTGTGTCAATGCCCACATACACAAAATTTAACCTCCGGAATACATAGCATTAAGACGTAGTTTTTTTTCCTTCGTCCGCACTAATTGGTTCCGTCCGTAGAGCCAAGAGTTGAATGGTTCACCTACAATATCTTACCCGTGTTATAAATAACAATATTCATTCGAGTCTATTGTCAAAAAAGCAATGTTTTATAAGTTAATTTATTATGGAGCATTAACGAAAATACTAACAATACTAAAGAATTTTTGTTGTGTTACAAAGGTATATTTATGGGATAGAAACAGTCTTTCCAACTGGTTTCCATCGGAGTCCGAAATAAAAACGGATTGCCCTTTGAATCTGATACTTCTAATGCTTTTTTTAGATGACATGTACCACTTTCTTTGGAGCTTATCTAGAATTGGAGGATGTATGACAAGATTTCTATAAGCAAATGACACAGTACTAATGGCTGATTTTTGTACGCCTTAAATTAAATTATAAGTCATACGTGCCTGTTAATTTTATAACATTGTTAATTATTTAGTATCGACCATCCTGAAGATATAATGTAATTACATTGTAATGGCGATATTTTATTTAAATTATTTGTATTTTTGGTCAGCGAATAATAATTTGTTTTAATATTGAGTTAACAAATAAATTCTTATTTTTCTTTAATTCTTTTTTATCAAATTATTATTATTATACTTGTAATATTTTATATTAAGTAAAAATACCTTAAAATGAAATAAAAAGTAAATGGTTCGTGTTCTTCGATGAACGGGATATGTTTATACGTAAAATAGTATATATAAACCCTAAGTCCATGACATATCAATATCATGATGCGTGATACTTAATCACGTTCTTCTCGTGGTGTACCTGTTTTTCTTTTTAATCATCATGTTGACGTAACAGATCATCATAGATCTAGAGAGAGAAAATCAATAAAATCCGTAATCTCCGGTATTATTTGATCTGTGCTGATAAGATGGATGGCACTACGTTAGTGTGTTTTCAAACGGTGGCATCGGGACAACTAGCACCGGTTGTAATTAGGCTTTTCTTAATATAGTGGATCCTTGCCCGGATGAAACTTCCCCTTTTCCACAACTCGTGGGTTAAATCATGAACGAAAAAAATATAAATAATCAAAATAATACAAATGAGGGAAGCTCGGATATACAGAGTTCAAAACCTTCGGACACTAGAAATAAGACACCTACTGACACCTACTTCCAGCAGTAATAAAAAGATGCAAATCAATAAAATTCCCAACATATCTACGCGTTCTGGACCATTAATACGGTCTGGCCCTCCTTCAAAGAGAAACTACAAAGAACGCCGAGCAACGGCCAGACTGATCGAGAGATGTGGCTATGTTTCGATTACATTCGAATCACTGAAGTCTATATACAAGGAACTTACGTCGAAGCTACACCGCTTATTAGATGACTCAAACACCATGCCGAAAACACAAAACTTCATGGCAACGTCACGATTATTGATGAAAATGATCCTAATGGCACAATCACACCTATTAAGAAGGATACGATTAAGCTTAAGTTCTTAGACGTATACATTGACAACTTATGACAGCAACGTGAAAGATCACGAAGCTATATTATTAATGGAAACACCAATATTCATTAATTATAAATATATAAAAGAGTTTGGGTGCATGATGTTTCTTCATCCAGATGCTGAAATGGAAAGTTTGTCTTATCTTTTAAAGAACTAGAATAAAATGAACAATTTTTTATATATACTAGGATTTTCTTTTTCTATTCTGTATGGTATATCATTATTTAAAACCCAAACTTGCGAGAGTGCAGTTTTTCAAATAACAAATTTATGTTTTTATTGAGGTAATTGGGTGGTAAGTTGAAATATGTATTTCAATTAAACGAAAGAATTATTTAGTTTTGCATTCTTTACTTTATGACATATTTCCATTTATAAAATTAAAATTACATTAAAACAATACACACATCGCCATCGATTCGTATACCAAAAAATACTCTTTACACTCAGAAGTTTTCGGAATGCACACCTTGGTTATTATAAATGCAAACAACAGCTAAAATTTGCACCATAAAAAAAATTACTAAAACGTTAAAAAAAACGTCAGTCACCCAAACATCGAACTTATTTTTATAACATATTCTAAGCAAAATCAAATTGTGCCCAAACGAGTATTGATTTATTTGCTTGCATACGACGTTATTCGATGATAGAATTACCATAGGTAGAAGCGTTTTTTAACACATTTCAGAATGAAATAGATTGAATCATATCGGAGAACGTAGTAATGTTCCTCTATCGCTAACTACTGTTTTCCTAATCTAACATAAAATATTTTTGGAATGAAAAGAAATATATATCTGCAACATAAAACAAGAATATAATTAATCCGAACTTTATTTTAATCAACTAAATAAATTCATTAATTTAATATTTTATTTTTAATAGGTCTAAGCTATAGAACCAAATATATATCAAGGTTTTTTTAATTTTTATTCACCTAGCAATTATAGTTCAAACATCAACTTTTTTGTGTATATGTAATTGGATGACAAAAATAACATATGAATATTTGTAGGAAGTACGGTTTCTATTATTGTTATTGTTGCTTGTAAATGTGTTAACATATGTAATTTGTGTAAAAATTTTTATGGTTTCAAAAATATACTTATTTATATCATTTGTGTGAACTGTTTACTTCTTATATAAAAAGCGTGTGCTCCAAAAGTTAAGAATTCTTATCATTGTAATAACTTTTTGTGTCAGTTGAATTGAAAAAGAATGCATAAAAAATAACAAAGTCGTGTCCAAAAACATTCAATCAATTTAAAAAAATATACGAACCATCCCGGACGGTAATGAATGTGACATTCCCCACATACGTCCACCGCTGTAACGAAAAAATGTAAAAACTTGTTAATATTTTATTAAATTTCTAAGAATGTGTTTTTTAATTTGTGATAAATTATATTCTAATTTTTTGAAACTTATCTATTAATACTAGTTTTATAAAATAAAACATTAAAATTGTTAAGGTAGAAATTAAATAATAAATAAATTATTTCACATTGTTAAATTGTGTCATTCAATTTATATTTAAAGCAATTTAGCAATTGTGAAATAATTTATTTTGAATATTTATGTTAAGCTAAGGCAACAACTTAACTGGAGCAACGGTGAAATATGCAACTTTGCATTATGCATTATTAACAGTGTTCCAATTAATTTGTTGCTGAGGTATAATTATTATTAATAAAATTATTGCACAAAAATTGTATAAAAGAAATTGAAACAATAAATAAAGTAATCAATTAATAAAAAATATTCTTTGATTCTTGTCAAAACCTAATTCTGCTTTATATAGAGTAAGTTTCAAGTGCTTAATCTATAACCAATAAGCCATATTCAATAAGTTAAAGTGCTTATTGAATATTATAAGGATTAAGGTATTTTAAATATACATAAAATTTGGTGACCCCGACGTGATCGACGTAGATCAAGGACGTAAATCAAGGACGTGACCAAAGATCACGATCACGTACTACTTCATTAAGGCGTCGGAGCAAGAGCACAACAGTGTGAGCTTCAAGTAGATAAAAGGCAAAAGCACAACAAGTGTGAGCTTTCAATAAAACAGCAAGAGCACAACAGTGTGAGCTGCGAACACATTACAAGCACCAAGGTACCTGATTTGCTGGAAACAAATATGGAAACTTTTGAGGAGTTAATTCTCGAACAGCAACAACTGGGTCAATTAATCCAGAAATTGATTTCGAATTTCAAAAAGGATCCAAAAGAAAGGAAATTGAATAAAGCTTACTTTGAAGAACGTAAAAGGCGTTTAATTAATATATGGTCTGAATTTGAAGAGAATGACAACCGTATCAGGGAGTTGTCAGATGTCGAAACCACTCATGAATATTTTACTAATGAGGATTATTTAAAAACTAAAGACTTAGCAGAATGCTACATTGCTCGATTCACTCAGCAACTACAGGAGTTCAGTGATGAAGCAAATCTCAGCAAGAAGTCGCAAGTATCTAAACAAACAGAAATTTCATGTCTCATTAACAAGCAAATGGGAATGAAAATATCATTAAAACGACTATTGGAGAAAGTCCAATTAGATTTGGGATCAAACACGTTTACTGCGTTGGAAATATACAAAATAAAAATCAACAAGTTGTGGCAAGAAATTGAGGAACTCAATTTTAATATATGGGAAATCGCTAGTGACCCACTATCAATTGGTTACAATATAGACGATTATCAACAATTAGAGGAATTAATACAACAAACTTTGATTTCAATTTCTGAGCTGATAATAACAAAACAACCACATGTAGTTACAACAGAGGTAACTAACAATCCAATTCAATTACCGAAGGTGTCTATACCGAGATTTGACGGAGATTATCTTAAATGGACACAATTTTATGATATGTTCTCTCAAATGGTAGACAACCAATCACTACCCAAGGTACAAAAGATGTGGTTTTTAAAAAATAATTTATCAGGAGAAGCAGAGAGGCTCATCAGACATCTGCCAACTACCAATGATAGTTACGACGTAGCATGGAAGATACTTCAGGAGAGATACAGGAATAAGAGGATATTAACAACCATGTTAATACAACGGCTGCTCGGACAACCTCAATGCTCTGGCACTGCAATGTCTCTGAAGTCACTACATGATGTAATACATGAATGTTTGTTGGCATTAAATAACTTAAATGTTCAAACAGTTCATTGGGATCCACTCCTTCTTCATTTATTAACAAAGAAGCTGGATGCAACTACACATACGTTGTATGAGCAATCATTGGCAAGACCAAAGGAATTACAATCAATGACAGGGTTTCTAAGTTTCATTGAAACACGTTTTCAAACTCTGTAAGCAATCGGCCAAAAGAGTACTACCAATAATAACGTAAAGGTATGTAATACCGCAACAATCAACAAATCAACCAGGCAATCATGCATATATTGTAAGCAAGATTTACATCAAATATACCAATGCAAAGGGTTCTTACAAGCAAATACTTTTGAACGACTACAATTTGTTAAAAAACAAAACTTATGTCGTAACTCTTTGCGACCAGGTCATATAGCATACAACTGTAAATCAGGCAATTGTATCAAATGTAGTCAAAAACACAACTCTTTACTACATGTAAACTCATGGGTTAATGGCACTGAAAAACATACAACAATACCAAAGTCGAACAATACTCAACGCAATGTAAGCACAGGTTTAAGCGTTGATCATCAAGCATCATTAACTATTGCAAGAAAGGACAATGAACAGCAATATGTATTCTTAGGAACAGCAACTATAATATTATTGGCACATAACGGCCAAGAAATTCAATGTAGAGCATTATTAGACTCAGGTTCTCAAGTTAATTTAATGACCGAGAGGGTAGCTCATCGACTAGGAATAACTCCAAAAGCAACATTAATGCGTATAAATGGAGTTGGTAACACCACAAAGGGTGCTCGTCAAAGAATCAGCACTGTCTTTAAGTCAATGAATAGCAATTTCAATACAAATTTAGAAGCATTTGTGTTACCACATATTATTGCTCCACAACCAACACAATGTGTCAATATCAGTTCATGGAACATTCCAAAAAATATTACATTAGCTAAACCTAACTTCAATGAGCCACAAAAAATAGACGTATTATTAGGAGCTGAATTTTATCCACATCTCTTGACGTCAGGGCAAATCCAATTGGGAGTCGACAAACCAATACTTCAGAATACTACTCTTGGATGGGTTGTAAGTGGCAAACTATCAGAAACAGCAAAAGGTGACGCTGTCTGTTGTATGTTTAGCGAAGAAGAAGATTCGCTAAATAATCTCCTCGTCCGATTTTGGGATCTTGAAGAATCAGCACAAAATTCAAAACTACTGTCTGATCAAGAAAAATTGTGTGAAACTCATTTTGTGGAAAACTTGAAACGTACTAAAGAAGGCAGATTTATTGTGAAATTGCCACTTATTGACAGTGTATCAACATTAGGATCCTCTAGTGAAATTGCACAACACAGATTTTTCTCTCTTGAACGACGGCTGTCAAAAAATGAAGCATTAAGGGCACAATACGTGCAGTTTATGACTGAGTATAAAGATCTCGGTCACATGGAAGAAATTCAACCTGATGACATCATGGCCTCACATTATTTCATTCCTCATCATTGCGTGATAAAACCAGATAGCACCACGACAAAATTACGTGTTGTGTTTGATGCATCTAGTAAAACTTCATCAGATCGATCATTGAATGACATTATGCATACTGATCCTGTGGTACAGAGCGATCTATTCTCAATATTATTACGATTCAGAATTCCAAGATACGCTTTCACAACGGACATTGAGAAAATGTATAGGCAAATACTTATTCACCCAGAAGATCAAATGCTACAATTAATCATTTGGAGAAATAATCCACAAGAGCCGCTACGATTTTATAAACTAAAAACTGTGACATATGGGACGCGATCAGCTCCATACTTAGCTACCAAATGTTTACAAACTTTAGCAAGAGAAAGTTCTGGTACTTATCCATTTGGAGCAGAGACCCTACGAAGAGACTTCTATGTCGATGATGGATTATGTGGTTCTAACAGTCTGATAGAGGCTAAGGTGATTCAAGAACAACTAATTAACATTTTGAAATCTTATGGTTTTAAGCCAAGAAAATGGTGCGCTAATCACCCACAATTACTACAAAACATTTCACCACATGATCAAGAAGTCTGTTGGGATATTTCTACTTGTTCGTTCAAAACAGCTAAGACTTTGGGAATGATTTGGACACCACAGCTTGATAATTTGTGCATAACAACAAGTATAACACCATGTACAACTTTTACTAAGCGTTCAGTAGCTTCAGACTTAGCAAGATTTTATGACCCATTAGGATTGGTAGCACCAATCATAGTCACAGCAAAAATATTTGTTCAACGAATTTGGGAATTAAAGACGACCTGGGATGATCCATTACCTCATGAATATGAAGCCGAATGGGTTAAGTTTCGGTCAAGACTGCAAGAAATTAATAATATGATCATTCCGAGACATGTTTTTAACCATGAAATTCCATTAGATATTCAATTACATTGTTTTGTAGATGCATCTGAAAAGGCATATGGAGCAGCAATTTATGTAAGAGCAATTCTAAAAACAGGTACAATCATTGTATGGCTACTTTGCTCAAAATCAAGAGTAGCGCCATTAAAAAGGCAAACAATTCCACGATTAGAATTGTGTGCAGCACTTCTGGGAGCCCAACTGTTAGCGAAGGTTAAACAAGATCTTGCATACGATAACCACAAATCCTTTTTATGGACAGACTCACAAGTTGTATTATACTGGATCAACTCTAACTCAAATATTTTTCAAACATTTGTAGCACATAGAGTAGCACGAATTCATGAAATATCTAACGCAAGCCAATGGCGTCATGTAACGTCCAAATTAAATCCAGCAGATCACCTATCAAGGGGTTTTCAACCTACGGAATTACATTCCAGTCACATATGGTTTTTTGGACCACTGTTTTTATATGGAAGCGAATCATCATGGCCAGGTCCAATTGCTCAGGAACATCTTATAACTGATCATTCTGAAACCAAAAGGAGGGCACTTGAAATGCAATGCTCAACACAACCTTCAATCGTAACTTCAGCAATCACTAGCATTACTGAAGATTTCATCTATAAGATCAATTATAGAAACTCGTTTGCAAGATTGCAACGAATCATTGCGTACGCACTACGATTTGTAAAATACTCCAAAGGCAAAGACAACAGGCACACTACCTCTTTAATATTAAGTCCAGACGAGTTGAACTCATCATTACAAGTAATCATACGTATAATACAACAAAGCGATTTCAGGGAAGAATTGCAGCAATTACACTCAAATGGAACAGTGCACAAAACTAGTTCTCTCTCTAGTTTAAGTCCATTCTTAGATAGTAACGCAATTCTAAGAGTCGGAGGTCGACTTTCATCATCACTTATAGCTTATGATACCAAACATCCAATGGTATTGCCATATAATGATCCAATTGTGAAAAGTGTTTTCGTTGATGTTCATAGAAAAAACATGCATTGTGGTGCACAAGCATTATTGTCACAAATCCGACTTCAATTTTGGCCCATCAAGGGAAAGATAATGGCTAGATCAACGGTTCAACATTGTGTCCGCTGCACAAGAAGCAGACCAACAACATTTCAACAAATAATGGGTCAGCTACCACCAGCTAGAGTTCAACCTTCAAGGCCATTCTACAATGCAGGAGTAGATTTTTGTGGACCATTTTGGATTCACTACAAAATCAGAGGAAAAAGACCACACAAGGTTTATGTAGCAGTGTTTTGTTGTTTTGCCACAAAAGCAGTCCATTTAGAAGTGGTGAGCGACTTAACTTCTGATGCATTTATTGGTGCACTGAAGAGGTTCATAGCTCGACGAGGACATTGCAAGACGCTGCATTGTGACAATGCTACAAATTTTGTTGGTGCGAACAATAAATTAAATGAATTATCCGAACTGCTACGTAGAACTTCTGTTCAAAATAAAATAGTTCAAACATGCAGTGATAAATTAATCACATTTAAATTCATTCCACCTCGAACTCCACATTTCGGGGGTCTTTGGGAGGCAGCTGTTAAATCAGCTAAATATCATTTAGTTCGAAGTACATCAACAGCTTCATTAACCTATGAAGAGTTGGAAACGATCATTGTGGAAATTGAAGCAATATTGAACTCAAGACCATTAACACCAATGTCATCAGATCCAAATGATCTTGCCGCATTGACACCAGGTCACTTCCTTATTGGTGAACCACTCACTGCACCTATAGACACCAATGTACATGGGACAAATCACAACCTACTTACCAGGTGGAAATTGGTTTCTCATTTGAGACTTGAATTTTGGAAAAGATGGAACGCTGAGTACTTAACAGAACTACAACAGCGACATAAATGGAAGGTTCCTGTTGACAATGTCAAAGAAAACACGATGGTCATAATCAAAGAAGACAATACAGCTCCACTCAACTGGCCCTTAGGTCGTGTTACGAAAGTGTTTCGAGGCGATGATGGCATGGTACGAGTAGTGGAAGTGAAGACAGTTGCAGGAATTTGTAAACGGCCTATTCATCGGCTTGCTCCACTGTTTCGAGAAGATGAAGACAAAGACGAAAATCGAAAACATCATTCAAAATAAAGTTGCCCCAACAAACAACATTATTCGCAATCATTCTCACACTATTCTTTCTGCCAATTATATTGGGCAATCCTGTAACCACAACACAGCTTAATTCAAGTATTGGTCTCTACTTCGAAAATATGGGCACTGTTCAGATGGTAACAGGTGAATGGAAAATGGTTGTTTATTATGAATTAGCTCCGGTACAGACCCAATATAACACCTTCGTTAATGGAATTTCTGCACTAGATAAATTGTGCATCAAACTACAGCAGGGTTCGGCTTGTCACACGCTCGTAAGTACGTTTGAGCATACAAGAGATGATATCCTACGGGAGAAGATTTTATTAAACAACAGATGAGATAAACGAGGAGCCATAAACCTCGTTGGAAATGTGGCAAAGGTTTTATTTGGGGTTCTGGACTCAAATTACGCAGAGGACATGTCACAAACAATAAATCAGCTAAAGGAAGATGATAACCACCTAGCTAGATTGCTGCAGAATCAAGCCTCTATAATAGATTCAACATTAAATATACTTAAACGTGATGAAGAAACTGTTAATAGTCAACTTGGTCAACTTCAAGATCAAATTAGCCAAGTACTAAATTGAATTGACAATGAAACCAAACAAATTAAAATTACGCAGATATTCATATCAATTGCAATACAATTGACACTGATGGGTGCTAATTTGCAAAGAATACAAGCGGAAATTATAAATGTTTTAATTGACTCTCATCACGGAAAAATAAGTCCTCTATTGTTATCACCTCAACAACTCAAAAATGAGATTAAGCATATAAGAAGTCATATTTCACCATCTCGACGATTTCCGGTTAATCAAGATGATTTAGTTCAACTCTACAGAATAATGGAAATATCTGGAGCAGTAACTAAGGAACAAATCATATTTGTTATTAAGGTACCACTTATAGATTCTTATGACATGAAACTATTCAGAATATTACCTATACCAACAGTTATAAACAACACCATTTTAACACTCAAAAGTGATGTCTCGTTTATAGCAGTAAACATATTTCGAGATCAATACATTCCCCTGCGAGAAAATGAGCTAGATAATTGTCAAATTCCGAACAAGGCGGTGTATATTTGTTCTAGAAAGCATATAAAACTAGGCAGATACTCAGAAACTCATACGTGTGAGATAGAATTATTTAATAATCGAACCACAACAAGCTGCAGATTAACACAGTTATAAGATGGTTTGGACGAAAATGGAACAAACAAATCAATGGATATATGCTACAGTGAATAGAACTGAGATGTCATCTGTTTGCGGAACACAATTAAATCAAGTCACAATAGAAGGATCAGGCATTCTAACTTTACGACCAGAATGTACAATAAGAAACAATCTAGTTACAATTCAAGGTCATTACTCATTGCCATCTGTAGTTCATTCATCATTTGTTCATGTAGAACAGCTTGCATCCATAACTACACCAAATGAAATAAAAACAATCATCAACAAGGCTGACGATCATCTTGAGACACAACTGAAAAAACTATCCATGTTACATCAAAGGTTAAAGGCTATGGATAAGTTTTCAGTTAAGGCCGAACCAGTTTCTCAATCACACCATATAATTAGTTACGTGGGAACTATTTTACTGCTGACATTGTGTTGCACTTACATAATATACAAATCTATGAAGAAGTGTAAACAAACCCGACGAAAAGATGATTCACCTCAATCTGAGTCCACAGCATATCCACAACCTACCCCAAGACGGCAACAGCTCGTTGTGGAAGTATAAGTAGTTCAGTTATTATTATACCACTCAACGGAGGGGAGAATGTTAAGGTAGAAATTAAGTAATAAATAAATTATTTCACATTGTTAAATTGTGTCATATAATTTATATTTAAAGCAATTTAGCAATTGTGAAATAATTTATTTTGAATATTTATGTTAAGCTAAGGCAACAACTTAACTGAAGCAGCGGTGAAATATGCAACTTTGCATTATGCATTATTAACAGTGTTCCAATTAATTTGTTGCTGAGGTATAATTATTATTAATAAAATTATTGCACAAAAATTGTATAAAAGAAATTAAAACAATAAAGAAAGTAATCAATCAATAAAAACTATTCTTTGATTTTTGTCGAAAACCTAATTCTGCTTTATATAGAGTAAATTTCAAGTGCTTAATCTATAACCAATAAGCAATATTCAATAAGTTAAAGTGCTTATTGAATATTATAAGGATTAAGGCCTTTCAAATATACAAATATTTTTAAAGAAAGATTCCATAATCCCATCTTAATAAAATAAAGTATAATTAAAAAAATTAATTTTCATAATTTTTTTTTATTTACGTATACTAAATGTATTCTTTTGAATTATCGTGTTATTTTATTGGTTTATTAATGGTTTATTATTAAACAAAAACTGTATTCCCTTTGCAGCAATAATATTTATTATTAATTTTTATTATTCGAAGGATACACCAATATTTTGTTTTACTTTACCTTGGTTTAAGAAAATTATACAAGATATCGCCACACAATTATACTGTAGAGAATCACAATAGTAATTTTAAATTAAGTAGATAATAACCAATTTTATTTGTCAGTATTGTCAATTAAAACAAAAAAGTCGCCATACCAAATATCAATAGTAGATACAATTTTGAAGGATAAGTAGGAAGCGAATGAAGATTGCCCTGTTCTGTCAATTCAAGACATGCGTTTATCGAAAACAAGTAATATTTTGTCGAAAATAGGGCGAGTACTAAAAGTAAACAGCTGGCATTTGTTAATGCTTAAAATTATTCATAAATCAAAATCCAAATGTTTAAAAAGCGGCTCTTGAACATGTTTTTATCTTCATCGAACCACGAAAGCAACGAAATTGTTAAATGTTAAATCACATTATAGGTATATGCAAATCTTATTAAAACAGTGATAAGTAAACAAATCAGTTGTGCATTTGTATATTGTGATGGAAAACCAAAATTTGCCGCTTTTATAAAAATTCACCCCATTGTGGAACGTAACTTAATAATAATACTTATGGAACTAAAATAAATACAGCCATAGTCAAAAGTATTTACACAACGAAAGTTTTTGTACATATTGCATAAAAAAATATTTTTATTGTTGTTGTTGGACGTAAGTTGCAAAAAAATTTTTTGTTGTTATTTAGTTTTATTTATGCAGAACCAAATAAAAAAAGAATTGAGAAGATAACTGTTAATTTGACAAAAATGTAAGCAACTGTGCTGATGCTTATTAATTGTCAAAAGTATTTACACACATTTTTTTCGCGTCAAAAGTATTTACACAAAACTTTAATTTTATTTTCTTCTTCTTAATTGATGAATTTTTTAAAAATTTTTTATTTTTATTTAATTAATATAATTAATATTTGATTACACCACCTTTGGCATTAATAACTGCCCGTAACCAATCCAATCAAGCTGCGAATCAATTTGGACCAAATATTCGTTATTTCAATTATGCTATCACTACATTTTGGATTTTTATCAAAAGTATTTTGCTGTTTTATAAAGTCTCAAGCATATTCAATGACATTAAGACCAGGGCTCTGTTCAGGCTATAAAAAAGCAGCATGATTTAACTCTTTTAAAATTGGATTAAGTCTTCGCCCTTGATGACATGGTGCATTGTCATGTTGCAGAACCCAGTTATTGATTGGAAAAGGTCTATTTTCTGACGTCAAGACATGGTTATTTAAAATACCAATATAACCGGACTGATTTAAGGCACCATTTTTCGGTACCAAATCTCCAAATGCATTGTATGATAGACATCCCCAAAACAAAACCGTACCACCTTCAAATCTATTGAGTGGCTGCACTGCTTTATTCTATTGAAGTTGTCGTAAATGCATGGAGTGGTTATCAAATGAACCCTAGAATTAAAATCCAGACTCATCTATTCATAACACATTGTAACAAAACTGTACAGGTTACTTATAATACTTCAAAGCAAATGATAGAATATTTAATAAGATCGTTAGAGTAATATTGACTCTTTTGTGCATCTCATAGGTATTGAAATTAATATTTTTCAACCTGCGATGTAGTGTAACGTCACTAATAATCTTGTAAATCAACTTTTCCGATAATGCTGTTGTTTTGACAGGACTTATTGTAGGCTTTTCTACTACTACTCCTAATAATCTTCTGCATTCCCTTTGATTCATGGGAGATTTCCGCCCAGTCCTTTTCAAATTTTTTATATTTTCGCATATGTACTTATTTTTAATTAGATTTTACACCATTTTATGTAATATTTTGCACAACTTTACTAAGTTCGTCGCCGAAATCCCACTCTTATATTAGGTACCAACCTCAGATCGAATTTTAACTGATAAATCCTTGGTTTTTACGATTTTCCAGAATAATTTCTGAAATTTTAAAATCTCTAAATTTGTGTAATTTTTGACAAAAGCTAACAACTGCACTTACTTAAAGGAAATCCTAGAATAAATGCTAATTAATATTTTGTGTAAATACTTTTGATCTAGAGATCTAAAATCTCTAAATTTGTGTAATTTTTGACAAAAGCTAACAACTGCACTTACTTAAAGGAAATCCTAGAATAAATGCTAATTAATATTTTGTGTAAATACTTTTGACGCGAAAAATATGTGTGTAAATACTTTTGACAACTAATAATCATCAGCGCAGTTGCTTATATTTTTATCAAATGAACAGTTATCTTGCTAATTCTTTTTTTGTTTGGTTCTGCATAGATGAAACTAAATAACAACAAAAAAATTTTTTGCAACTTACGTACAACAACAACAATAAAAACATGTTTTTATGCAATATGTACCAAAATATTCGTTGTGTAAATACTTTTGACTATGGCTGTATAAACAAAACTGAGAGAGACAGATAGTTACACTAGTAATCGAATAACAAATAGTTATTAATTCCAATAGCATAATTCAAATAGAAAATTCCAATATCATACACTATTTCTGTAATCGTCTTAATTAAACGAAATGGCGGCCAATCGCACTCCACCAAAAGGTGAAAGTGAATCAAAACATGAACAATCATCACAACAAGAACGACAACAGCAACATAAAACACACACCAACAAACTCTATAAGTTACAAACAAATACAGGGTGGCAGACGAAAGTTGCATCAAAGTTAAACGCTCTATTTTGTTTATTTTTGTTAGATTCAATGAAGTAAAAATGAAAACATACGAAAAAACTTCAAATTTTCAAGTTAAATTAATTTGGTTCATTATCATTATTCAAATTTATGCCGTTTAATATTTCAAATCTGCTAATTGTAGTTTCTAGATATATACCTTGTGATCAAAAAAGAACTTTAATTTTTGAATTCCCGTGCTTATCCAATCGGCAAATTTTTTTATTTTCACGCTGGCAAAAATTTTCGTTACCAGCGTGAAAATAAAAAAAATTTACCGATTGGATAAGCGGGGGAATTCAAAAATAAACCTCTCGTTCTTTTTTGATCAGAAGGTACCTACCGTATAAATATATACCTACCGCTGCAGCTTTTCGCGAAATAATTAAAAATAGAACAGTGGTGATTTATATACATGATATAATAACACAAACAAAGAACTAGTTAGAATGAATTCGAAAATTTAGAAAAGTGTTGGATCTGGCAAAAACATATAGTCTTCAAATCAAATGGCCAACAAGGTGAACGCCATAGATGATTTTCCAATGTCACGGGATAAGATAGAACTGCAGCGTTATCTGGGGTTGACGTCATATTTCAGATGATTAGTTCCGCAGTATACCTTAAATGCG
Source organism: Teleopsis dalmanni (assembly GCF_002237135.1). Lineage (NCBI taxonomy): Eukaryota > Metazoa > Arthropoda > Insecta > Diptera > Diopsidae > Teleopsis > Teleopsis dalmanni. The sequence continues at coordinate 120,584,449 of NC_051846.1, read as the reverse complement.
AAGCCACTGACCGAAGTGATGATCAAAAATTGCAAAATTTAAAATTATTGACGAAGCAATAACAGCATTTGAACAATTAAAAGCGACATTAACTAACATATTTCAAAAGTTTATAACACCGAAAGCATACATCCAGACCAGTACATGAGGAGGAAAACTGGACCAGCAGAACAAAATTATCACTCGTATGAATTTAAAGTACTAGCGAATTGCATTGCCTTTGCGATTACTATGAGGAAAGATGAAGTTTCGAGTAGCGGAATGGTAGCGGAATTGGCTATGTATGTACAACAATTCGATTATATGACTGAACACCGCACAGCTCTTAAAATCTGTGGCTTCCTTAATAATAGAGAGTGCTTTGCAACATAGAATCAAAGAGACGCATTAACTAGACGAATGGATTCGAACAGTTAAAAAAATAAAAATAATTAAAATCGTAGATCATCATTTTATTGCGAAAAAAAACTCAAAACATCATTGAGAAGGGTTTTTATATTAAAAACTTTAGTTCAAAAGTGAAGATTGTGGTACAAAGCTGTCTAAAATGCATTCTAACGGAAAAAAAATTTGGTAAAAAGGAATGACTCTTGAACCCTATTGATACGTTTAAAATACCGCTACATACTTTTCAAATAGATCACGTTACGCCAATAGAGAATACTAAGAAGCAATTCAACTACATCAACCGTCTCCCTAACTTGTTTTAGGGATAATTTTTTGATAGAATTTCTTGATGTTTGTAGTATTTTGTGTGTTTAATATTTAACGCAGAAAATTATATGTGTGTAATTTTTGTTTTATTTTATTTATTTTTTTTTAACTTTTTTAATTACGTCGCATATCAAAAATCAGATGTTTTTTTAAATGTTTTATTGTGATGTTATTTCTAAAAAAAATTAAGATTTAATATTATTTAACATTCAATTTAATATTATTTATTGATTTAATTGATTTAATATTAAAATAAATTTATATAATAAAATAAATAAAATGAATTATTTTGACAAGGTTTGCAATTTTATCTAATGTAGTCTCGGATTACTAATTTTGGTGGACTAATTTGATTGTTTAATGTCAACCTTTAGTATTGTTTCGCAGTATCCCTATAACAAAGAATTCCTATAATAATCGTTTTTATAAATAATAATAAACAATTATACCCAATAAAGGTAAAATTATATACAACTCTGACTGAATTTGATTGTTATATAAAATTTTTATAATCCTTATAAAAAACAAGACTGTGTCTAACTTTTAAACTCCACAGTTTATGATTCATGATTTTATGTTTAAAAAGTCATTAGCACAAAATTCATATTCAAGTAAGATATTATAAAAAGTTATTATATGTTAATAAAATACAATCTTAAAAATATTAATCTATATATATTTCATATTTTCAGCAAAACAAACGTATAATAAAAATGACAAATATTTACCGATACATGTTACCACTATTGTTAATAATTCTCTGTAATTAAGAAGACAAGTTTTTATGTGTTTCTTTCCTGGTTATTTTGTATAATTTTTTTGTATTAACACGCTTTTATAATACACTTATAGAACTAAGCACATCACTTTTTAAACAATATTTGATTTTATTTTATAATTCAAACTGCATATGATTAGAAAGCAAGAAAGTTAATTATTGCTCAAATAAAAATTTAAGAACGGCACTGTTCTTTAGGTGTTAAGTACATATTACCAATGTTTTTAATAACTTTTTGTTTTGAGGCGTTAGTTATACATTTATGCATAATACTGCAGATTGAAGTTCTAATTAACAACTAATTAAAAAAAAATATAATATATGTATATAAATACTAAGATTAAACTTTGGGTACTTTAGGTATATATATATATATATATATATATAATACATAAAAAGTAAAACCAAAGAGTATATATACATAGAGTGTACATTACTTAAAAAATCTTAAAAATGAAGTGATGGCAATTTCACAAAAATCGGTCGCAGAAATCGGGGAAATAGTATTTGAGTTATTTTTGTGTCACATGGACTCGTTGTGATTCAATTTTTAATTTTTCAGCTTTAACATGCGGGAGAGTTTGGAGTGTTTAAGCATTTCATACTTAATAAGTTTTAAAGAAATTTGTATTGCTTTTCTGCGCTCTGAGCTACAGTTGTTGGTATTTTTATGTAGAAAGGTGCATTTAACAATTGAGAAATCAAAAACAGCAACTAATGAAAATATCAAAGCAAGAAATGTCTGCAAAAATACCAAAAAACTTATTTTTTGTTTACAATCCATTTTTTTTCTTCATTATAGAATTTTCTGTAAAACCGAAAATTTTATTTTCAAGTTTAACTGAAACACATTTGTATAGAAGTAAACAGCACAGTATATTTTGTAAATTATTGTATGTTATTCGCAATTTTATGAAATTTTGGCGAAGTTGAGATTTCGTACAATTTTGGCGAAATTTGAACCCTTATGATTTTATATCTACTAATTGAAAAATTATTATTTTTAATATTTTTTACAGCTTAGGATATTGTTACCATTTTTAAATAAAAACATGTTTAAATTTTATTAACAGTTAAAATTAAAAGTGAAAATTTGCAAAAATCCCCCGTGTTTTTACGACTTTTTTCACTACAATCTGCGATACCCAAAAAATGTATACAAGTTTTCCATAAAATTTTTTCCACTAATAGCCAAATGTTAAAGGTTCACAAAAATTTGCTGTTCCCAGTCTATATTTTGTATATATTTCAGATCTCAGAAATTACTGAATAATTATGCAAAATATGAGCTTCAGTAAACTTCATAAAGTTTAACAAAAAATTCAATAAGTAATAATATAAGGACAGTTATTATATTATAAATATTGGTTACGATGACGACTATGATAATATAAGTGCAAACTACCTATTCTTATTGCGCTATGGACCACCCCGTTAATCCTTCTTTTATTGCGGTTTTGTTTTTAATTTTAATAGTTTATTGTTTTTTATTATTAACTTATTTTATTGCTTATTATTTATTGTAAAGGTTTTTAAAAAACAACATATATAGGTAAAAAATTGCGCCATATATATATGGTGACTTATGATTTATAAATTCAGTTAATAATATCTTATCCCAGTAGAAAACGGATCGATCCGTCATCGAAGACGTCTTCAAGACATGGATACATACATGAAGACCGATCGATCCAAATGTATGACGGTCTTCGAAGACACTTTCATACAAATTAGCCAAATGTCTTCAATGAATTTTTGCGTACATGTCTCGAAGACCGTCTCGAAGACCATGTCTTGCATAACGGACGCATTCGACAGAAAGTTGTGCGCTCTTAGTGCAGTACTCATATAATTTTTTCACCCTTTTTTTATTTCTACTCTTTTATTGCGCTCTTTAAATTTTAAATGAATTTCAATTTTCTCTTTAAATAAGTAGAAAGAAATTGTTGTATTTTGTACTTTTATTTATTTTATATAATAATTTCTTAAATTACATTCAAAATTAAAAGTTTTAAAAATAAATTATAAATTTTATTATAAATTATTATAAATTTTATTAAGATATTAATAATAAACTAGTAAAAACTAGTAAACATAATGAAAATTAATTTAAATAATTAACTTAATATAACTTAGCATATCTAAAATTAACTAAAACTAATATAAAAGAATTTATAGCATTTCGCTATCATCAATTGTTGAAGTTTTATATGCTTTCAAAAGCGTTGAAGAGGATTTTGGTACAATTAAACCTTCTGATCTTAAGAGTTCTAAAATATCATTACTACAACGCCTGTTAATCCTGTGTTTTTTTATTTTCAACATCCTTTGTTTCGTTTCTTAAACAAATTTCACTGGAATTATTGTCTTCAATATTAATATCAATATATTTTCCAGGAACTAAGTCACTATTTAATTTGTTTTGATTTAATTTCTTTTTTTTTTAATATTTCATAGTTTAATGATTTTGTTTCTTTATTTATTTTGTTTTTTTTAATATTTATTTTACAAATGTTTATTCACTACACTTCAAAATTATTGCGTCACTTCATTTATAAAACATAGCGTCATCTGAGGCAAAATTCAAATACGTTGCTATGAACACTAAAAATGAGAGAGAAAGCAAAGAAAGAGTATTTACATTCATGTTTTGAGCAATTGTTTTGCAAATTTGCTTGAAAATGCGGACGCGGTATCAAAGACCGTCTTGAAGACAATGTCTTCGAAGACCACTTTTTCTACTGGGATACATACGCTAAGAAAGTCAAAAAACGTCGGCAATAGCAATTTAAATATTAAAAGTGTTTTAATTTAATAAACTTGTGAAGCCTTATTCAAATTTATAAATTGTGAGTTATTGCCTATTTACACTATCATGAACATGAACTTGGAAGAGAGTTTGATGTGAGTTCACGCAATGAAATTTGCTGCGTTTCTTCAGCTTGACACGCATACATATGCAATGTTATTTTTATGCCCAGTAGAAAACGAATCGATCCGTCATCGAAGACGCCCAGTAGAAAACGGATCGATCCGTCATCGAAGACGTCTTCAAGACATGGATACATACATGAAGACCGATCGATCCAAATGTATGACGGTCTTCGAAGACACTTTCATACAAATTAGCCAAATGTCTTCAATAAATTTTTGTGTACATGTCTCGACGACCGTCTCGAAGACCATGTCTTGCATAACGGACGCATTCGACAGAAAGTTGTGCGCTCTTAGTGCAGTGCTCATATAATTTTTTCAACCTTTTTTTATTTCTACTCTTTTATTGCGCTCTTTAAATTTTAAATGAATTTCAATTTTCTCTTTAAATAAGTAGAAAGAAATTGTTGTATTTTGTACTTTTATTTATTTTATATAATAATTTCTTAAATTACATTCAAAATTAAAAGTTTTAAAAATAAATTATAAATTTTATTATAAATTATTATAAATTTTATTAAGATATTAATAATAAACTAGTAAAAACTAGTAAACATAATGAAAATTAATTTAAATAATTAACTTAATATAACTTAGCATATCTAAAATTAACTAAAACTAATATAAAAGAATTTATAGCATTTCGCTATCATCAATTGTTGAAGTTTTATATGCTTTCAAAAGCGTTGAAGAGGATTTTGGTACAATTAAACCTTCTGATCTTAAGAGTTCTAAAATATCATTACTACAACGCCTGTTAATCCTGTGTTTTTTTATTTTCAACATCCTTTGTTTCGTTTCTTAAACAAATTTCACTGGAATTATTGTCTTCAATATTAATATCAATATATTTTCCAGGAACTAAGTCACTATTTAATTTGTTTTGATTTAATTTCTTTTTTTAATATTTCGTAGTTTAATGATTTTGTTTCTTTATTTATTTTGATTTTTTTAATATTCACACTTCACTTCAAAATTATTGCGTCACTTCATTTATAAAACATAGCGTCATCTGAGGCAAAATTCAAATACGTTGCTATGAACACTAAAAATGTGAGAGAAAGCAAAGAAAGAGTATTCATGTTTTGAGCAATTGTTTTGCAAATTTGCTTGAACATGCGGACGCGGTATTAAAGACCGTCTTGAAGACAATGTCTTCGAAGACCACTTTTTCTACTGGGATATTCTTAATTTCTGTTCTCTGCACTACTACACACAAGCATTTTATACAAATTTCACGCTCATAAGAGCGTCAAGTTCATCTCACGTTCAGGATAGTGTAAATTGGCCAATTGTGTGTATAAAATTGTCATACTGTTTTTTATAAATTAAATATAGTAAATTTTGTATAACAAATATCGCTTTAAACATGAGTGCGAAGTATTATAAGCATTATAAGGAATGCTGTATACAAAGTTGCGGCGACAATAATCGTCAAAATGAAGGTTTAAGATTATTTAAATTTCCGTCAGTTGATACTCCAATGGGACAAATGTGGAGAGAAAATTGTAATATTGACTTAGACAATTATAATAATATATTATTCATATGCAGCAAACATTTTCACTCCAGTGATATATGTAAAAAATTTTTGAAACGTAGTGCTGTTCCCATATATTTACCTGAAATAGTTTCCAACAACGATTCTTTTGACGAGCCTGTTAATTAAAGTGAAAAACCGGAAACAAACATTGAAACATGTTGCAGAAATTGTGAGAAAAACTTGAAATCAGTGGAATTTTATAAAAAACAGTTTTTTACTATTTCAAAAAAAATTGAATTGCTTACTAAAAAAAATAGGTTTCAAAGAGTGCAAGTCAATAAATACCGAAAGCAATTAAAAAAGTTTTCGTGTAACATTAAAACTGATACAGACACAAAATTAGTTTCAAGTAATACCAACACATTTTGTAATTTACTTCTGTCATCCAGACCAAAAAAATATTCTGAAAAAGTCAACACTTTAGTGCAAAATATATATTATGTTTCCGCATCGGCATACTTATTTTTAAGAAACAGATTAAATTTAAACTTACTACACCGTTGTACTATTAATCGGTGGGCGCCTTTTAAATCACTTCAACCTGGCTTCAAATATAGTGTTTTTCATTTCGTGCAAAATAAATGTCAAAATTTAAAAGAAATCGATAAAGAAAATGCTGTAATGGTTTTCGATGAAATGGTTATCAGACCAGGATTAAAATATAATGAGAAGCTAGACATAACTGATGGAGTTGAGGACAATGGATTTTTCAGATCTCCAACTATAGCAAAACATGTTTGTGTGTTTATGGTTAAAGGTCTGACCACAAACTGGTCATTTATTTTTAATTATTTTTATTCCAGCAATTGATTATCAGGTGAATGTCTTTCAAACATTATATTTGAAAATTTAAATATTTTAAATGAAATGTGTATCAAAATTCGTGCACTAATATGTGATCAAGGGTCTTCAAACAGAAAATGTTATTCCATCTTTGGTGCTGGAATCCACAATCCATACTTTCTTCATAACAATTTAAAAGTTTATTGCTTCTTTGATTTCCCTCACTTGATAAAATCCTTGCGAAATAGTTTTAGTAAGTGTGACTTTAATACTCCTGATGGTCCTGCAAGTTTGCTGTTGTGCGTAAATTGTGGGAACATGAAGAATATTCAACTACCAAGATGTGCCCAAAATTAACGAGACAACATATATTCCCTAACTCTTTTGAAAAAATGAGAGTAAAATTTGCAACACAAGTATTTAGCAAAACTGTTGTAGCTGCTATTAAAACCGTTGTAGATACATCTGGTTTTAAAAAAAGCACTATAGAAGTTGCATTGGCAACTGAACATTTCATACAAAAAATTGATCGAATATTTGATTGTATGAATAGCTGTTCTTTATATGCTGACAATTCTTTTAGGTCAGCAATCCAATTGGAAAATGAAAGTTTCAATTTTATTAAATACTTCCTAAATTATATTAAACACGTGTCTTTAGCAGATACATTAAAGAGAGTGTTTTTTTAGAAAGACTGCAACTCAGTTTACAAGCTGCTTTGTTATTAGCAGATGAGATTTTAAAGTCCTCAACTGAAATTTATTTTTTAATGACAAAGCGTTTAAATCAAGATAGGCTTGAAAATATTTTTGCAATTCTTCGTCAAAAAGGTGGCAATAACTCAAGCCTCACAGCAAATGAATTAAATAATATTTTAGCGAAAGTTATGACTTGTAAAATTATTCCGTTAAGTTATGTAGCCAATTGTGAAATAAGTGACGATAATGATAACAAGTGCCTTGATGATGTGCTTTCTTCTTCATTGATAGAACTCGATAAAAATAACTATAGGGTGTCTAGTAACTGTGTAGTAGAAGCCTACTCTGATCTAGAGTGCAATGACATCGAAAATTTCATTATATTAAATGCATTTTCCGATTCCAAGAACATAATATTGATTTATTGTCTTTAAGATACACAATAGGGTACGTAGCTAAAAAAATACTTTCAAAACTAAATTGTGAAGCTTGCAATATAAAAAAAGGGATGAAATTTTAACTGCTCCAAGTGAGCTTTTCATCTACTATAAAAATTATAATTCTCTTTCAAATTTCGGTAACCTGTTTGCGCCATCACAAAATTTTTTCAATGTTTCTTGTAAACATGTCGAGGTTTTTAAAAATGTATTCAAAAATAAACCAGATGCAATTGGCATTAAAAGTTTAATAATAGAAATGTGCAATAAATAACCCCTCAGTGGTTTAACGGGCCCTGTAATGAACATCTAATCCAGCTTCTTGATTTTTTAATTCTGCTTTTACTTCGTAAGCATTGCTTGTGGGCCTTAAAGAAGTCTAAAATCAACAAACATTTCTAAAATGTATAAGAAATATGTTAGCTCTACAATTCAAGTTAGCACTTAATATAAGATCAATTAAGACAAGTCTTATTAATAATAATGTAAAAGAACTTAGCCAGAATTTAGTCATAAAATATAGTGAATTTATATTTTTTTTGAATGTTAAGAATAAGAATATTATTAAAATAATTTGTATTATTAAATAACCAAACATTGTAAAATAGATAATTATATTCTTAGAATTAATTAAGTTAAGCAAGTGTCAAATTAGCGAATATTATATAAGTACATATTTTACATTCTTAGAATTAAATTAAATTATAATATTGCAAATATTAGTAAAATAATAAGGAACAAAACATACAAAATAGTTTTATAAACGAAATATAAACATATTTAAATATACATACAAATTAAAGAAAACGAACATAATATAAAATACATTTGCATATATATGTTTTTATATCCAAAAGAGCATATTTATAGTCAAAAGAGCGGTTAAGTGTGATAATGTGCACATATCAATGAAAATTCAGTCTCTTTGCACACATTTAGTAAAAGGACTCAAATATTGAGTAATTCCTGGGTTTTTTAAAAACCAGTAGAACAAAATTTTTGTGACTGATATTTTGTTCGACATGCACACTCTATGTGTATATACTCTTTCATACTATGCATAAATCATGTACTCATAGCATCAAAATATCAAACAAACAAAAAAAAAATATACAAGCAGAAACGAAATGCTTTCAAAAACCAATACAAAATGAAAGTGATCTAATTTTTTGGTGCAACGCTTTGCTTTGCATTTTATGCAAAAACTCTGCAATAAAATCTTTATTTGCAAAGTGCAAACTAAACTATCTTAAGTTTTTGGTGCAACGTTTTTCACTTTTACTTTGCACAAAAAAGTCACTCATAAGTTTTGCAAAGTGCAAAGTGAAAAGAGCAGTAGGGCCCCGCTACATTTGTAAGACGTTACGCAGTTTGAAGTTCCCTAAGGATTTTTAAATTTTACAGTATGTATTTTTTTAGTTGATAAGGTCCCTAAAGTTTTTTTGTTTAGAACTATATTCTGTATTATAAATTTTTTAGTTTTTTTGTTTTGAACTATATTTGAATTATAAATTCTTTAAAGTTTTGTTTTTGAACTAAGTTCTAACATTGTTTTGAAGTGTATTCGTATTTAAAAATATATTTTTAATAAATAATTTTCGACATGGTTTCAGAAGTGACTGTTTATGTTTATATTTAGTAAATATTATTTTATATTTCTTTTGTTATGATATTTGGTTACATGTGTTTACAGTTTAAGCCAACACTGCGACCAGTCATTGACCAACGAAAAGTGCAATTTTGCATTATCAGCTTTTCTTGTTGGTCAATGCACTGAAGAAAGTGTGTAATATATTGGCCTATAATTATGTCAGCACAGCGTAGGCAAATTTATTTATTTGTGAATTATGCAATAATATTTATTGTCAATTAATGCATAATTTAATATTTTTTTTATATGAAATAGTTATGTATAAATAGAGTAAATAATTTTAATAAAGTTCAGAAAAGAAACGAAATACAAACCAATTATAACTTTCATTTTTTATTTTATCGCATCGATTAGTTTGGGTTTCAAGTGCTCAAACTAATCAACACAAAAAATACAAGTATTTTGGGTTACAAGTTCTCAAACTACTTTACACACAAAAATAAGCTACCAAGCTAACACAGATTAAGGATCTGGGTTAGCACCAAGTAGCGTACAGTGACTACTAAATAGAACATATTCATGATTGCTGACGACATTTCGTCCATGACTAAAAGACAACTTCTTTGATTTATTAAAGAAACGTGGTTTCTTTTATCGTCATAAAGTAAAACGTGATCCAATCGAACGTTTGCAAAACCACGAGGAAAGTAAAAAAAATCCACCAACTACTACGTTGAAATATTTGCTGAAATGTCAGTGACAACAACATCAACAGTAACGGCAACAAATGCTGTAATTGCAAATGACGTAGCAGCATTTGAAGAGTGCAAGCAAAATTATGAGCCGAATTTCAAATTATAAAATTATGCTGTAAAAAAAATGATGCAGAATAATGTGCATTTAGAAGCACTAGAAAAATACGACGAAGAACCTAATAAAAACGTGAAAGAGTGGCTGACTGAAATGGAAAATTTTGCTAAAGTTTGTTGTTGGAATAATGTGCAAAAATTTTTGTATGGTCGATAAAATTAGCAGTGGCGGCTGAAGAGAATGTGTCGAGTTGAAATGAGTTGAAACTAATATTGGAGGCTGAGTTTGAAATGAGAAATAGCGTTAATGTTTAAAAGCAGCTGGAATGTACAAAGAAAATTTATAAATAATCCCTTTTGGAATAATTGTATAAAATGAAAAAAATAGCCTCACGAGGATATGTTAATATTTATCATTTAATTGAGTATATTATAGCTGGTATCCCAGATGAAGCATCAAATAAAACTATATTGTACCAATCGCGCAATTTAGCAGATTTAAAATTTAGTTTTATTACTTATGAAAAACTAAAGTGTGATCAGCATGAAAAAAAGAAGAAAAGTTCACAAATGAATTTTAGAAATGGTAGTGCCGTTAATAATGGTACAAATGACAATAGCTGGATAAGAAAAAGCAGAAGTTATGAATTAGAAAATGATAAGAGATGCTACAACTATGGAGCAAGAAGCCATCTTACACATGAATATCCCCACAAAGAAAAAGGATCACGTTGTTCCAAACGTAACGAATTGGGTCACATCGCTCGAAGCTGTCCAGTACACGAGTCGACCGCAAATAATAAGAAACTCCAGTTTGTGTCGCAAGAATTAAAGTTCCCGATGTCAAAGTTGATATAAAAATATGTTGTAAAAGTTTTAAAGCCTTATTGGATACAGGAAGCGATGTAAGCATTTGACAGTGGTTGAAGGAAGCATTTAGTATCCAACATTACCAAGGAGCAGGTACAGGAGTAATAGCACTCGGTAGTACTAATTGTTGTGAAGTTTAAAATAAGTACTCTTATATGTAACACTTATAAGTAACTCTTATATATATTCTATATTTTACATTATTGTATTGCACATTAAAATATAATAAATTCAGTTGTTACTCAACAGTACATGGTGTCAGCAAGAAAATGAAGAATCATTAGATGAATATATGAAATATTTGAAAAATTTAAGCAAAACTAGTAAATTTGGATCTCTGCAAGAGGAATTAATCAGAGATATATTTGTATGTGGTTTATCATCTAAATATGTATATCCATATTAAAGAAAGATTGTTGAGCGAAGGTAATATTTCTTTAAACAAGGCTATGGATATTGCAAAAGCAATAACAATGGTAAAAGAAAATTTAAGTCAACTTGACGGGGATAATAACAACACCACTAATTTTGTTGGAGCTTTACGGTATCAACATAAAAAAATACCGCAGATAAGCCGAATTATAATTACCTTCGATCAGAGTCATTGTCATATTCAAAACGTGGTAATCAACAAAGCCACAAATTTCACAAATTACTGTAGTCGTTGCGGTCAGCAGCATAGGAACCGTTGTCCAGCAGATGGTGTGATTTGTTATATCTGCCAGAAACCAAACCATTTCTCGAAAATGTGTCGCAGCAATATAAAACAACAATTATCTTCAAGCAAATATGTAAAACAAATCAATGCAGAAGAAGACATAGAAGACGACGTAGAAGATTTATTCATTGAAATTTTACATACAACAAACAATAAAAACAAATCCATACAAAACGGCAGTATAGAAAAAATAGAAACTGAACATAATAAAATTTGTGAGTGGAATATTGAGAGTATAATTAATAACAAAAAAGTTTTCTTTCAAATTGACACTGGAGCGCAGGCCAATATATTATCAATGCACACTGCAAATTATTTAAATATTGATTTTTATAATAATGTACATATTAGTAATACAAACATATTAACTTTCAGTGGCGAAAAATTGCCTATTGTCGGCAGTGTGAATTTGAAAGTGAATTTTAAAAACAAAGTATATGATTTGCAGTTTTTTATTGTAAATATGAAATGTAAAAATTGGGGTTAAGTACAGCTATATATATGAATATTGTTAAGTATATAAATGCCTTATTTGTTGATAAAATTTTGAGTATTATAAAGAAATTTTTTGTGGTTTAGGAAAATTAAAGAATAAATGTGAACTAACTATTAGGCCAGAAATCACTTCAGAAATTGATCCCCCAAGAAACATTCCTTTTGGTTCATATGATGATTTAAAAAAAGATTTAATAAGAATGGAAAGTTTAAATGTTATCATTAAAGTTAATGAGTCAACTGAATGGGTCAGTTCTATTGTGCTTGTAAAAAAACCAAACGGAAATTTACGTATATGTTTGGACCCAAGAAATTTAAACAAAGCAGTCATGAAACCACATTATCCATTTCCAAATGTAGACAATTAGTAGTTCCAATATTTTAGTTCTCTTGATGCTAATTGTGGGCTTTAGATGATTCCATTGACTAAAAATTCATCTAAGTTATGCACATTTAATACGCCTTTTGGGCGTATTACGACTACCATTTGGAATAAATGCTGCTCCTGAAATATTTCATAGCAAAATGGTCAAACTTTTTGATGATATTAATGGTCTCATTATTTATATAGACGATTTTTTAATACATTCGCCTACAATTGATGGTCATAACAAAATTTTAAAAGAAGTTTTAGACAGAGCAAAACAAATTGGTCTGAAACTTAATAAAGAAAAACCTAAATTCTGTACAAATGAAATCAAATTCGAAGGTCATATATTCAATGCAAATGGAATTATAGCCGACCCCGAAAAAATTAAATCAATTATAAATTTACGGACACCTAAAAGTGTTTCAGAATTACAACGATTTCTAGGTATGATGAATTATTTATTCTATTTGTAATCAAGTAGAATAAGTGTACGTTTTCAGCAAAAATATTGAGTTATTGGCACATAGTATTGAAAACGATTCTTTCGAAGAGAAAATGAAAGCAGTGAAGACCAAAAGACTTACATCGAGTTATAAGCATTTTAGGAATAACCGAATTTTTCCGTAAGTTTATGAAAGATTATGCAATTCTGGCAAAGTCGTTAATGGACTTAAACAGAAAAAATGTTACGTTCAAATGAGCCTCAGCTGAAGAAAATGCATTCATTGCTCTAAAAAGTCAACTCTGTGACAACACAGTTTTAAAACTTTTCAACCCCAAACTACGAACTCAACTACCACCTGATGAAAGTAAAGAGGGATATGGCGCTATACTGATACAAAAACATAATTTAAATTATTACCCGATTATTTAAACTATAAAACCAAAGCTGCCGAAAAAAAACTACTGTAGCTACGACCTTGAAGTTTTGGTAATAATTAAAGCGTTGAAAAGGCTTCCATTTTATTTTATTTGGGTAAAGATTTGAAGTATTTTCAGATTGCAAGGCGTTTCAGTTAACAATGGTAAAGAAAACACTGAACAGTAGAGTTGCTGGGTGGGCTATGCAGATATCAGACTTTGATTGTAGAGTATGTCATCGATCTGGCAATGCAATGCGGTTGATACATTAAGCAGATATCTAACAGATTAGAAGGCAGCATTATATATGCGGTTATAATAGCGCAATTAACAGATGAGTCATGTCAAATTATCAGATGTTTGCTGAAGAATGAACCATATAAGAATTTTCAACTATGTGATATATAAATTTAATGAAGGCAGACACTTGCAAGTGGAACCAAAATCAACGAATAAAGAAATAATTCAGAAACTACATGAGAAGGGACATTGGAGCGTACATATGTAAAATAATAGCTGTATTAAATCAAGAGTACTACATTCCGAAAGCAAAAAAGTATGTTGCAAGTATAATCGCAAACTGTGTCGCTTCTAAAAAAAACAGAAAGAAGAAAGGATTTCTTAGTGCAATAGATAAGACTGATATGCCGTTACACACCCTTTATCTTGATCATTTAGGACCGTTGCCGTCAACTACAAAATGCCTTTGCAAAATTTGTTTGAACATTTCCAGTTAAGTCTACTAGGTAATTACTAAGCTGATATTATCAAATGAAACGTTCGGTAATCCACGACGTATGATAACCGATAAAGGAAGTACATTTACGTCTAACGCATTTAAGGATTACTGCGCTTCTAATCATGTTCATCACCATACTGTGGCAACAGGAGTTCCAAGAGAAACTGGTACATTCATGTAAGTAAGTTGTAAAAAATAATTAATTCCACGTTGACTAGAAGTACAAAGAGAACACTTTTTGAGCTGGTGTTTGGTTTTAAAGTGTTCACACCAGAGGACTTAGACTTAAACAATCAAACAAATTAAATTTAGAATGCAAATCAAGCACTATTTAAAATTGAATTTGCACTCGTGATTTTCGAGTACTACTGAAATTTTCACTATAGAAAATATATGGGTCTTGTCTTCGAAAAACAAAACTAATTATTTGCAAACTCGTGTTATTTTACGATAATTTTTATTTAATTTTCGATATTTAGGCTTTAGTCTAAAGTCTAATCAACATATTAAACAACTCAACACGAAATTATTAATCCATCACCTGTGTATTAATATATAATACTCTTATACATCTGAGCACAGTTGTCGACGTCAATTTTAAAATTGAGCATGATGTTGGGTGATATTTAGAAAATTGCGGGCATCTTTAAGAAATAATGTTGCGTTGATATTGTTGGTGTAGAATTTCACATTGTCTAAATTCGGCTCATGAGATTTGTTAATATGCAATATGAAGCAAGCGCTGTTTTGGCTTCCACACCGACAGTGTGTTTTAGGCTGTGTTTGTGCTAGATCATTCTTGTTTTTAATTTATTTTTGGTGGTTCCAATATATACATAGTCGCATACGTTATACCCGTCATCTTTGCAGTTGATTTGGCATAATACGTTTGACACTCTCCAAGTTTTTTATAATATTTTCATCTTGAAATGTAGTGTGATCATTGTGTTCATAAGTTTTTGTGTGATATTATAATTTTGTTTATCATATATGGTTAATGCCACTATTTGGTTGAAAGTTTAGGGATATGTATTATGCCAATGTATGTCTCGGGGGAAGCTGTAACCCCTAGAGGGCGCGTCGCAGGTGGAGAATAGGGAAAGCCCATTACAGATGGTGATGGGGAATGGCAGCTGGTTTTTCAGTATCATGTATAGGCAGAGGATGAGACAACTAGTATGGTTATACAAGAATTAGCAGATACACAAGAAAGTTAGAAGTATGACGACATCTAATAGAAGAAAGAGAAGCACGCTAATGAATAGCGAAAGTAAATACATAACAGAAAAAAATGAAACACTTCACATGTGGGAAAGCTACACCCAAATTCTATTTCCGAGCAATCGATCATCCGTGATACCCGATCTAAGAGCTGATTTAAGTCCACATATAACCTTAGATAAAGTTCAAAAGCAATTGATGGTGTAAAAATAAGAAAAACGGCAGGTTCTGACTAAATACCAACAGATGTGGTGAAGTTATTCAAAGATAAAGGCAAACGAAATTTTACAAGAGTTTTAATAAAATTTATAAAACAGGTCAGATACGAAACGATTGGTTCCAATCTACGGTTATTACGATTAGATTTATTACACCAAAAACATGTGCAGATTTTAGAACAGTCAGCTTGATGAGTCATATGTTAAAGACATTCCTCCGAATTATACATAAAAGAATTTATTCAAAACTCAAGGAACAAATGAGTGGTACTCCGTTTGGTTTTCGCAAAGAACTTGGTACTAGAGAAGTCTTGTATGGAATACGAGTCCAAATAGAACGTTGCTGTGACTATAACAGAGATGTGTTCTTATGTTTTGTTGATTTCGAAAAAGCTTTTGATACTGTGGAACATGGCAAACTCATAGAAATTCTGAAGGATTACCGATATGATGAAATGGATATCCGAATAATAGCAAACTTATACTGGAAGCAGTGCGCAAATGTTTGCATTGATGGTTACTTAACGCAAGAAGTAGAAATAAACGCGAGGTTTGCCAAGGGTGCGTTCTGTAACCATTACTGTTCAATATATACTCGGAGATTTTTTTCAAAGAAACACTACACGATGCGACAGATGGAATTATGGTTAAGGGGGTACTTATAAACAATTTGAGATACGCCATGATATAGTGCTTATTGTCGATTCAATAGAGGGCTCACAGAACGTTTTAGATGCTGTTGCATTGAAGTGCAGAGAATACAGCTTAAAATAAAATTGCAGTAAAACCCAATATATAGTGGTAAGCAAACGACCTATTTCTGGAGGAAGATTGACAGTATTTGGCTCAGTCATAAAAAAAAGCAATATGTACAACTTCTAAGGATGTCAGCTTAACGAGCAATGGGCGACGAAAGATATCATGGCTGAAGAATTTAGTCAATGGTTTAATAAAAGTGAAAGATCACTTTTTCGAGAGGCTGTAGATAAAGTTAAAATCGCAATCATGTTAGCCAACGTTCAATGCCGATAAGGCACCTAGAAGAACAAGATAAGTGTTCAAAATAATTATATACAAAATATTGACACAAAACTATTTAAAGAAAAATTACAAGTTATTGTCGAGTAACATGAGCTTGTATTTAGTCATTGTTTTGATGACAAATAACTATGCGGCACATGACACCATATGTGCAAAAAACAATAAGTTGGAACTGTGTCAATACAATAAATGGTTTCAAGTGAATCTATATGTGGAACACTTTGCATTCTAAATTATTACATCAGTTACGGATAAGATAATACGAGGGCGGTGCTGCCGTCAGCTGTAATCTACCAGTGGGCAACTTTCTAATTTTGAGCAAGCTACGTCGTTCAGTAGGTATTTGATAGCAGTTCAAAGCAGACAACCTCGTGAATTTTTACGAAAATGGAAAATGTGAGTTTCGTATGCAGATTAAGTATTACTATCCCAAATCCACGAATTGGGATACGAACTGCTACCCCTTCCAGTATATTCTCCAGATTTAGCCCCCTGCAACTATTTTCTGTTTCCAAACCGAAAGAAATGGCTGGGCGGTAAGAGATTTGAGTCAAATGAAGAAGTCATTACCGAAGAAACAAACGCATATTTTCAGAGCTCTGAGAAAGCCTATTATTTGGAGGGAATAAGAAAATTAGAAAAACGCAGTACTAAATGTATCGAGCTAAAAGGTGATTATGTAGAAAAATAAAATGTTTATTTGCCGAAAAAAATTTATTTTATTCAAAAAATCACTGACTTAACAAACCGCCCTTGTATTATATAAAGTATATGTATTATATAAAGTATGGTAAAAAGATTACTAAATTAGCATAAGCACGACATATAGTATCTGTAAAATATTGTATGTTTTTCACACAGTGTATAGTATATAATTTATTGTTAATTATTTAAAACTTAATTTGTTGGAAAGCTAATTGCAATGAATCCTCATTACAAAGCTAAAACAAGTATATAGCTACCCTTAACTTGGCCATGATTTGGCGGATTTTCGGTTTTAAACGGTAGCGAGTTTAAAAATTGTTTTTGCAACCCTACAAAAATAATTAAAAATTCGTATGACTTTATCAACAGATTCATATTATGAAAACGTAAAACGTCGTGATGTTTCCTGTGCGACAAAGCTAACACAGGACATGTTTTTACGTTGTTTATATGTAGTTGTTTATCAGGATGACATAACAATATCTGGAAAAAACTTAAACCAATATAATGCTACTTTAAAATTAGTATTGAATGAATTAAAAAATTCTGCATTAAAATTAAATTTGCAAAAATGTTCATTCTTTCAAAGAAAAATTTCATACGATTTCGAGCTTGTCGAAATGTTCGAAACTCGAATATTAAGTTTAAGGTTTAGTAGTTAAGTTATATTAACCCATTAAGTACCAGGCAAGTTCAAACTTAGAATTTTATGGTCAAATTTTCGGAAAGGTGTTACGTTAAAAATATTCAATTCAAAATCAAACTTTTTTTTTGAAATGTAGTTTTCCGGAAAAGTGCAGTGTGGTCAACCACACGCTAGGACCCATAGCACATTTTTCTCTCTTCGATAATACAAACATTTTTATATGTGTTTTTTTCGCAAATATATATATGGTATTTATTATAATTACTTTTAAGTAAGTTGTAAGTTGTATAAAATACGTGTAAGTATAAAATTTTATGTTTTATACTTTTCAACTATTTATTAATCAAAAAATATATTTGAATTATTACTTATGTATTATATTATGTAAAAGGGAATAAGTTTACTTGCATCATTGTCTACGATCAATGTAATATTGTTTATTTTCATAGAAAATTTTAAAGCAATTTTCTACATGACCATTAAAATGGCACTTTTCATATATAAAAACTGTGGTTTTTGGTGTACGTACAATACAGTGGTGGCGATTTTGAGTTTTTATGGGAGCGTGCATACCGGTTACACGTGATAAATTTCCCGGAAGATAAACATTTTCTGCTGCAATGTGACTTTCCTTTTTCAAATCATCGTAAGCGGTAGCTTCTGTAATGAACATTGAGTTCTCTGATGCAAAACGAAGATTTCTGGCAATGAAATTCTTGAAGTCTAACTGAGGCATCGGTTTTCTGTTGTTAGAAGCACTGACGAATCAATGTAGTTTCCAAGCGTTTACTACAGCGCTATCTTAACACTGTATCCATAATGGCCACCATCCCTTTTTGCTTCTATTCCCGATACGATAGTTAGCAACTCCATTGTCATATAAATCAGTGCCGCCCATGTGTCAGTAGTAGCTGTTGATAACTTGAGGCTGCGGGACATCAACCTTTTCTTTGTCTCTCTGCTATAGCGTTGCACATTTACTATGGGTTCAACGGAATCATACAGTATGTTGCAATGGATACTCACAATGGCTCAATAATTCTGTTACAACAAATGCATCAATTCCAATAGTTTGTTGTATTTGTCAGTTGCACTGGAGTATGGCAGAAACTGGAAGATATACCCACTATCCAAAGAAAGGGTTCATAGCTTATAACCGAAACGTATTGGTTTTACAAGTTTCAATATGAATAGTTGCGGCTCAGGCATTTCTATAAGACCACCATAATGCTATGCATTTGATTCGTGTACAACTTCAATAGTACCTGAATACCATCTCAAAATTAGACACGCAGAATTCAAAAAAGGAGAACAAAATTTTAAAGTCGCATGTAATGTTTGTTGATACTTCATCATCGTCAGTCATTTCATTGTCCGATTCACCAGCAACATTATCAGGTGGCAAACATTATTATTCAATAGGTAGAGGAGAATCACTTGGCACTAATAAGTCATCTTCGCTCCAATTAAGAATAATATGCAATAGTTCCTGATTTCTTAGATATCTGAGGCACGACATTATAATTTTATTTACAGATAAAAATTGACGAAAGAACTTTTAGCAAGAACAAATGTCTTGTCACAAGACCGATGCCTCTTCTTACGGTTTAGGAGCGATCTTGTCACAAGACGGTAAACCTATAACCATGAATTCAAGAACTTTGAAAGGTGGAGAACTGCATCATGCAGCTAACAAAAAAGAATTATTAGCCATTGTTTGGGTTCTAAAAAATTTAAAGAATTACTTGTATGGTGTTAGCAGTTTGAATATATTTACCGACCACCAGCCGCTAACTTTCGCAGTTTCTGATAGAAATACAAATGCAAAAATCAAACGATAGAAAGCTTTTTTTATAATGCGAAGCTACATAATAAACCAGGTAAAGAGAATAACGTGGCGGACGCCTTGTCACGACAACATATCAATGCATTAGACAATAACTCGAGGTCAGAAGATGCAACTATTTATAGTGAAAATTAATTAACCTATACCATGGAAACCACCGATAAGCCAGTCAATTGCTATCGGAATCAAATAATAATTATGGAGTCTGAATACTTTTCAAAACATATCACTATGTTGTGTAGAAAAAAAACTAGACATACCATTTACTTTCGTGATAAAAATAACCTTTTCGAGGAATTATGTGATGCAGTGAATATAGATGTAGTGAACGCGGTACATTGCGAACTACCAATCGTTGCACACATACAACACAAATTAATAGAGACTCTTCCAACAACCAAATTTCTGTATGCCAAACAATTTGTCGTTGTTCTCGATCCGAATGAACAAAAAGAAATCATTGTAATCATTGAACATAATAGGGCACATAGAGCTGCGCAAGACAATGTTAAGCAGATACTCAGTGATTATTTTTTCCCAAAGATGAATAAATTAGCCAAAGAAGTACGAGCGAACGCTCGTTTAATTCAAATACGATAAAATCTATTATTTTAATATCAATATAGTAAACGCTTCATAGGTGATAAATTAACCCCTTTATGTTCAAAATAAACCGTAGAAAAGGATTTAGGAACAACAGTTCTAATAAAAGGAAAAATGATCCATAAGGACAACCTAAAAAATAAATAATCGATTAAAGATTAAATGAAATTAAATTAAATTTCGAAAAGCTCGAAATGTTCGAAACTCGAATATTAAGTTTAAGGTTTAGTAGTTAAGTTTTATTAAGTAGAACTTGTGAACGGTTGAAACAATTTCACCAATCAAAATTATATTGTAGTAGTAAATACATCACTCGCTCTCTTAGACTGGAAACAAGCAAACATAATTTGTGTTATTATTTAATATTTAGATTTTTTGTAATTATTTATTTAATATAAGATTTTCATTTTGATACACTGGCTATTTTATTATTATCGTTTATTATTAAACGAACGCGTTGTATCGATTCAGAAGCCCAAGTAAAATTGAATGAGTTTCGGTTCTTACATTGAGAGCAACGAAACCCAGAAGGGACTTTTCTAGATAAATGAGTTGATGTCCTGTTTAGTAATAAGCAGGCGATCAAAATAATATCACATAATTAGCCCGTCAATGAAATTAGGCACAGGGACAGATTTGAAAAGACACGGGTGTTAACTTCTCAATTATTATTTTCAAACGTGCTCATCTGAACCCATGTGCTTAGTTTCATTTTCCGCCTCCGTGCTCCCCTCCACAAACGAAACCCGACACTGCTACTTAATGTTAATTTCTTTTGTTTAAATTATTGAATTCCTAATTACAAATTATTAAAATTACTTGTAAAATATTATTTACAACGTTTTGAAATTCTTACACTACTAGTTACCAATTATAAGTATTCATTTAAAATTACTTATAAAATGTTATTTACAATACATTTTCATTTAGAATTAAAAATTGGAATTAAAATTAGATTATTAAATTAGTTACAATAATATTGTAATTCATTCATTCATTTCTCCTTTTCTCTCTTTATTTATTACCATTATTTATTATTAAATTTTATTTTAAGTTTGTTTAAAGCATAGCTATACGCTATATAATAAAAAATGTCATATGGGATAAGAAGTTAAAGAAGAAAAATTGATTAATGCGCTTAATTCAAAAATTTTATAATGTTATTATTATAATTATTAACATTTGACCTTATGGCAGCGGTAAGCGCTTTACTGGAAATAAGATAAAATATTGTTAAATTAATTTCTTAATTAATTGATTAAATTCATAGCTCCTAGATGGGGAATTGAACCCCTATTTCCCATGTGGTATAATTTTTATCATATATTTATTTTATTTTTTTGTTTATAGTTGGTTTATGTTTATAGTTATTTCGTTTTTTCTTTGGTAGCTCTATACGCTTAAAAAGAAATAAATAAAAATTAATTGATTACATTTCATAAAATTATTTTATTTTTTATTATATTTATAGTTGTTTTGTTTTTCTATTTACTAGGGCTATACGCTTAGACAGAATTAGTTAATAGCGCTATCCGCTCAGAGAGAATTAAGAAAAATTGATTATATTATTTTTTTTTTTACCTATCATAAATAAATGGCTCCCCAACGAGGATGCAAGCCGTAACAATGTCGAGGAAACATATTTTCTTTTTTTCAGTAATATTATTATAAACAGTGACCGAAAATCACAGATATTTCAAAAATTGTTAAGAAAAAATGCAGCAACAAAAAGTTGTCTAAACGCATATTTAAGTATATAGTTATCATTCTGACAACTTTCGTCCTTAATATTATGCATGCTTTTTATATATAAGCGTTATAAAATAAAACTCAAAAAAATAATAACTAAATTTACTTTTTATTTGATATATCAAAAACAACTCTTATATTCTGCTTTTTATTTTAAAACTCTTAAAATTCTGCTTTTCATTTTAAAACTCTTAAAATTTTGCTTTTTATTTTAAAAGATGCAAATGACTGTTATTTTTGCCTTTTAAATTTAAAAATCATGAATAATTCTTATTTTTGAAAGCAAAACACAAATCACACTGGCCTGCCAAATATTTTTAAAAACAAAAACATAAAACTCATTTTTCATACAAGATAGTTGTTTTGGTAATTTCATACAAGGTAGTTGTTTTTGTAATTTCATACAAAACCCCCTATTCTGTTAACTTGACGAATTTGTCAAATATTGACAATTATTTAAGATTTTTATCAAGCAAAAAGCTGTTTTGCAGAATTTTGGCAAATGACTGGGCCACAGATATATAAGGTAGCCAGAACTGCAAGATTGTGCTTTAATTGTTTGGGAACGGGACACATGTGAGCGATGTAATGCAACACATCATAGACTGCTACATGAATGCAATAGAAGTGGTGGAGAAAGTAATCACTCAAATACACAGCAAAAGACAACCAAGCGACTAAGAAATACGCTGTAATGTCAAACAACACATACGTTTCCAACGCCAATCAAAATTCTCGAGGACAATGTATCTACTGACTGTTGTTATCGGACTGCACTGATAGACGTAAGACGTCGTTTCGACCAGAAGCTTATTGTGCATGCTCTGTCGGATAGCGCATCGGGAGCAACGTATGTCAGCAAGTTCATCGCGTAGCGTTTAAAACTGGATAAAACAAATTAGAAAGTGACAGTAAATGGTGCAAACGGTGAAATGGTCGCCGTATTCTGAGCATTTTTTGGCCGAACACATTCTAGTGCCTAGTTTGTGTAGCATTGTAAAAACCAACCAACCAACTCATACTTACAGACGAGTAAATTCCATGCTATTGTCCACTGTGCATCTGTTATGCTAATGTTCTCTACCGCTTGTTGAACGTCCAACACTAGGGCATTTTTTAAGTATTGCCGTTTTTTCGTATTTAGACAGTGTAACGTTATTTGAGACGACTGATAGAGATAAATCCTTAAATGTGTACCAATGCAAATAGTCATCATTATATGACGGAATATTAATGCGTATCAGATTAGACGTTAATTCCATGACTGTCACGTTATTAATCTCAGTTTCATTGTTATCTGGAGAGTTTGTAATTTCAGTGTTAGCTAACGCTTCGATTAGCTCTCCAATCGTTTCTGAATATATCATTTCGATTTCCATATAGTTGTCTTCTTCCATATAATCACTCGTTTTTTTAATCTTTGCACCGTCATGAATGTAGGCTAACAAATTTTCTCGAGCTTCTTTGTCATCGTCCAATAACTTTCTAAGAGATTCGTCCTTGCGGTGAAGAAGTTCTTTAGCAAGGATTGCGTACCCGTCAATTTTCTTTTAATTCTGTTCATTTTCCGATAATATGCGAATCAAATGGGACATTATATTCAAGGTAACCAGTTGTGCGCAGTAGCTCTTCTTATCCAAAGCAAACAATGGTGCCAGTTCTGCGCAGCGGCTTTTATAAATAGTGGCCAATTATGCCCAGCGGCTTTTATACAATTTAAAAAATACAATTTGAAAATTGAAGGCAAAGATATGTTACTCCCTGCAAGGTATGCCAAAATGTTTGGCAATGAATTAGTCGAACTATTGCTTCCTTTTGGTTACACCCAAATTTTATTCAATACTTTAGTTTAAAATTGAAACAATACTTTAAAAATTTACTTAATAAATAAATGAAAACAAAAACGAGACTGCCACGCCACAAAGACCCGACCGATCACCACGCTTGTACAAGAAACAAAAAAAAAAAGGAATCCACACACAGTTGTTGCCAGGTTAATATCATATGTAATTGTAAACAGTGATTAATTAATAAAAATAAATAAATTTAAGTGAGTATTAAAATTCATAATTTTTTTTTTCACTTGGAGCATATTTTCATATTTTATTAACGATTCCTAGATTAGGTTCTATACAGAAGAAAGAACAAATCATGCAACAAATAATGCCTCTATGAAAAGAATAGTATTGAAATTTAATAATTAAAAATAAAAATATAATTAATTAATAATTTCAATTATTCTACAGCTGGTTTATGATTTCGTTCTAATATAAACACAGCAAGTAAAATTGTTAATAAAAACTTTCATAACAAAAGTAACAAAACTCCAGAAATATATGCGAACAAAAAAATCAAGTACTGCTTTGGATCAGTTGGTTAAGGTGTGTTGATTCTGAGCTTCACATTTAGCAGGACCCAATTTCGAATCCTATTACTGATACTGATACTGTCTCAAAAATATTTATTTACGAATAAATAAATACAAAAATTATTTCCAAGACCATTGATGATGGTTTTTTGGCAATACTCGAAACAGGTGTATGGTTAGCAAAAAATTCAATTAATTAAAATAATATAAAAAATAAAATTTTTGTTGTTGCAGTTCACTACTGTTCGCAAAAACCTCCTTATTAACGATTCTTAAAATATAGACAGAAATCATTTTAATATTGCACCTAGTATATATGTTTTCAAACGCTGTTTGTGAGCAACGGCACATCTTTTAGCCACGTCAGGGTGAAAATCACTGTTTCTAATGTAGTATGGAGCATTTACGATGTATCGTAGCACTTTATTTTGAAAGCAATGTGTTTCTTGTTGGCACAACCGCAGAATTGTATGCCATAAGTCCAAGCCGGCTTCCGTATTTGTTTATAAATCATTATTTCGTTATAGGTTGACAGTTTAGAGCGCCTGCCGATTAGGTGGTAAAATTTCTTTAGTTTTAGATCAAGCTCTTTTCGTTTTATATTAACATGCACTTTTCAGTCTGCTTGGCATACAGCGCAATGCCCAGGTATTTGGCTTCGTTGGCATGTGGAATTTTTGTGGCAACGATATAAATTGCTATATAGTTATAATTTGTCAATGAGAAGTCTATATATACAATTTTTCCCCTGTTGATTCGCCATTTACTTATATAAACCGCGTCTTCAATATTTTTTTCGATTGCTACAACCGCAGTATCATCTGCAAATGTTGCAGTAACCAGTTGATTTTCTGAGAGTAAGTCATGTGTTTACCGGAGATATAGTATGGGCCCAAGAATGCTCCCCTGCGGGATGACTGTGTTTATCTTTTGTAGTGATGAATGTACATCTTCATATTTAACAATAAAGTACCTATCGTTGAGATACGATTATACCAGCGCACAGTATTGTATAAACAATAATAGTTTTTTTTAAAGCAATTTTTAAGCAAGTTTTTGAAGTAATCCTGCACGCCAAACTTTATCTAAGGCTTACAATAAATCTATGAAGACGGCACAACACACTAGTTTTTCTGAAGCCAAATTTATAAACAAGAATTAAGTGTATTCTCTCGATTAATGGTAATAAAAGTGCTAGCAGTTTTTCAAAAAGCTTCGATAAGGTTGGCTATATAGATATTGTCCTATATGAAGATACATCATTGGGAGACTTTCCCGGTTTGGGTGTCATAATAACCTCAGCGAATTTCCAGAATATGGGTATATATTTCAAACGGAGGCACGAATTAAATAAATCGTATATGTAGATAATGCAGTATTGGGCAAATTTCGAAGAACTTCAGTCGTTATCAAGTCAAAACCAGGAGATTTTTTGAGTTTCATTTTTAATCCAATTGGCCTTCGGGCCAATTTATACTTAACCCAATAACATCTTGGCCTTCATTTGGACTGAAGGTCTTTTCTAGGTGATCTTAGCAAACTAGTACGTCAATATGGTCAACGAATCATTATGTATTTAATTGGTGCACGTAATTTAGTAATTACTTCATTTTACCAAAATATTGCGTGCTACTTCTCAGATATCCACAAACTACAATAATGCCTTTCGTCAACCTTTTTTATTTATACTACACTAATACTAAGAAAAAAGAGCGTTACTTTGATATTCATTTTCTGATTTCCTTACCTTTCTTTAAAAGACTCACTTCTGTAGCACGAGTTAATTTTTAATTCAACTAAACTTACATGAATATATAAATTAATTCAACAATTGCAAAAAATCTTGTGATTTTTCTCTGACGCCCGAATAGGTAAATTGAAAATATATCAAATTTTTATTTGTTGTTGTGTAAAGTACGTTTTATATTAATAACATATTAGCTGTAAACTCTAGCCTTATGTCATGTCACTCTATTTACTGTCGAAAAGACTGAGTTAACAAATCATTAGACACTGCGTTTTATTTATTTTTTCAAATGATATAACATTATTCCTAAACAAAGACATGTTCCTGCTGCTGGTTTTCGTATTAACTTGTTAAGAAATGGTATTGCGATAACCACACCGTGCTTAAGATTATTTTGCATATTTTGAAGCAATTACTTGCACCTGTGCTGTGTCTATTAATGTCAGCGCTGGAAAAATGTAACTGCATTGTTCTAGGTATCTATTATTGGGTACCCAAATAACTCAAATCTCTGCCGACGTCGCTTCAGTCGTTTTTGCTTCATACCAAAGAAGATTTTGCAATATTCTGTGTACTAATTACCATCAATTAGTCGAACTCGCACACGATCAAGTACATACAATTATTTTATTTTAGCTAATACTAATATAACATACATATAACTGTTATTATACCTGACTAAAACAAAAAATTGAAATTGGCTTCATTTGCTTAAAAATAAGATCAAAAAATATAAAAAAATAAGATCCAATATTTATAAATGTTAAAGTTTATAAATATACATTTATACACATTGTCCAATTTGGACATAATAATGATCAGCCTAAGATCGACAAATCTTGTATTTTAAGTAATATATTACAAATTATATATTTCAGATTTATTCTATTATTTTTGTTTTGTTGTCAAAGCAAATTTTTATTCTCATAATGTTAATGACTTGATGTCTTAGCCTTGAACGGTGGGTTAAGATATCAAAATTTATCAAAACAACAACAACAGTTGTATATCACACGAGCACATTTTGCTCGTCATATGAAACTGCAGATAAGCCATGCATTTAGCATGTGCAATTCTTTAATATAGAATATTATGAAAAATTAAAATTTGCTTGTGCAAGGTCAGCATTGTACTTATTAAATAACAATTATGTTTGTAAAGCAAGCTGGTATATGGACTTAGTTCAAGGTTAAAAGAAAATAAGTTTATAAGCATATACCAGGTTGCTAAGGAAATTACGCAAGTAATATTCTTATTTGTCAATGCATACAATTTCCATGAGAACTGTGACCGTTCCCTCGAAAGCTGAGCGATATCTAATCGCTACTTTAATGCAGCTTAAGGTATAGAGCATTATCGTGGGAATTGTATGCATCAACACCTTGCCAAATGTGTATAAAAACTCAACATTTTCTAATAAATTTATCATTTAATACCAAACATCCCTTGAGATTTAATTAGTTGAAGTGCTTATTAAAACTCGAACGCAAATAGGTTCAAGTGCCTAGTTGCTCAAAAATATTGTTTGAATCCACCTGAAGTTGGTTTAAGTGCCAAATTCAGATTTTGCAATAGGAACTGGTTTAAGTGCCAGATTCCTAAACATAAGCAACACTGAATCGATTCAAGTGTCGATTCAGTTTTAATAAGAAACGACTTATTGAACACACATACATATATATATGTAGGTCAGTAAAATTCCAAACAAGTAGGGATGTTTCTCTTATTTGCATTATAAAGTGATATTAAATACATCCAATTTTTACGTGCTGCTTGCTGCTTTCCTGCGAGATGCCTGCCCTAATCTTTTTTAGTGACAAATGGTCATCTTCATATTTAACACTAAAGTACCTGTCGTTTAGATAAAATGATAGCATCTCAGAGTATTGTATAGGCAATAATGACTAAAGTTTATGAAGTAATCCTTCATGCTAAATCTTTTCGAAGGCTTGTGATACAGGAAGACGACACAACACACTTTCTTCTCTTGCATCGCCAATTCAATGGTATTTACGACTCTGTGTATTTGGTCGATGGTTGAGTGGTTTTTTCTGAAGCCGAATTGATGACCACGAATTAAGCGTATCCTCTCGATTATTGGTAATAAACGCGCTAGTAGTAGTTTTTCAAAAAGCTTCGATAAGGTTGGCTATACAGATATTGTCCCATATGAAGATACGTCATTAGGAGACTTCTCCGGTTTGGGTATCATAATTAACTCAGCGAATTTCCAGAATATGGGTACATGCTTCAAATGGAGGCACGAATTAATTAAATCGCATAGATAAATGATGCAGTTATTGGGCAAGAACTTCAATCGTTATCAAGTCAAAACCAGAAGATTGTTTGAGTTTCATTTTTAGAATTTGTTCACGCATTTCCTCTGTAGTGACCGGAACAATTGCAGTGTCGCCTTCAGGCTAATTTGTACTTAACCCAATAACATCTCGGCCTTCATTTGGACTAAAGATATTTTCTAGGTGTTTAGCAAACAGGTTCGCCCTTTGAGTATTTGTTTTAGCCCATTGAGTTTTGTTAATTGTCACTGGGACATTGGTTTGTTAAATGATTTGACAGTTTTCTACAGAGAGCATTCGTTATTTTTGTCTATCGTGAGGCCCATTAGAAAACTGTTAAAAGTATTATTTTTGTACGATTTGATGGAAGTGTATAATTTTTTAGTTGCTCGGTTTAGTTGTGACTTAATTAGCGGACATCTAGTTGATTGACAACATTTCCGTAGCTTCTCCATAATATCGTTTGTGATGAAGGGTGGGTATTTTTTTTCATGTAAAGTTTGGAGTTTTGGTGTTGATGAATCTACAGTTGCTGAGTGAAATGAAGTACTGCGTCGTCTGTTTATTCATTGTTAACAATGTAATCAATCTTGCGCAAATATACAAGCTGCAGCTGAAAATATTTCCAGTTGGTCAATGTATTTACTAACTTGAGAGTCTTCTGGTTTATTGTTGGATTTTGTGTAACTATCAGCAGCACTAATGAGTGATCACAGCTAAAGTCAAAGCCTTCTGAGATGGTTAGGTGAGAATGTTTTTGTATACAAAAAAAACGATGAGGTCTGGATCTTTGCTAGTATCCGATGGCCAGTACGTTGGTTTACCAGCTAAAATCGAATTGCAAGCTGCGAGTCGCATTGCTTTGTACATTTCTCTTCCTTTCGTTGTGGTAAGTCTTGAGCCCCAAAATGTACTTTTTACATAGAAGTCTCCTCCAATTATGAAACGGCTCAACCGTTTATAAAGAGATAAATAGTCTGCCGAATTCAAATGATACCTGGGAGAACTTACGACCAGCGGCTGATTAAAGGTTTCCACGGAAACAGAAATAGCTTGAAATTTATTTGTGCGAAATTGTTCTAGCAAGTTATGTTTTACAGAGTTTCTAATTATGACAGCGCTGCCACCCCTAGCGCAGTTATAGGGATGTATGGTATGGTCTACAGCATAGTTCTTAAACGTTATATGCGTTATTTCTCAGTAAAATGAGTTTCAGCGATTAGACCGATATCAATGTTTTCGCTATTTAATACGACTTCGAGTTTATTTTTATGTTTTGTTAAGCCATTCGCAATTCTATAACGATTAGTTTCAAACGATTAGTCGTAGTCTAAAAATTGCATATTGTGCTCTAGCGCGCTCAACTGTTAATTGAGGGTTTTAAATGCCTCTTCTTGTGCATTAAATTTTGTTAAGATAATTGACAACATGTTGTTGCTTTGTGAGTAAGTACTTTGAATTGGTCTCTTCACTATTTGGGCATAAGTGACTGTTCTAACACTAGCAGGTCCAGCAATTTTGAATTTACTTTTTGTTACAGCAACTTAATAATTTTCATCAGCCTTTGTTTTATTAGCTTTGTTTTTCAATTTTGTTCTTTTGTAACTCTTTAGCGATTCTACAACCACGATAGTTCGCTGGAGGTTTTCCATAGTTTAACTGTTTGATTGGTTCAATCTTTACAATTGTGTTAAGGATACTTTTTGTCTAATAGATTTTCTTCACATCTTCGGTTAAGTCAAATGACAAAAGGAATATATCAAGCGGTTCTTTAAACGATCCAGTAATGCCGTGTAGTAGCTACCATAGATGGTTTTTCCCTTTTCGAGATAGTCAATGAAGATTATACCATATGCATCCTAAAATACTGAAGCCATAACCTTTCCAGCTGACTGTTGTGCCTTTAGATGCTTCGGACGTGGTTCACCGGCTGCAGTTCACTCAGATGATGATCGTTTTGATTCCGGAGTGAAGTGATGGATTCATATTTCATTCATTGTCACATATCGACGCAAAATATCTGATTTTTTACGTGTAAACATGGCCAAACACTGCTCAACACGTTGTTGCTTTTGATCGACTGTGAGTAAACGCGGCACCCACTTTGAAAAGAGCATTCCCATGGTGAAATGTTCATGCGTAATTGTGAACACATTGCCCTTTAATATCTGTACGGTCTCAGCTATCTCACGCAATTTCAATTAACGATGAGATATAACCAATTTCTGGACTTTTTTGATGTTTTCTGGAGTAATCACCTCAATTTGACGATCAGAACATTCACCATCATCGGTGTAACGAAGCAGACTCCGGATAACACTTTTGAAGCCATTGCTGAGCTTGTACAGTATTTTTGTCATCAAGAAACAATGATAAATTAACACACGAAATTATTTTGAATCCATTGTTTTAAAAATAACAAAAGTAGCTTCACTTAAATGGCTGTCACTTTTTCCTGACTAATCGCAATGTCATGAAATTTTACACATAGCCATTTGAAGGTTGGTACGTCATAAAGGTCATATGGATTTAACAATGGCAGCGCCATCTGTGTGTCAGTCGTACGACTTATTGAGCGATGTAATACACGACACTAAATGACTTCGCTACTCCACTTCCAAATAATGCGGCGG
The DNA here is from genome assembly GCF_002237135.1 of Teleopsis dalmanni. NCBI lineage: Eukaryota > Metazoa > Arthropoda > Insecta > Diptera > Diopsidae > Teleopsis > Teleopsis dalmanni. Next base: position 120,553,035 of record NC_051846.1, on the reverse strand, counting down.
AACAGACTATCTCAAGCTTTTAAAAGCCAATTTGGAAAATAACTAAGATTACAAACTTTAGAAATCGTCAGAATGCAACTACTTTATTCGAAGAATAAAATGAGCTTGTTGCTAAACTCTGTAAGTTTTTGTGAACTTTTTATATCTCGGTTGTTATTTTTAAGATTATTATCATTTTTTGTAAGTGCCATAAATACGGTGGAATATATGCAACTTTTTTTTGGACGACGAAATTATTAATTCTTTCGTTTAACAAACAAACATATAGGCACATCAAAAAATTGTTAACTCAGATGTCTACAACATAACCAATATAGTACGGTTTATAGTGTTTCTGTTACTAACGGGATATCATAGTGTTTCTCATGTAGAATTATATTGGAGCAATAAGAGTGATTTCGGAATTTCAATTGTTCAACAAATATTTTCATGAGCTAATTTTCGAGCTATTAAAAAGTTCATACATTTAGCTAATAATGAAACACTGGAGTCGCGAACCGTTTTGCAAAACTCACACCACTTATCAATTTAATGAATAAGAAATTAATACAGTTTGGTATTTTAAAGGAGCATATTTCGATTGACGAGCAAATGGTGCATTATTTTGTGTAATACATTCAATATATAATAATAATAAATTCATTCCTTTATCCTGGATTACTACAGGATTTTTAGAAATCAGATTTTTAATTTGATTTTATGTATTTATTCTATTTTAAAAACTTAGCTAGAAGAAATCTGCTCTTGTATAGGCATCCGAAAATGCCGGGACTACAAATAATGAGAATTTTTGTTTAAGCTGTTGGAGCTTAAAACTATTTATACAAAATATTTTACTACAATTTACAATAATTTTTCTTAATAATTTTAATTGCCGCGGCACTAAAAAGGATGACCCACATCAATGCTTAGAAAATATTATGACGCATTCATTATGCATAAGCACTTTTTTAAAAATAAAGTAAAATAAAATAAAATAATTTATTGTTTACATTTGAATTGAATATTGCGTTGTACGCAACATTTGGAAGAAATTCTTGTAAAATATTTGTTCGGTCTAACCCAATTCGTTTCGGGTTTAAAATATGGGCATTGGCATCGAGTGTTGGTTATATATTTAACACTATTCCATATACAGGCGTCTCACAAACCTACGATTAGAAGTTGGGATTGGGTGCACAATCCCAACTTTAATTATTATAGTTGGCTTTAATTATTTTGTATTCTGAAAAAAAGAAATTTTTAGCAACGGAAACAGCACGTTGAAATCGATTACCACATCTCAAGACAAAAAGTGATATGAAAAAGGGTATATTTTCACTACATCACTAATAATTTTATGTTTATAATAATTGCGAATAGGTGAATTTGACTGCAGTTATGACAATGCCAATGATATACCATATTTGTTGTCACTTGGCAGGACAATGCATCTGTTACAGTTGTAACAAATATTGACTCACTAAATTCACAGGTAAAAACTCGACGGTATAATCGATAAGCACAAATTTGTTCACATCATTTGTTTAGTCGATGTGGCTGATAATGGGATATCCAACGGCCAATATTTTCGAATCTTATTGATTCAACCATTGTCAATGCATAGAAACTGCATTCTTTTGTTGCACATAAAGTAAATTGTCATCCAATGACTCAATTGGAGTTTAGCAACAAAATAACCACTAATTTCTTTAACTTTGAGCATAAGTTAGAACAAGTAGAAATACCAAGCAAATTGTCACGATCAAATGAAACTAAACACTTAATAATAAGAAACCTAGATGCTAAACCAAGACATTATGCAGAGTGTCATACCCACACGCCATATTAGTGTATAAAATCTGACGTACATATGCATCCTAAGTGCTTTTCAAAATATAAGCATCATAATTAAATATAAAAATAATATTTTAATTAAACCTTAAATATTTTCTTTAAAGGCAAAAGTTTCGATTTCTATGCTACCTTTATTTAACAAAGATTGGCAGAGTTTTGTCAAAGTAATTTTCTGGCTAAAAAGCGTTAGTGTATGACTACACTATTTGGTGTTGGTAAGAATACTTTTCTGTCATTTTCTGGGAAATGGAAAGCTCTATGCTCATAAAAGTTTGGAGAACCAATATGTAGGTTCTAAATAGCATCCACAATAAAAATCATTAAAGTATCTCAACACCTTCTTATAGTGGCGGAAAACGGATTAAATTACAAACACTTATTTTTATAACTATAACCGCTGCTATACTGCATTACGTGTGTTTTAAATTAAAGATAAATATAAACGTTAGTTGAATATTTCTAATTTATTTCTTTAATACTAATGTTGGACTAAAATTTATATAAAATAATATCAATTAAGCTTTATAAGGTTTTTATAATTTTTTGTTGTGAAATAATATTTTGTAAATTTTGCATTTATGTAGTTTAAAAAATAAATGAGTCTCTCTGCATCTCCATACGTAGTGTTTTTTATGCATTGTTTTTCTGCAGATCAAAGAAAAGCCTTGAATCGTACTAATATTAGATTTAAAAATTGAATTGAATTAATATTTATTACGAAACATATTTATTAATTATACTCACCACGAAAACTGCTTGCGTGTGTACGTACACACCCTTGCATATCAATAATTTATTTGGTTCTGACTACAAAATTCGCTTTACGAATTAATAAGCATAAAATTTTTGTAGGGAAAATCGACCAATTATAAAAACACATTCCCGATAATGGGGTGGCCGTGCAGGCAATAATATTAGTATTAGTTTGCGTATGTTTAAAAATTTGTTTAATTTTGAAACTAAATTTCCAAATAAAAATAATATCCATTAAATAAATTATAGAAAGTTATATATCTTGAAGTAAACAAAGCTATATAAAACTTAGTAATTTTTTTCTGATAATAAAATAAATTGTAATAATACTTTTAACCAAAAACATAGATATGTTTTTGCTTTTAACTTGTTTAACATTAAGTTACTACCATAAAATTTAACGCATTTTTTTCATTACGAAAATTATATGCATAGATATGTGAATTTTATGCTACATATAATTGTAAAACAGACAAATTTATTTCATATAAGTTTAAATTTTGTTATATAATATATCCAGTTTACATATATGTTTACTTTAGTAATATATTTACATGGAAATCATTATCAACATAAGATTAAGATTTTAATTTCCATACTTATTTTTTTGTCAATTCTAAACTAAAATAGATTTTTATTGCTTCCAACATATCATATGAACTATTTTCCGTACATAAAAAATTTATAAAATAATTGCATAACATACACAATTACAATCAAAACAACGTTTATTTACGAGTTTTTATATATTTGCCTAAATAAAAACTACAATAAGTAGTTGAAACAAAATTATGCAGCAGACCTGAAAGACTTATTAATACTTATTTAATATGTGTTACAAAAATGTTATAAAAAATAAATTTTCATAAGCAATTTCTTTTAGTTATGATCGAAGTGGGCAAAGTTTCGATTCTTTAAAGGGTATTCTCGGCATCAGGACATCTCTGCAATGGAGAAAAGATATCAAGGGTATTAGGATGCAAGCATATTGGGAGATTATTTTTAGACAATTATTTTAGGTAATTTCAATTTACGATCAGATATAACCAATTTCTGGATTTTTTTTGGATGTTTTCTGGAGTAACCACCTCAATTGGACAACCAGAACGTTCACCATTATCGGTGTCTGTACGACCACGTTTAAATTCAAGAAACCAATAACAAATGATTCTTTTCGATGGAGCAGAGTCCGGATAACACTTTTGAAGCCATTGCTGAGCTTGTACAATATTTTTTTTTATCAAGAAACAATGATAAATTAACACACGAAATTGTTTTGAAAATAACAAAAGTAGCTTCACTTAAATGGCTGTCACTTATTCCTGACTAATCGAAATGTCATGACATTTTATACATAGTCTTTTGAAGGTTGATACTTCATGAACGTTATATAGATTTGACAATGGCAGCGCCATCTGTGTGTCAGTCACACGACTTATTGAGTGATGTAATATGTATAATATATATATTATGCTCTATGTTGATTATAAAAATTTTGGGGATATCTGCAGAGTGATGTTTTGAGAAAAACTAAAAGAAGAATTTCACGCAAATAACGGAAAAACAATGCATAAGAATAAAAAATCATTGCAGTGTTTGAGTTGTACGGAAAATTTAACTATAGACAATGTAGGTCTCGTCTTTGAAAATTTTTGGCTATAAACTAGTGTAATGTGTCTTTTGGCACAACCCTTATCTCAACCGAAAACGCTAAAAATACAACGGCAACAATGCACAGGCCCACATAGCCACATATGAAACAATTTTAAATAATACGAATGTTCAGCAGCGTTGGGCAAAAGTGAAGCAGTTTCATTTGTGTTTTTCATGTTTGTGTAAAGGACACAATGTCATCCAGTGCCAAATGAAAAAATCCTGCGATATAAATAGTTGTCGTAAAAACTATAACAAATTGTTACAGGAGGCCTAACAGTAAGGGCAGCCTACGTCTGAATCAGTTCAGCAGCTTTTGAGTTTCACCACGCCATGTTCCAGCGTTCTCTTTAAATTGATGACAATAAGAATTATGGGTCGTCAGTCTCTGAATTGGATAACAAAATTGCGAGTTAGCTAGACCCTATATGTAAGAAACAAGTGGTATGAAAAAGAAAAGCTAACTCAAAACTCAACCGTGCCGTATCTTAACATAAAGGGTGAAGCAGACGAACAATATGAGATTATAAACGTTAACATGATTGTCAGTGTGCCAACACAATTGTTTAAAAAAAATCTGATTATGAGCACTTTGAATATTTGCCGATGAAAGACTATGACAACGTCCGCCAGTTAATGCTACTGCTTCTAAATTGCACCAACATAAGTGCATGTTCTGCATTAGTGTCCGCCAGCTTATGGTGGCTTATAGTCAAACAGGTTCAAATGTCACCGTGCATTCAGCAATCTTGTGCTGTTGCCGACACCGCCTTTGGATGCAGCCGATAATTTATGATCGTTATATACTGGGTCTTTTATGGAAAAAAAATTTACCAACATTGCCTGGTAGCTATCCCATGGCCGTGAAACGCTTGCAAGGGATTGAATCAAAATTAAGAAATAACGCTATGTTCGCGAAAAGATGAAGCCGAAATCAGCAAACACATTGCCAAGAATTACGTCGGGTAGCTCACACAAAATGAAATCGAAGATATCCACTGCCACCGCCACTGTTGGAAAACAATCTCTCATCTCAGCGTTGTTGAAGAGACAAGAAAACGGATACGAAATAGCCGAATAATACTGATCGAACAATATGGCATGACGTCGGTGATCTGGGGATCAGTATACTCACCTTATTGTGCTGAATTTGTTAAGTATCCAGAAGATGTATCTGTGAGGACGATTAAGCCAGAATAGCACGTTTTACAAATTTTTCAACAAGTAGTGCAAATTAATGCAAAAGCCGGTTTAAAGCTGTGTAATTTTTCAAAAAAACACCAATTTGGTGTTTTTGGCTAAGCCAAACAAAGGAAATCTTAGAAATATATTGGAATATAACATATGATTCATTTCAATTCTTAACAAAATGTCATCGCATACATAAAGAAGTCAATGGAATGGCTATACTTGATTCATACAGCATCTTAGCGAATTTTTTACTTATTGCCAAACTTTTGTTGCAAGAAACCGCATTTCAACATTGCCAGAGGTCTAAATGCATAAATTTATGGATGTCAGTCAAATTGCATTCGCTGCACCCGCTTATCTGCGAATTGAACATCAATATGGTGCGGATGTAGTTTTTGTCTGTGGTAAAACTCACACAACACCACAGAAACTTCTATCCATGCCAAGGCTGGCACTCCAAGCTGCCGTCTTCATTACTCGATTATCAACAAACATGAATACTTGATTGTGGGCTAACATGAAATAAACGCAAGCCGCATAGTATTTTGGACTGATTCTAAAACAGTTCTTTGTTGAGTAAATTCGAGAAATCGTTGATGTAACAATTTGTTGGACATCGTATAGTTGAAATATCGACGTAGAGGAAAGTAGCTGAATTAAGATGGATGCCAACTGAGATGAACCTTTCTGACAATGTAACACAAACCAAAAAGAAGTTTAAAATAAACAATGACTGCATTTGGTTAAAATTGACAACTTTCTTAAATCAAAAACAAAAGAGTTGGCCAATTGCTGCATTTGCGTTTCATACTGACACGCCAGAAGAAGAGATCATGACATCGCCGCTGCTGCGAAATCAGGCTAATGAACCCTTAATAAAGTTTAATCGTTTTAGATCCTGCACCTAGAGAGAAGACATGCGATAAGCATCCCAAATGAAGAAAATGCTTATCTAGTAACAGACGCATCAAGCACGTTGCCCATAAAAACTGTACTAACCTATAAAATCTTACCAAACATTACATCTTTAGCAGCATCGTTTGCAATTCCCGATATACCCAGTCTAAAAATAACAATCTAAAAAGACAATATGAGAGATACTAAAAAAAATAAAACTAATAAAGACAATGCACCCACAAACATACTTTCTGGTAATAGATTTGGTGAACTAGCTAAATCTATAGAGAAGTTAATTAATCTACCGGTCCAATCTACCTGCGTAAAGGCAGCTCAAATACCCTTGTCACACTCCTTACACGTCAGATTGATAATAATGCTTTTCATATTATTCCTTTAACCAGGGGCAATATACTATATGGATTGGCCTAAGTAATAAAAACGAATTTTTTTTTGGGAAAATTATGTTTTATGTTTAATATAATGCTGTTTTAGCTCGACACTCCGAGTCCAACGATCTGTCAACATTTGAATATCTTTTAAATAGTACGATTTATCAAGTCCTCCAAAACATATCTCAGTTTCTCATTCCACTTAATCATTTGATTCAAATCTCTTTCCCCAGAGGCATTTGTTCATGTTTGAGAACAGGTAATAGTCACTAGGAGCCAAATTTAGAGAATAAGGTGTTGTATATAATTTATTATGATTTATTTATTTACTAATTTACTATTAATTTTTTTTTTCAAAGCACTGATAACATCGTACTCCTACAAAGACATTCTCAAAATGTGATTTAAGGTTGATAACAGGTTTCATTACAGGTCATTATGGTCTGAAATATCACCTTCAGAAACTACAATTATCTGCTAATTCGGAATGCAGATTATGCTGCGAAGATGAGGAAACGACCATGCACATTTTTTGTGACTGTCCAGCTTTAATAACGCACAGAAGAAACCTGTTTCATAAAAAATTTCTGTCACCAAAGCAGATAATGAACTCTTCGCTAGATTTAGTTGTAGACTTTATTCACAAAACTTTAAGGGGCTTTGTTTAATCAATAGTGAAACTGGTATAATAGGACTCTTCTGGCCGCAGTACCGGCTGTTGGGCAAGTTTCACGCCTACTCTTTAATAATCATAATACTATTAATTTATTAATTTATTATAACTGAATTTATTATTACTAATAACTGAATTTAATTAATTTTTAACAGATAAAATGTAAGTGTTTTATAAATGTTAGAGTACTCACGCCACTGTAATGTTAATATTGTAAACCGTACCTACAAGTTCAGATTAACTGCGTTATGGCATGATTTTGAATACCATAGGAATTAGTAGTTATTTTTTAAAAATTTTGAAGTAAAAGAAAGAAAAACAAAAAAATGAGTTCAGTAAGTTTTTAAAGTTAGGAAAACTAGTGGAAAATATTATCAAATTAGTGAATTGTACTTAAAATTGAATTAAAAAAAGAAGAACAATAAAACTGGGAAAAACAGAGAAAAACTTTAAAAGCAAACTTTCAATTATTGTTTTTTTTTTGTTTAAAAGACATTCTGATAATAATATATATATATATATATAACATTTCGATATATATAAATAAATAAATTATATACCGCGTGCAGTGTTTTTAATAAATTATGTACGCGGGGTAAATAATTTATATTTTAAATTAATAAAATATTAAAACGTTTGAAAAGATATTTGTGAAGAAAAACTTAAGGAAATGACAAATATTAAAAAAATATAATAATAATAATAATAATAATAATAACAATAAGAAGTTTAATTAAACTAAGCGAAGGTGAAATATCGTCGATGGCAACTTAATTGGGTGTTCGAAGCTGCTGATTGTCCTTGAGAATTTTATTATAACAAACTGTTTAGAATTAAGTCTTATTTTGTTTGTTAAAATGTTAATATTATCATACTCTGGCAACCACACGTTGAAACTACCTTGTATTTTCTGTTTGTTAGTTAGTTAGGTAATATCTATGATTGCGTGCGATTGTCGGAGGTGTAGAAATAGAAGTCGTTAACGAATAAATAAACAAAACAGTTGTACGATTGAATTATTATTTTTTTAGTATTTTGAACACTAACAAAAATAAATAAATGGAATGGGTGTTACAATTTAATTCACAAAATGAATTTTATAATTAAAAATAATTTATTTTTAATTATATATGAATTAAATTATTAGTTCTCTTAGGTGTTTTAAAAGAAAAAAAATTTGAATGTTTTTAATTTAAATTTTAAGTCTAATTCATTTTGATTTCGATAATAAATTTGTAGTGAGTATTTGGGAATAATATTATTGATTGTAGAGGTATTGATTCATCCAAAAGTATGGTTCATCTGCTATAATTCTGTGGCATGTTCTAAGAGCGATTATTGCGATAGTTGATAATAAATGGAGGAACGGGTTGATCAATTAGACCCGGAATACAAAATTTTAAAAGATACCTACAGGTGACTCAAATCCAAGCTTGGAAGAAGCTCATGGAATAAATTCAGATAAAAATTTTATTCAGTTGACAAAGGATACGATTAGGCATAGGAGATTGTCAAAAGTAGACGAAATAGGATATATTAACGAACTTATTGACAGTTTGTGTCAATAAGTGTCTTAAAACCAGAGTTCAGAAAAACACTGTGCTGTGCACAAAAATGCAAAATCATGATTTAAAAGGGTACAATGTTATGATAAATAACGCAACAAAATAGTGCGGAAAACTTATTTGCATTACGTTTAAGGCGATATATTTTATTGAAGAAGTAAGTTTCTATTTATATTTTAATCTTGAATAATAAATTCAAATTGAATGTATATTTCTTGCTTATATTACTTATTATTTTAAGGTTTATTAATTTAAAGCATAGGAATAAAGTTAATTTCATTATGTAATTGAAAATTTTGCTTTATTATAAAATATAACTAGGTACTTCATGAAATAGGAATTAAATAGATACATGAATTTGATAGAAAAAAGTTATTTTTTTTGGAATGTTATAAGTAAAGATCAGTTTTGCGGAACTTAAGAAATCAGAAATTCAAAAATAAAATTAAAAAACCACAAAAAAATAAGTAAAATAAGTAAACATGTTTCAAATAAAATATTTATCTTAATATTTAACCTTAAAGAAATTTTCAAAGAACATAATCATTTAATGAAACAAAAGTACTTTAATAAACAAAATTTACTATTCTGCTATTTAATTAATTTTTCTAATTTGTTTTTTTTATTAATTAAAATTTATATTGATATGCTTTCAATTAATTAAAATTTAGAAAAGATTTACAATGCTATTTCTTAAGAAAAAGTTGTTCACAAGTAACACGTTTTTGATCAAAAAGCTACATAAAAAACGTCACCAGGTAATTCCACTAAATTAATAAAAATTACTTTGAAATATAATTAAATTCTATTACACTTGAATTTGTTTGGTGTTATTCTTTAAAAATGTTGTACATTATTGAAAATAAAGATATTAATTCAAAGTTTTCAAATTCAGTAATACTGTTAACTGCTTCAACGTATTAGCACAATTTGAAACATAAAGCATTTTTCAGCATTGTAGCGAAAAAATTAAGAAATATCAATTTTGGACTACTTCAAAAAATTGTATTTAAGATTAAGTTATATATGTATGTAGGCAGTAATTCTCAAGCTTGGCAACTCTGCGTTTAGCAACGGAACAAAGTAAAGCAGAAGCAGAGTGGTTAGTTGTTGGAGGTTGATGTCGGAAGTTGGCCGTGTTTCATGCTCGCGTGGTTAAAGCTCACATATATTGTAATAATATTTAAATAACTTTAAATTAACTGATAAATTGTAATAATAATTAAATAACTGTAGTAATGAATGCTTTTAAATACAAGTTTTTTATATATTTATTTAAAGTTTCTTTATTACTAACTATTATATTGCTGCGTTACCAAAAAACTAAAAACTTAAAAATGTATGTGTTTGAAAAAATAGAATTGTCAAATTTTTATTTCTCTTAGTAAACTTTTGTTTTTGATAATGCTACATGAGCGCCACATAACTTTAAATGAAATGATAAATATTATTTCCTACATGTATATGAGAATAAAATTCTATACATAGTAAGGTTAATTGAGAATTTAAATCTAATTGTTTCTTAGATAATTATGAGTACTGACATAATATTTACTTTTAAATGCGACTATAATATTTATTAGAGCAACATAAATTTATTTTATTATTAGGTTTGAGTTTGTTTACAGCTTAAATTTTACAAAATCCTTTAAATAAATTAATATCTAAATTTCTTATCAAAAAATACCCCAGTAAAATAATTATATGTGCAGTACTTAAAATCTAATTTAAACTCCAACAAATTTTGTTAGGGTGAATTTAGTTTATTATTTGTTTTTATGTTTAGTAGTGTAATTAAAATAATAAAAAAATTTTATTCAAATTAATTTTTTTTAAGTGAAAAATTAACTTTATTTTAAATCTTCATAGAAAATATTTATATGTGCAATTCACATTTTTTGCTAAAAACAATTAATTATTTTATGTGATTTAATTTTTTTATTTTTCAATAAGGTAATGTGTTTCCATTATTTATTTTTATTAACTGTATCCTATGTGGCATTGAATTTACCAATTTTTTTAATAGTAGGAGGTCAATTTTGGCCCATTCGTCCAGTATGTCCTTTTTCAGCTCTTTAAGAGTATCGTATTGCTTCGAATAAGCATAAATATTGGCACTAAGAATACCCCAAAGATCCTCTATTGGATTTATGTCAGAACTTATAGCCGGTCAATCTAGCAATGGGATGCTTCTCTCTTCAAATAATTTCTTTGTAGCACAAGGAACATGTATTGGAGCATTATCCTGTTGGAAAGTCCAATTATCTCCATGAATATTTTCAGCGAAATTTATCAGTTCGCTATCCAACAGATTTATGTATATTTCCGAATTCATTTTTGATGGTACGAAGCATATATTAGACTTTCCCTTCGAGCTAAAGGCAGCCCACACCATTAGTGAACCACTACCATGGTTGCGTTTGTTGCAATTCTGACGTGGATGACAAATATCTCTCCAATATTTATGTTGACCATCTGGACTATCTAGATTAAACTTTTTTTCATCACTGAAAACAACTAAACGAGCATTTTTATGTCTTTGTGTAAGGCGCGGTTTGGGAACTTTCGACTCATATTTTAGCTTTAAGTCTTTTTCCATAATTTGTTGCACGCATTGCCTAGTGATAGACAAATCTAATTCATTTCTTCTTTGTCTGCAACTCATCCTCTCATTGGTAGCAAGAAGCTGAATATGCCGTTTTGTTTGGTTGTTAATAGTTGGTAAGCGGCCGCCACTCTTATAACACCATATTTTTCGAGATTTTTTAATAAGTTTATTATAGTATTCAGGTGTCTATAACCAGCAGCAGATATTTCGCCACTTTTCATCCCAGCAAAACTCATTCCAATAATCTTTCCGCACTCTTCACTTGAAAATTCCGTCCCATGCGGCATTTTTTATCTAAATTAATTAAAATAATAAATATTTATTAATAAATAATAAGTATTTTACTTACCAATTATTCTTTACTCTTCAATACTTTAAAAAAAAAACTTTATAATACACTTCACAACTTTATTTCCATTTACTGTTGACACTTCGAGAAGCAAAACAATTTTGCACATATAATTATTTTCTATGAAATTTGCTACCTATTGTTATTAATTATGATAACGGTACCACAAATAGTACACAAAAAAAACTCCATATATGGTCAGAGAAGTTAAACTCAACTACAGAATCAACTGTATATAAAAAAAATTAGTACCATTATTCTAAGAAGAGAATAACGATAAACAAATTTTGCACATATAATTATTTTACAGGGGTATTTTATTTTAATTATTTATTTCTTTTATTAATTCTATATCTACTTTAAGATCACTTACTAAATTTGCATTTAAAAATGTCACATCCAAATAAGTTTACATTATAAATACTTAACAAAACTAATTATATTAAATAATATATGTCAATTTATGGAATTTTTAACATACGTATCGATCCCAACGAATGCAAATATCAATCCTTTAAAAAATTGCAGCGAAATAATATTTACTATTTCAAACAAAATTGTGAAATTCAAATTGTTTTTTTGCACCCTTGGGTGCAAGCGCAAAATCGGGAACGCACATTTGTGTGCAATCGTAATATTTTAGAAACACACTGGTGTGCACAGTGTGTACTCGCAGAGTGCGGTGCGAGTATAAAATTTTCTCGCACATCTGATTGTGCACATTTTTATAAGTCAGACGCACAGCACAAATGTGTGTGCACGAAACTGTGTGCACAATCATCGCGTTGTGCGATATGAAAATTAAATCAGCACATAAAATCTGTGTGCGTGCAATATTTTTCTTAACACCACAAATGTGCGTGTGCATATTTTAAAAATAATTTCCACTCGCGCAGTGCAGTGTGCGATTTTGTGCATCACAATCCGAAAGTGCTGAATTAGAAAAGATATTAAAGAAGTTCTCTAAAGTAAAGAATGGGTTAGAAAAACAGTGCGAGCAACTCAAAAACAAAGCTACCGAACTCACAAATTTGTTGGAGGAATTAGAAGAACAAATTATAGAGTTGAAAAAGCAGCAAAGTAAGAGTGCAGACTCACGAAAAGTTAACGAAAGTAGAGAAAAAGATCGCACTATTCAAAAATTAGCGGTTCAAGTTAACAACCTGTGAAAACATATACTCCGTTACAAGTAGATCTTGGCGCAAACCCGATTGAAAAAAGATTTGATTTAGAGAAGAGGAGGAAAGAAATGTCTGTAATAGTAGGTGTTATGGACGTTGTGGCTAAATTGGTGCTATACTTTGCAGGTACAGAAGGCCCTAATCTGAGGGGGAGGTACATAAATTTGTAGCGGGGTGTGATCTAACTCAGCAGGCCAGAGGCTAGTCCGCAATATATAGTGAGTTGCATCAAATAAAGATTAGTGGTAGCGGCATACGAACATATGGCAAATAAACAGTTTGTCATTGCTGGGGACCTATGTGAAGCAAAAAAAAGACGTACATAAAGAAAGGAGCTTGGAACACATCAGAAAAGTCATAACATCATGCAGGCAGAGACAGGGCGAAACAGCTAGATTTTATGGAGGTCGGGTGAAAGCGCTATCGAGCGAAGCAGATAAAACAATTAATCACCAAGGAAAGAAGACTGAAATTGTATCACAGTATTTGTGGACAAAAGGTATAGTGATGCCAAACACGCCTCACTGCGTAGAATGTGGCAATTACGGACACAAACAGGAACCCAAATGTAATTGTAATATCATAGAACAGTGCTATATAAGACTAGAAGGATTGTTTTGTTCTATTTGTAGATTGAAAGGGCATGAACAGAACAGGTTTTGCAGAATGGATGATTAGAAAGTATAACACAAATGTAGAGCCAGTAGTAATAAGAGGTACAGGGCAACAAACGGGGCCAGTATTATAGCAAAAAGGAAAAGATAGAATAGCTGGTGTAAGGAAACGCTGTTTCAGATGCGGACTAGAGGGGCATATTGCAAAAAATTGTCGAGAAGATTTAACTACGGTCCAGGGAAACGTCAACTGGGCCGGTCTAGAACACTAGACTGGAGTGCCCAAACCATAAGTAATAAGCAAATAACAAATACCTTAGTGAAGAGTAAGCAGTACATACAGCAGGAAGAACAAGTAAATCTGTCAACAATAACTAGTAAGCACACAAGCATAGGGAAATACCAGTGATACAGCAAACTAAGGTATGTTACAATGAGTTAACGGAAATGGATAAATCGATTAACGATGCATACATTGTGGTACCTTGTAAGGAGGCTAAAAATAAACATTTAGTGTTTTTAGTAGACTCAGGAGCGGAACCTAGTTTATTAAAGTCGGAGGCTTTAAAGAGCATTAATAAAATAAATATTGAAACGGCAAAGAGACTTATGAAATCCTTCGGAGGAAATGTGACTACCCAGAGGACAATCGAAGTACATCATATGAAAATATCGTCGTTAAAATTTAGCATGCATATAACTCCACCAGAAACTCGATAGCTAGCTGACGGCCTTTTAGAAAGGGACGAGTTGTGGAATCGTTCCACACTAGATGCAGTACGGAAGTAGTTAAAATTTGTGAACGAAGGTAAGATAGTAGCCAGTTTACCATTAATGAATTCCAATGATAGTAAATGGATTTGTATAGCAAATTCGGCAGGAGCAGCAGTGTTTATTTCATTGGAAATTGGAGTGGCAATTGGAAAAGTGGTGGTACATAAGAAGGAAATTCGACGAAATGTGTATGTAGGAAAATCACTAACTAAAGTGCGAAGGGTTGTAAGACATGTACGAGTCCTGAATGAATGCAAATGACTGCCAGATAGGATTGCAGGATCACTAAATTAGAATATAGCAAGTTAGGAGTTTATGACGTTATTAAGGCACCAAATATTAATTTCACAGAGCACGAAGATTTGACAAATCGTTTTCACTTACTAATGAAAACAGTACGTTTACAGGACGACAAGATGTTGTTCACTTACCTGGGATAAGTTTTTACATACTTCGGTACTTAAACATGAAATATCGACAGATTCCGAGCAACCACCAAAAAATATAAGGCAGTACTAATTACCAGAAGCCTATAACTAGGAAATAAATAATCAAGTTAAAGAGATGTTAGACAACGGGATAATAACACCAAGTAAATCACCGTGGAACTCACCGATAATACTAGTACCGAAAAAGCCTGATAAGAAATGCCGGCTCGTGGTAGATTTTTGGAGGCTGAACGAGAGACCAATAAAACAAGTCTTTCCAATACCGAGAATAGACGAAATTTTAGACCAGCTCTGGCGCAGTAGAAATTTTTCAAACTTGGACCTAGCCAGCGGCAGCGCGCCGGCTGGCTCCCAACGAATAATGAATGTCATACTCAAGGGGGTTCAAGGTATCGACTCTTTTGTATACCTGGACGGTATTGTGATCTACGGTAATAATTTAACAAAACATGAACAGGGACTAAGAACGGTATTACAAGCACCATGTGACAATGGGTCTTATGCATAAAAATGAGTTCTTACTCCGAGCAAACCATAGTTAGCTTGATCTTAACTTTCAGAGTTTCACCAAAACCTCGATCTCAAGTTCATTTCGGTATGCATAAAAATGAGATTAAGAAGCTTGAACTCAACTCAATCTATGCGAGCAAATGCTCAAAGTTTTCATATGCATTTGTTATTGTAATTTCATGGTAAAAAGTTTTTTCTTTGTTATTGCAAGTGCTTTCATTAATTTTCAGTTAAAATTCGAATTTGAATTCAAGTGTTTTACTTTATGCAGAGGAATTAAAAATGTGTGAAATAAAAAGTGACACTTTATCACTTAACAAAATAAATAATTATTCGGTGTTATTTGAAAAATCGCAACTACCAATATTTAAAGCTAAAAAAATTGAAGCTATTAATAATTTAAAAAAACAATATAAAGAATTGAGTGGTATTGAAATTGAAAGCAAACTGCTTAAAAAAACTGCAAACTTCAAAAGTAGGATAAAAGCCAAAGCGGACATTAACAGAACTGGCAATAAAAAAATGCAGATGAAAGAGTGGGAAGAGAAATTTTTAAATATTATAAGTAAAAAAGACAACCCTAGTGTAAATAAAATTTCAGGTAAATTATTTATAGTGAATATGATAAGCAAATAGTTAAAAATATTCTTATTTTTGAAAAAGGCGCAATTTAAGCTGGAACCACAAAAGACGGTGCATCAGCAAGTACCGCAAAATGTGCAGTAAAAAGAAAAATAGAGGAAGAAAACGAGGAAGAAAAAGAGGAAAAAAGTCGGGAAAAAAATGAGAAAAGCGGCATAGCAAAGCGGAAAAAAGTATAGCGATTTGTTAAATTTTAGGGTTTTTTTATTTAAAATGTTAACTTTTTTCGGACGCATGCAACCTGCTCCAGTGAACACAATTGCAAAGATATGTTTTGCTTAAGCAAAGCATAGTACTTTCGCAACAAATGAATAATTCAAATAAATAATTTAAGTCTAAATTCTTATGAATTTTATCTTTATTTATTTTTCCTTATATCTTTATTTCCATTGTTCCTTGTATCTATTCACCAAAATTAAAAAATTAAAAAAAAATGTTCTTTCGCAACAAATTAATAATTCAAATAAAAAATTTGATTTTGAATACTTATGAATTTTATTTATCTTTATTTGTATCTTTATATCTATAATACATCAAAATTAAAAAAAATTGTGACATAAATTCATATTCTAATAAATTTTCAAATAATTAAAAAAAAAATTTATTTACAAACTAATTACTGTTATCTGATAACATGTTGGCAATTGGTAACCATTTTCGTTTGCCGTTTTCTCGAATCTGGTTGCAAGTAACTCCGCTGGTTTCATCTGAAGAAAACACTACATTTTCGATGTTACTATCTAAATCTGTTGAATACTGGTATATATCATTAAGATGTTTTGCTATATTATGCAGAACAAAACCACTTATAATTATTTGTAATACAATTTCTATATCAACACGATATATTGAAATGATGCAAACCTCTGCTTTAATTGACCAAAGCAACGTTCAATGATAGTTCTTTCCTTTGTTATTGCGGAATTATATAAGGCTTCAATGGGATTTGATGGATTTTTAAAGGGTGTCATTAACCATGGCGCAATACCGTATCCTTCATCGCCAAGTAAATATGCTTCTACATCATTGCTTTTAATTACATTGTGCACCGAACTATTTTTTAAAATTCGAGAATCATGCACAGAACCAGGCCAAGAAACATCGACACTTGTAAATAATTCGTTAGCATTGCATGTTGCTTGCACATTTATTGAATAAAACCCTTTTCCACAAATGTATTCATCAGAATTATTCAAAGGTTTTTTTATTTTGAAATGTGTACAATCAATTGCTCCTATTGCAAATGGCATTTTATATTTTGTGTTCCATAACGTTGCACGTTGCGAAATAATTATAGCCATTTCTCTAATTATGCGTGATGCAGTGAACTGATGAATACGAATATCTTCCCCAATTCCACATTGAAAACATGGATCCGCCAAAAATCTAATGTATGTGCACATTTTTGTGAATCCATCCAAGCCTCCACCACGTGTTTGACTAGTTGAAGGCAAAAAATAATCCACTAACCATTGAATGTTTTCCTTTGAAAAGCTATACAACGTTTCATCATTTCCTATATTTATTGTTGTTAAACAATAAATTTTTTTTTAATTTGAACATTTAAAAATTCTGCCATTATTTCTTTTTTTAATAATTGTTTGTATTTTAACTGGAAATTTGCATTTTAACTTAAATTATTTTATAATTCATATAGTTTATAATTTTATTTAAAACTTTAAACAAAAAACTTTAAAAACACCGACTTCCACCGGGTTCTTGTGAAAAATATTTTTAAAGTGACAACGCACCAAATGTGAGCACAAAAAAAGCAGCTTAACTTTTTCGAAGCAATTGCTCACAAAAAATTAAGAAACTTGATTTTTATGCATACGAAACCTACCATTTACTCACAATGAGCTTTTCAACAAAAGTTCAATCAATAAAATTGAGAATTTGCTAAAGCTCTTTCTTGCGAGCACAAGCACAAAATTTTTATGCATGCTACCTTGAGCAAATACTCAGAAAATGTGAAACAAGCAAGAACTCATTTTTATGCATAAAACCCAATAATTTGAAATTACAAACAGAGAAATTCCAATTTATAAGGCGTGAAGTAGTATATTTGGGTCACCAATGCTTAGATAAGGGTGTGATGCTGGATCCTGATAAGGTGAAATGTGTAAAAAATATGCCACCGCCGCAGAATGTAAAGGAATTGCAATCATTTTTGGGATTCATTAACTAATATAGAAAATTTATTCTATAAGCAGCAATGATCGCCTTACCTCTAAATCAGTTGCTTCGAAAAGACTCGAAATTCATACGGACAACAAGTTGTCAGATGACAAAGGATCAATTAAAACAGTTAGTGACTATGCCACCACTTTTACAATACCCAGATTTTAGCACACCTTTCATTCTGACAACAGATGCGAGCAATGAAGCATTAGGAGCTACTCTATCTCAGGGTGAGCCAGGCAAGGATTTGAATTTGTACTTTCCAATTCGTGAACTAAGTAGCACTGAAGAACGATACAAGCCATAAAAAGGAATAGTAAATTTAAAAAATTAACTGGATCGTTTTCGACTTAAGCTTTTGGAATTTGATTTCGATTTGTTACAAGCTAAAAAAAAATAATAAAATGCAGATGCACTGAGTAAGATAATAATATTGCGGTAGTAACTCGGTCCAAAAAAAAGGAAAAAGAGGAAGAGTTGTTAGCAACCGAAGTTGAACAATTATTCAGAAGTGAACATAGCCCACCTTGGAAAGGAAGACTATGCTGTTTTTCTCACGAATAAGAAAGGTATTCAAGGTATATTAAAAACATTTCACTATTCACCATTAGGGGGACATCAAGGTGCTGTAAAAACGTATTTACGTATCAGAAAAAGCAATTTAAGTGGTCAGAAAGGCAACTTCAAATAAAGGACTATGTGAGAGCTTGCCAAAATTGTCAGAAGAATAAAAGTTCTAAAGTAGAGAGGATGCCTATAGTTTTAACGGATAAGCAGCAAAGACCTTTCGACAAAATTTTTATTGATACTGTAGGGCCATTACCTCAGACGGCTAGGGGAAACAAATTATTTCTCACTTTTCAAGATGATTTTTCAAAATACATGGTGTGTGTACCCATTCCAGACGACGAAGCGTCGACTGTGGCCCGAGCATTCTTAAATGAGATCATCTCGAAATTTAATATACCCAGAATATTGGTGACTGATAATGGTACAATTTTTACATCTAGTGAAACATATAAAATCTTAGGTATAAAGAAGATACACACTTCGCCCTACACTTCAAATAAAGCGTTGGAAGAAAGTCGTCGGCCGTTGGCAGAATTTTCAAGAAGTTTCGTAAATGAGGATGAAACTAATTGTCACGCCAATAACACGGCACACAATAACACGGTGCATACCACTACCAAACAAACTCCCACATAGACATTATTCGGGTATGAAGTTCAGATTCTGATCAATCTACGGAGAAGAGGCAATCCGCTCTATACTGATGGTGACTATGCAAAAGTTTTGAAATACCAAATACAGCGAACACACGAACTGGTAAGGAAAAATCAAATAAAGGAAATAGTAAGGAAATAGAGGGAAATAAATTTTGTAACATTTGAAGTTAACCAAGGGCAATAGATTTAGAGCACATGAGCTTGAATGAGACGTAAAAACAGAACCTTCCTTCGTTATAGTTGGTGATGAAGATGATTATGAATTGCATATTTTTCCTGCAATATTCCATTCCGAAATGTTTATTTTTTTAAAGGGAAGGGATGTTGTATATAATTTATTATTGATTTATTTATTTATTATTAATTTATTTACTTATTAATTTATTATAACTAAATTTATAATTACTAAAAACTGAATTTAATTAAATTTTAATTTTATATTAAAATGTTGTACATAATTTATTATGATTTATTTATTTACTAATTTATTAAAAATTTATTTATTTATAAATTTATTATAACTGTATTTACTATTACCAATAACTGAATTTATATAATAACATTAGAGAACTCACGCCACTGTGATGTCAATATTAGACCTTTTCTTTTGTAAGCATATCACAAAAGAACAACTGCTTATTTTAAAAATAACATATGAAACAACAACATTGCTGGCTTATTCAGTCCAACCTTTTTAAAACCGCTTAACTAATAAGCAGCTCAAATCGCATGTGTTATAAGTTTTTATTTAATTGTCCAAATTTTATTTTATTTACGCTATTCATCAATCTAATCTTCAAGTTTTTAATCAATAAATTTCAATTCAATAGAATTTTTATGAATATGAGTTGTAATTTAACATCAATTTTCCAGACGAAAGTGACTATTATATTTTAATAGAAACTTATTATATTTCAAAAAGAGGTTTTTTCGAACAGTAGTGAACTATAACAACAAAAATTTTATTTATTATATTTTAATTAATTGAATTTTTGACTGACCATACAGTTGTTTTAACAATTTCACAGCTGTAAAATTGGTTGTAAAAACTTTCATAGCAAAAGTAACAAAACCCCAGAAAAATATGCGAACATAAAAAGTCAAGTACGGCTTTGGGTCAGTTGGTTAAGGCGCCTTCAATCTGAGCTTCACATTTGGCAGGACCCTAGTTCGATTCCTGGTACATGCAGTCTCAAAAATAATTATTTACGAATAATTAAATAAAAGAATTATTTCCAAGACCACTGATGATGGGTATTTCACAATACTCAGCTGCATGGTCAGCCAAAAATTCAATTAATTAAAATAATATAAAAAATAAAATTTTTGTTGTTATAGTTCACTACTGTTCGAAACAACCTCTTTATAGAATTTTTATATAATATAGATTAGAATTATTATTTATTTATAGTGTATCCTAGTATTAATTCATTTATTTCATTCATTTTTTCATTAATTTCATTTTTCTCATTTACACTATTCAGTCCAATTTCTCAAGTTTTAATCATTAAATTACAATTCAACAGAATATTTATATAATATAGATTAGAATTATTTATTTATAATGTATTCAAGTGTTATTTCATTTACACTATACAATCGATTTTTTCAAATTTGTAATCATTAAATTACAATTCAATAAAACTTTTAGTTAAAAAAAAAATTTTCAAATTTGTAATCATTAAATTACAATTCAATAAAACTTTTAGTTAAAAAAAAAATTCAACTGCACTTAACTTAAGTTCTTTCACCTCTGTCCGACTCAGAAAAAAATCTCTGCCCTACATGGTTGCCAACACTATAAATACATCTATTGTAAACGACTTTTGGAAGTATGTATGATTTCAACTATTTGTATTTCGTGTATTTATTGTTCGTAACAAATACGTTATTTTTTCTATTTATTATATTAATGTTAAAAGGTATAAAAAATTATATGTTATTTCCAATCATGTAAAAAAAAATATTCTTACCAATAATTACAAAAAATTATTATTCAATTTCTAAATTTCAACTTTAAATTTTATTACGTGTTTTGCACATAAAAGCCTAAAAAATTGCCATTTTGCACAGAGTTGCTGTCGAAAATAGTGCTTATTTTATTTGTTTTATTGTAAACTGCAGCTGCAAGTTCAGATTAACTGCGTTATGACATAATCTCGAGTGCCATTGGAATTTTTAGCAGCTTTTTTTTAAAGATTTTGAAGAAAAAGAAAAACAAAAAAGTGAGTTCAGTATGTTCGGCAAAACCCTGTGTATGACGTACGGGCCTCGATATTTTTCAGAAAATTTCTTGCTTTTTCCGGCAGTGGTATCTATATGTCGTATCACAACAAAGTCACCCTCGGAATATTTTATTGGTGGTTGTGAAAACTAAAGCGAAATAAAGGGTTGTATCTTGCCGCTGCTGTCTCTCTCTATCTCTCAAACATTGTACGTATAATTATACACATTCACTGTATTTTTCAGTCGTTAATAAACTGTCAGCAAAAACTGACGCTAAAACCGGTGTTGCGTATTATTTATTATTAGTATTTTTTGCATAGTGCCGAAACCGGGAGTCGGTTGAATTCTAATGGGAATTCTAGCGGGCTGATAGTTTAAAAAGAAAACAAAGTGGTTAAAAAAAAAGAAAGCGTTCGACTCTTAAACAAAAAGAAACACGAGTGTAATTAATTAGAAATTATTTATTTATATAAGAAAAATGGAGGCAGCTAGCAGAGCGTCATGTAGAACGCAGTTAACGAAAATATGCAACACAGTGGATGCATATTTTAAACAGGAAATACTGCAGAAACCAGACGTGACATCAAAGGAGTCAACTCTGAACATTTATTTATCTCGTATAAATAATGCGCATCAGAGATTGTTAAAAGCTGATGAAATCGTCCAAAGCAAAGTGACTCAAGAGGATTGGGCACAGGAATTTGAATCAGCGTTGGAGTATGACGATCGAGCAGTAGGTATAACTGTAAAAGTTCAGTATGAATTGAAAAGGATAAACAGCAATTCTTATGAAGAAGCATTGCGCAACGAAAATCCATCTAGAACAATCGTTAACAGTGAAACTAATATAAAATTAAAACCTCTGGAGCTTAAGAAATTTGATGGAAATTTGGAAAATTGGATTCCAATCTGGGAACAATTTAAACAAGCAATTCATGAGAATTCGAAATTAGATGCAGCTTCAAAATTCAACTATTTAAATGACGCACTGGTAGGCAAAGCAGCGGCAGCGATAACGGGATTTTTGCCGACAGAACGTTGTTATTATGACGCCATAGAATTACTCTTAAAAGAGTACGGTGATAGCGACAAAATTGTAGACAAGTACATATAAAAGTTGCTAAACATAAGAGCCATCAACTCAGCGAGCGAGTTTAAGAAATTTATACAACGAAGTAAGAGCAACGAAATCTGTCAGCATTAAGTATTTCACCAACACAGTATAACATCATGGTGCACTCAATATTGTTAAAGGCATTGCCAGTAAGCATGAGAATAAATTTCTATAAAACGCAAAAGGGATGTTCACATTCAACTAACGCAAGTCGCACCAGATTAAACGAAAGTGAGCGAGCACTAGAGCAAAATTGAAGCATTAGAAACAGCTCAAATAGTTGAGAGAGATAATAAGAAATTAGAAGAGAAAAGAATATCGGAACATAAACCAAGAGGTACAGCTGTTGGTTTGCACTACATGCCACATAGACCAGTATATCGTGAAGATAAAACAACTACAAAGATGTGTATAGTTTTTGATGCGTCATCAAGTGATTCGGAGCATGGATCGTTAAATAAATTTTTAAGCCCAGGTGAAAATTTACTGCCAAACTTAGTGTCAATATTGCTAAGGTTTCGTTCAAAGAGAATTGCTATGACAGCAGATATTGAGAAGGCATTTTTGCAAATTGCTATAGACCAAAGCGATCGCGATACACATAGATTTTTATGGTATGACAAAATGCCAAGTATAAACGAACAACTGCCAAATATTGTAGAAATGCGTATGACGAGAGTAACATTTGGAGTTACTTCTAGCCCTTTTTTGCTATCCGCAGTTATTCGAAAACATTTAACGAGTTGCAAAGAAACATTTCCAGCAACATGTGAGGCACTATTAAAGTCATTTTATGTAGATGATCTTTTAATTAGTTGTCATGAAGTTGAAGAAGCCAAGAAAATTTATTTCGAATCAAAGAAAATTATGAGCGAATTCAAACTGCATAGACATAAGAAAATGTTGTGCAAGCGAAGGTAATCAAAATGCAATTCAAAAAATTTTGGGAATAAATTGGTATATTCTTGAAGATGACATTAGCGTTTCAATGGTAAAAACCATTGAAACCATTGCTATTTTAAAACCAACAAAGCGAAGCGTGATGAAGGCTTTGGCAAGAATATATGATCCGTTAGGAATAATAGCACCCTTTACAGTGCGACTAAAAATTTTACTTCAAAACATTTGGAAAGTGAAATATGAATGGGACGCGCCTTTAAATGACGAAATGTGTTATGAATTTGAAGCATGGGGAAACGAACATAAAATATTAAGACATTTCAAAATTTCTCGTTCTTTGTGTCAAGCAGAGAAAAGCTTTATAGAGATCGATATATTTGCTGATGCAAGCCCAAAGGCATATGGAGTTGTGGCATATTTGAGAACAGTGGCGAATGGGATAGTTTCGAATAAATTTATTTGCTCAATAAACAGAGTAAACCCAATTACAAAAGGCGGTAATGATGAACTCTCGCTTCCAAAGTTGGAACTCACGGCAGCTGTTATCGCAGCACGACTTAAAGCATTTTTATCAGAGTTTCTAGAGTTACAAATTGATAAATACTACTTATGGTCTGATTCAACAATTACACTTAATTGGATTATGGGATGCAGAAATAAAATAAAGCCATACGTTACAACAAGAGTTAAAGAAATTTTAAAACTAACTAACATATTGTAACATAAAATTTTAAGTTCTTAAATTTCACGTCACATCATACAAGTGAACATAAAACAATAATAAAAGCAGTAAGCGAGTATTAAAAACCACCAACAAATTTAATACAAAAAAATAACAACACCAGATCAATAATGAATAAAATTGTAAAACAACACACCATTGATTTTACAATAACAAAACAACTGCATGCTTTGCACTTCGCGTGTATAAAAGGCGAAGCAAAAGCGGAGTGATGGACAGTCAGTATAGCATCGAGCTAGGGAAGACATCCTTCTAAACTTACAAGCTGATACATCGGTGAATAGAAATATACATTTCAGTTCGCATTTTTTTTTTTCTTTAAATATAACGATATCAACATTTCGCTAGAACCCCGTAGTATAGAAATATACATTTCTATCTTATTTTATATCGAAATCCACATTTCGCTAGAACCCCGTAGAATAAAAATATACATTTCTACTATTTATTCATATTTTAATAACGACATCAACAGTGCAGGCAGGGAAGGAATTTCCAATTCTTCAAAGAAGCCAGCGATTTCACAGCAGAGCAACACTACTTGATTGTAGCGAAGCCACCGCCCACCGTGCATCCAAACTTGCCACCGTCCCAACAAATAAATTTTATTGTAAGATAGAACCTGGAATCCGGCGAGCACAACCTCGGACAGAAAGGTTTGTTACAATTGGCGCCCGAGCAGGGACCGTGGGAACAAAACTGACCAACATCTTCAGTTGAGTATGGAAAACAAACCAACGGTGGTACCATCAGGAATCAAGGAAGTGACAGGACAAGCAGGCCGTAAAACAGCAGTCGCTTCAACAAGCACAAAACGATTAACATCAGGAGGTAAATCTTGGATTTACTTCGCTAAAAAGGAGGAACTGGTGAGCTACGCAGACGAGTTCGGATTAGATCCAAGTGGTTCACTGGAGGAACTTCGGAAAAAACTTTCAACGTTCATGAACTCAGAGGCAACTGAGAAAGATACCGCCAGGCTACAGGAACTCGCTAAGCTACATACCAGAAGCTCATCACCGGGAGTCATTGAAAATAGACGTCCTTCGATAACTAAGGAAGGAAGTGTAGCCATGGCAGAATATCCAGTGATAATCGATCAAGTCAGAAAATGGGGATGCCACTACTCAGGGGAACACGAAATACTACCATTTATAAAACGGATCGAGGAACTGGCGGATATGTACGGTATACATTGGGACTTATTACCGAAGCTAATGCCGGAAGTACTAAAAGACAAGGCACTGATCTGGTTCAGGAATAACAACAAGCGATGGACCGAGTGGCCATCATTCAAAGCAGATATATTAGCATTCTTCTTGACACCAAGATACTTCGAACAATTAGAGGACAAAATACGAGCCCGCCTGCAACAACCCAGGGAACTGTTCAGAGATTATGTATTAGCACTGCAGAACATCATGCGGCATTCAAAATACAGCGAAGAAATAAAATTAGAAAGAATCTACTGGAACAGTCGTACCGAGTAGCAATGGTAAATCCGTAGGAAAGACTTCCAGTCATTATCCGAGCGTTGACATTAGCTGGGGACCTGGAGGCACTGACAGCTACAGACCGTCAAGTATGGAATACGTTACCGGCTAAGGAGATCAAAGCAAGAGTAATTGATGCGTCTGAAGACAAGATCAAAGATGTCAGGACAGCTTGTCGTCGTTGCGGGCAACAAGGACACTTGAGGTGGAATTGTCGCTTTACAAGCATCTTATTTTCCTGGGAATGCGGGAAAAGAGGAAAACGTACAATTGATTGATGCAGGAATCAGGGAAACGAAGTCAGGGTCCATCGACAGAACGGGGCGATGAGACCATCAGACAACACCCCGTCCCATCAGTAGGATGCATGAAGCGCAGTGAATCACGTCTGTCGGCCCAAGAAACTATTAATCAACAAGTCATAAAAGCAACGATCGATACAGGATCCTCGCGAAGTTTCATCAATTCGCAAACGGCAGTAAAACTTAAGGGACAAATCATCCTTAACTCTGAACCCACGCAAGTACGTATGGCGGATGACGGACAACACTCCGCCAAGCAACAAATAACAACATCTATCACGCTCGGGACAAGAACCACAAAGTTAAGATTAATTCTACTGTCAAACCTGATCGATGAGGTAATTTTGGGACTGGACTTCTTGGCTGCTATGGGAGCCTCACTAACATGCGGAGGCCAAAATTTACAGTTTAGATATCACAAACACGGGACTAAGGTCGCAAACATCATGCAAGTGTCAACATCAAAACAAATGACAATGGAGGTAAATTTCAAGGAATTTTTGAAACCGGAATTAGATAAGTTCTCACAGATTAAAGGACCCAGTAACATCACGGAACATCGCATTATCATGCGTCACGAGCAACCCATCAAACAACAATATTACCCACGCAACCCGGCGATGCAAGCAATCATCAATGAACATGTTAACGAGCTATTAAAGAACGATTACATCGAACTGTCAAGAAGCGCATACAGTACCCCAGTTTATTTATTTATTTATTTATTTAAATGCATTAAGGGACAACCCTTTTTATTGCAGTATCTTAAAGCTAATTTAAAGAATTAAAATAAAAATAAAAAATACAATAAAATAAAATAAAATAAAATAAAAGAAGTAATTAAAGTTTTCAGAGAATATAGTAATAACATACGTAAAAAGTATTAAAATTATATTTACTGATTAACAGCGAAACAAAAAGAAAACAGCATGAAATATTTAAATAACAGAATTTAAGTTAATAACAAACATATTACAATAAACTTAACTATATAGCAGCAAAAAACAACCAAATCAATGAATAAAGACAGGAAAGAAATTAATAAATACAAAGAAACCAGTTAATTTTTTAACAGTTTCTTAAAAACACTCGGGTTAACTGCATTTCTGGTTGTGCTTGAAAGAGCATTTTATATTCTAACAGACTAAATAAAGAAAAACTTAGTAGTGGAGGCAGAAGTAAATCTGGGAATGATGAAAAGACGAGATCTGTTAGATCTAGTTAGCTGCAAGCAATCAAAAAGGTACTTCGGCGTAGTAGTGGATAAAAGTCTGAACAAAAATAAGCATACTCGAAAATAAGCATATATTGTTCAATATCACACCCTAGAATCACATTTCTATAAATACCTAAGTGATCGAAGCGTCAAAGGCCAAAAGCATATCGCGTGCAGCAGTTTACTAGGCATCGTAACTTATTGAGGGATTCAGAATCAAGTCTTGGGTACACTAAAGAGGAGTACATAACAATAGGAATAATTAGTTGTTTTACCAACAAAACACGCATGTCAACAGGTGTATACTTCACAGAAAGGTTCAGACCTCTTAAACATGCAAAAGATTTTCTAATAACTTGGTAAACATGTTCGCTAGCATGCAGATTAGTGTTCAAATGGAAGCCCAGACATTTTACCGAATTAGTATATTTAATAAATGAGTTGCCAAGTGTTACAGATGGCAAGAAATCAACATTAATATTTAGCCTAGCAATTGGTAGAATTGAAGACTTGTTTGTATTAAGGAACATATTATTTTGCGTAGCCCCTACCTCAACATATGATAAATCTACATTAGTCATTTGAAAGAGGTCATTAATATCAGAAATCCGACAAGATAGATACATTAGAATATCATCTGCATACGCATGCAATTTAGCATACTTACATATTGAAAAAATATCATAAAAATAAATTGAATATAAAAGAGGTCCTAGTACAGAGCCTTGAGGTACCCCAGTAAATAAAGGTTTGAAATTACAAAAAGCATTCTCTATGAGTACAGTCTGTTCCCTTCCAGTTAAGTAGCTATATATAAATTCTGAGGTCGACTTAGAAAAATAAAAGGAATGTAAAAGCTTTTTACATAATAGAGAATGGTCAACACAGTCAAAAGCTTTGGTAAAGTCAAGGAGACATAAAAATGTTACTAAGTTTTGATCATAGCTACATCGAATATCTTCGAGGACCTTAAGCATTGCCGTCGTGCAACTATGACCTTTTTTAAACCCAGACTGGAGAGGAGAGAGAAGTTTAAAGCAGTTAAGATGAGTACGTATTTGATCAGCCATAATGTTCTCACACACTTTAGAGAGTGAAGGGAGAATACTGATTGGACGATAATCGGAACATGAGGAACATGCGTCAAAGGAATAATAATAAACGGCAGTATAAGTTTAATAAATTTATGTGGAATTTCATCTATTCCAATAGCGTTTGACTTAATTTTCATGACATTATTAAAAACAGTTTCTTCACTCACACATACAAAGTCAAGCGTTCGGAGGGAACACTCTCAAGTTCAGGGAAGACCGGAGCAACGTTCAATCTATCTCCTATAGGAACAAAGAAATCATTTAAAATGGTAGGATCAATGCTACATACATTTCTTGAGCTATTAACCACCCCTAGAGCTTTGATGTTGCTCTAAAGTGATTTTGTAGGTAATGAAGTATCTAGCTTAGATTTAAAGAACCTAGATTTAGCAAGATAAATAGCCATTCGAGCCAAATTTCGAGCTGCTTTAAACCGCATCCAGTTAAAAACATTCGGATATCTTTTCCACACTGCATACTTCTTATTTCTCTTGTTTATCATACGTTTGATGTCAGTACTGAACCATGGACATGAAAAACTTTTAACATGTATAGTACGATATGGAATATACTGATGCAAATAATTAATAATTATATTGTTTAAGACTGTCAATTTGTCATCAACTGAAGCACCAAACCAGCAATTACTCCAGTCAACAGTGCTAAGATCACGACATAATAACTGAGTATCAACTGATTTGAAATCCCAGAATGAAAATTGAGAGGGATTGACATTTCTCGTTACACAATAATCTAAGGTAGTAAATAATAAATCATGATCGGAAACAAACGGAATCTGATCAAATAACAACACTTTGGTCAGATCAGACACTATCACTAAGTCGAGGAGACTTGGGCGTAGATTATTACAATATCTAGTAGGTACGGTATTATTCACAATGCTTAGACCAACCAAAGCTATAAGGTCATTCAGTGCAGACACTTTAGCATTGCTCAAAAGAATATCGATATTAAAATCACCAAATATGGCAATAAAATCAAAATTGACAGCAATAGCAAGGAGGGATTCAAAAAGAGGACCACTACAGTATCTTTTGCTGGGGTTATAAGCACATGTAACTAGAATTTTATGACTACCTAAATAAATACATACACATATAAATTCAATTTCACTTTCTTCCGATACACAGATATATTGACTTTTTAAATATGATTTACAATAAATAGCAACGCCGCCACCCAATTTATATTTCCTATCATGTCGAAATAAAACAAAGTCGCTTATAGATAAGTATGAGCTATCAAGATGGAAGTCAAACCAAGTCTCAGAAATGCAGATAACATCTACTTTGATGTCCTCAAAAACAGCTCTTACATGATCTAATTTTAAGCCAGAAAGACTTCTCGCATTGAAATGAACTATATTAATACCACGTTGTTGTTTACAAAAAATATTAATTAAAGTTTTATCCTCCATGATTAATATTGTTTAGATATAGATGACGACTGACTTCTAGAATATTGTGGCTTAAGCCGTTAGCGTTCCAGTGGCAGAACGCCAGTGCATTCATTCTGCTCTCAACAGTCTGGAGATAAGCGATTGATTCTGGACCATAATTTGCGTCATGGACTGCATCATACTTTGCAACCATTCCATAAACTTATCCATCCTTTGTATAAAAGGAGTAAACATGGGCTGCATTGGCGCTGATTGTGTGTCAATGTTTTTATTTATCTGATCTGGAGATTCACTTAGAGTATTAGCATACGATGTTTGAGAAAACTCATTTGGGGCCGTGTAGATATTATTATTTAGATGAGGAAATTGCTCAGGTGAGAGGTTAATATTAGGGATTTGTTTCTGTTTGGCTATGGCCATTTTATTCTTTAGAGCAAGAAAAACAGGGCAGCCGCGATAGTTGGCTGTGTGATTGCCTTTGCAGTTCGAGCAAATCTTGGCTTCTTCATCTTGTTTGCTTTTTGGACAACTTTCCGTAGAGTGCAATTCTAAACAAATAACACATACACTGTTGAGTTTATAATAGGTCTTGGTGTGACCATACTCGTCACAATTTAGGCATTGTTCTGGTTCTCTTCTCTTATGTGGCTGCTCGATGGTAATTTTCCTGTGAAGTAGATATTGTAAAGAATATATCGGATGAACTTCACGTTTTTTAAGCTTGCTTATATCATAATTCAACTCAACTTTATAAAGGAGTTGTGGGATACGTTCTCTATTTATGATATTATAAATACTTTTGACCTCAAAATTTTTTTCCTCTAGAGCTGTTTGAATTTTCCCTATATCTAGACCTGGCTCAATACCTTTGATGACCACTGACAGACCAAGGTAGATACTAGTTTTCTGTATTGATCTTCAGTAGATACCTGTATTTTAGTCTCAATAATATTCCCTTTCCTTGAAGGAGCAACGTAAAAGCTGTCTTTTTCTAATATGGTAGTTAAAGCCTTAACTAATTCATTTGAGCTTTTTTCTCTTAGGAAAATTGGTGGCGGTTTGTACTGTTTAATTTTGTTTCCAGTGGGTTCCTTTTCTTCCTTGTCAGTAAGTATAGCAAACCTATTTTGTGAGCTTTGACTTCTGATGATTTTAAGTGAGTTTTCATTTGCAGGAGGGGAGGATGGCATGCTTTGTTTATTGTTGAAAAATAGCGATCAATGCCAATCTGTTTATTATTTGATATATTGGGGCAGTTTGATAAATTGGGTGATGAGATAATTTTTGTGACTGTAGCAGCAGTGTTTATAAATTCAGGTGTATTACTTTGTTTCCGATTTGAAACTATTTTCCAATTGTTGTTAACAGAGATGGTGTTTTTGTTAGGCATGTTTAGATATGACTTTTCATCTTCAAAAAATTCGTTTTTCCGTTCTCTGTGCAATTGTTGTAGCTGTAGTTGGAGTTGTTTAATTTGATCTTCTAAAAATTTTACCTGCGTTGATTTAGGTGCTTCTTCGTTTGAGGCTCCCGAAATCATGTTATTTGATACCTGGTTCATGATCATGTCGGGTTCTTTAGAATTTATGTCTTTTTGATTATATAGAAGAATATTTTTTAAATTTTCATTTTTATTGTTAATTAAATTTATTTTGTTTACTATAGCAATTTCACTAGCTGTTTTTTTAATGTTTATTTCTGTTGTAGATTTACCTATAGTTTTGTTTATAGATTGATCTTTTATTTTAGAATCTTCTGCATTTAACGTTATATACCCATTTAGGCCATTTTCACTAATTAGTGAATATCGTTGAATAATATTTTTATAATTGTTCATAAAAGATTGGTTTTATATTTGTAGAAATAATTAAAAATATACACTGTGGCAACGCCACTTTTGTAATTTTTACTTTCGTTAAAAAATAAACAAATGCTGTCTCTGTCAGCTGTTTGAAGGTATTAGTAACAAAACACAATTTATTTATTTTAATGTTTTTGCTAAAAATTTGGTTTTTATTAAAATTCAAAAATATATTTTGTAATTAAATATAGGAACCGCACTTGTGCTGTCTCGGATCGCGATAACTAGAAAGTACGTTTATTATTTAATTTTTGTGCGCACTTATTTAAATTTATTTCTTTGAATTATAGATTTAAATTTAGATAAACACGGAGCGTCTGCAATTTGAGTGTTGTTTCTGCAAGTACAAGACAGTTGTGTTGGTACGGAAGAAAAATGGCAAGTGGAGGTTCTGTATAGACTATCGACAACTAAACATACAATCAATCCCCGATGCTTACCCTCTACCTCGCATTCACCACATTTTAGATAGGCTAAGGAATGCCAAATATATCAGCAGTCTGGATCTTTGCGATGGATACTGGCCAATCCCAATGGAACAGGGTAGTAAATAATATACAGCCTTCACCGTGCCTGGTCGCGGACTATTTCAATGGAAAGTAATGCCTTTTGGCCTACATTCCTCGCCCGCCACTTTTCAACGAGCATTAGACCGAGTAATAGGGGTGGATCTAGAACCTTACGCTTTTGCATATTTGGATGATATAATCGTCACGGGCAACAGCTACGAGGAACACAAAGAAAACCTAAGTACAGTGTTAAGATGACTTCGCGAAGCAAACCTAAGAATTAACAGTGAAAAGTGCGAGTTCTTCAAGACATCAACAAAATACCTAGGGCATGTAATAAGCGAACAAGGTATACACACTGATCCAGAAAAAGTTGAAGCGATACAAAAATTAAACCCACCGACAAGTCTAAAACAACTACGACAATACATCGGAGTCACTTCATGGTATAGGCGATTCGTGCCAGATTTCTCCAGAATAATACACCCGTTAACCACACTATTAAAAAGAGCAAACATTGGAAGTGGGGATCAGAACAACAAGATGCCTTCGATGAGCTTAAAAGGGAACTAGCAGATGCACCAATTCTCGCTTGTCCAGATTTCATTCTGCCGTTTACTCTCCAGACAGACGCAAGTAACCATGGATTGGGAGCAGTACTAACACAATCCATCAACAACGTTGAACATGTCATTGCCTATGCAAGCCGGCATTTAAATCAAACCGAGGAAAAGTATTCAGCCACTGAAAAGGAATGCTTAGCAATAGTTTGGGCAATTCGCAAAATGCGACCATACCTCGAAGGATACCAATTTACAATTATCACTGACCACCTGGCACTCAAATGGTTAAACTCAATTAACAACCCAACCGGACGTATTGCCAGATTGGCGTTAGAGTTGCAACAATGTCAATTCGAGGTTCAATATCGAAAAGGTAAATTAAATGTCATCGCGGATGCGTTGTCCAGGCAAACGGTTGAAAATATTGCGCGAATAGTTCCAGAGTCCGGACAAAGGAATTGTAAGTGGTTCACAAGGAAATTCAATGAAGTACAGACAACTCCAGACAGGTTTCCAAATTTCACAATAGCAAATGGTCAACTCTATCGCAGTATCCTTAACTTCACTGATGATGAAAACACGACATCATGGAAGTTATGCGTACCATCATCGTTACGCCCACAAATCTTTTAAGAAAATCATGATGACCCCACAGCAGGACACTTCAGTATACGGAAGACAATACAGCGTATAACAAGCAGATACTACTGGTCTGGTATGCTCAGAGACATTGGGCAATATGTAAAGAACTGCCATATCTGCTCACAATACAAAGCCAGTCAATTAAAACCGGGAGGCGAAATGCTCACCCAAATACCCGACGAGCCCTGGGCAACGGTTTGTGCAGATTTTGTCGGTCCACTACCAAGATCAAGCAAGGGGAATACGATATTACTTGTGTTTTTTGACCGCTTCAGCAAATGGGTGGAACTGATTTCACTGCGAAAAGCCAGTACCGAAGCCACCATCGTCGCGTTCCGAGAAAAAATTATCGCAAATTTTGGAGTACCCAAGGTGTTGATCACAGATAATGGGCCACAATTCCGCAACAAATCCTTCGAAAGCTACATGCAAGAAATTGGAGTCAGACATCAGAGAACGGCACCATACTTACCGCAAGAAAATCCCACGGAGCGAGCAAACAAGACAATAAAGACCATGATTGCTCAATATGCAAATAATCGGCATAGAACATGGGACCACTTCATACCTGAAGTAAAGCTTGCAGTCAATTCAGCGGTGTCTGAAACTACGGGTTATAGCCCCATTTATTTAGTTCAAAGGAGAGAAGCCAGACTACCAGACGCAACCTTTGACAAAAATACACCAAGGTGCGGAGCAGTCACCAAGAACCAAGAACAGAAACAATCACAACTACAACGGGTGTTTTCGGCGATCCGGACAAATATCGTAGAAGCCTCCGGAACTCAAGCAAAGTATTACAATTTGCGAAGAAGATGGTGGCGACCAGACATAGGCCAACTGGTGTGGATCAAGGAACACCCAGTCTCAAAAGCAACCCAGGAGTTTGCCGCGAAACTAGCTCCACGCTACGGGGGTCCATATAGAATAATCACCTTGGTATCGCCAGTCATAGTAAAGGCCACTCATGTAACCACTCACCAGACACGCACCGCACACGTCAAGGACTGGAAATCTGCCAATTCTATGAACTAAAGTAATAAACAAAGTAAACCATATGAAAACGAAAAATAAAAATTAATAAAAATAAACCACATGAAAACAACAAAAGAATAACGGTTCCCATATAAAAATCAAGTATAAAAGACGGTATCATTCAACCAACAAGACAATCGATCGCAGAATCTTGAAACGACATGTCAAAGTGGGAGCAAAGCGTTCAGAAGTTCAGAGAACACTCGGCTAAGCTCAAGGCGCAGCAGAGTGAAGTTAAAATAGTAGCTGCAGGGAAAAAATTGAAAGGCAACCGGAACACGCCGGCTACTCCTGTTTACCCTGATGTGTTACCGTGTGTCCGAAAACCCACCTGTCCAAGACGACCACCTACGTCAAGGTCACAAAACCGGTCGAGATACAGAGAAGCTAGTCCAGACGACACCTTGGATTGTGATACCGGGAGCGACTTAAGGTGTCTTGAGATCGCAGTATCTGTTTCCAGCGAGATTACACCACCGCCACCCACCGAAGCTGACAAGCGATAGCCAGAGGTGTTGAACAAAGACATCCAAGAAGCGCTGGGGAACCGAAAACCAGGACGACAAATCATGTTTCTTCGGGTAATCGACCAACGGAGGTACCAAGTTAAGATCAGTCGAGGAGGAGTGGTACGAGTTCGTCAACTCGATGGAAAAACCGGGGAAGTGTAACATAAAATTTTATGTTCTTAAATTTCACGTCACAACATACAAGTGAACGTAAAACAATAATAAAAGCAGTAAGCGAGTATTAAAAACCACCAACAAATTTAATACAAAAAAATAACAACACCAGATCAATAATGAATAAAATTGTAAAACAACACACCATTGATTTTACAATAACAAAACAACTGCATGCTTTGCACTTCGCGTGTATAAAAGGCGAAGCAAAAGCGCAGTGATGGATAGTCAGCAAAGCATCGAGCTAGTGAAGACATCCTTCTAAACTCACAAGCTGATACATCGGTGAATAGAAATATACATTTCAGTTCGCATTGTTTTTTTTTATATATAATAGAAATAAACACTCCTATTATATAATTACTTGTAACGAAATCAAATTGTTCGTTATATACATCAGTGAATAGAAATGTACATTTCAGTTCACATTGTTTTTTTTTTCTTTAAATATAACGATATCAACATTTCGCTAGAACCCCGTAGTATAGAAATACACATTTCTATCTTATTTTATAACGAAATTCACATTTCGCTAGAACCCCGTAGAATAAAAATATACATTTCTACTATTTACTCATATTTTGATAACGACATCAACAGTGCAGGCAGGGAAGGAATTTCCAATTCTTCAAAGAAGCCAGTGATTTCACAGCAGAGCAACACTACTTGATTGTCGCGAAGCCACCGCCCACCGTGCATCCTAACTTACCACCGTCCCAATAAATAAATTTTATTGTAGGATTAAACCTGGAATCCGGCGAGCACAACCTCGGCCAGAAAGGATCGTTACAATATACGAATGGAAACATTGCGATGGTAAAAGCAATCCTGCTGATTTTTTAACTAGAGGTTGTACAGCCAAAAATTTGTTTAATAATGAATTATGGAAAAATGGTCCGAGCTGGTTATCGGCAAAGAAAATACATTCTACAAGCAACAAGAGTATGAATGATATTTTATTAACATTTTCGAACCTGAATGAAAACATTGCCATTCAAAGCGAATCATTTGAAACAATAAACAAATATAGTAACATTAAGAAAGTGTTAAGGGTAACAGCCTATATTATGAAGTTTATTAGCAACATGCAGAGACAAAAATCTCACAGGACAGTACAGAAGACATCAAAAATAAATGACGTAAAAAATTTAAGTGCGCAGGAAATTGCTGAAGCCGAAAAACTTTTGGTAAAACTGAAACAGAAAAGATATTTTCCTGAAGAAGCTAGTTATCTGAAGAACGGAAAAATTTTGCCAACAACTTCAAAGTTATTATGTTTAAATATAACTATTGACGATGGCGTGATAACACTTAGTTGCATGATTTCAGATAAAGATTACGACAAAAGTTAGACAAAACCAGCTATCTTGCCTAAACTGTCTCGTCTCAGCAGGTTGTTGATAATTGAAGCGCATACAGCTACTCTACATGGAGATGTGAATGTCAATCAATCCAGTACGTTCCCAGGGGAATATTGGGCCATAACGAACTTTTTCCAACTGTCACGATTTTTTGCCAGGGTTTTAATTTCTCCAAAGGTTTTTCCGCTTGCTTGGATTTCTTTCTCCAGTGTTCGCTTCCATGTTTGCTTGGGCCTACCAGGTCTTCTGCTTCCTTGAGGATTCCATGTTAATACTTGTTTGCAGATTTCATTTGGTGCCTTCCTCAAAGTGTGCCCGATCCATTGCCATTTACGCTTTTTGATTTCGTTTGCTATAGGAAGTTGGCGGCATCTTGACCATAGTTCGGAATTTCTAATAGTGCGGGGCTACCAAATTTTCAGAATTCTCCTAAGGCATTTGTTTATAAAAGTTTGCAGTTTATGAATCAGGTTGTTGGTGGTAAGCCAGGTTTCGCAGCCGTAGAGCAGAACGCTCTTAACATTACTGTTAAATAACCGCAGCTTGGTGTGCTGGGAGAGTATTGAAGAGCTCCAAACTTTATTTAATAACGAAAAGGCGGAGCATGCCTTATTGATTCGGCTTTGGATGTCGATTGCCGCGCCACCGTCCGGCGATATTATACTGCCTAAGTATGTGAAGCTGTTGACGTTATCGATTTCTGTATCGTCCAGGTTAAATTTACTGGTAGAGTCTGAATTATTTATCTTCATTGCCTTTGTCTTTGCCGTGTTCACTATAAGACCAACTTTACGTGATTCGTGAACTAAGTCGTTGATTTTATCTTGCATATCGTTCTGCCGAGTTGAGAGAAGGCAAATGTCTTCAGCATATTCTAGATCCTCGAGGTGGTTTGAAAGCCCCCATCGTATACCTCGTTGTGACTGGTCAATAGCTTTAGTAAGGACATCGTCTAACACAATTAAAAACAAAATAGGCGACATTAAACAGCCTTGTCGAACACCTGAAGTAGTGGCAAAGGGGGTTGATGGTTGCCCATTAAGGAAGATTCTGCACCTGAAGTCGTTATATTGTGCTTTGATGAGTTCGACAACTTTCCCGGAAATACCCCTTTGTAAGAGAGAGTTCCAAATGCAGCCTCTATTGACACTGTCGAAAGCGCAGCTGTAGTCGATAAATAATATGTTTATGGCTGTTCGCCATTCAGTAGATTGTTCGACGATGATCCTAAGAGTGTTAATCTGGTCTACGCATTAACGATTTGGTCTAAAGCCTGCCTGCTGTCTACGAATACTGTCTTCGAGTTTAGTGTTGATGCGGGACAGAAGAATACGAGTTAATATTTTCGAAGGAATCGACAGCAACATAATGCCTCTGTAATTTCGGCATTGGCTCAGGTCACCTTTCTTAGGTAATACGGTCAGCAAGCCTTCCAGCCAATTGTTTGGAAGACAATTGTTTTCCCATATGTTTTTCAGGAGAGGTTGAAACATTTTAGCGGTAGTCGAAGGACAAGCTTTTAACAGTTCCGCTGTGATATTATCTGAACCAGCTGCCTTATTATTCTTTAAACTGCCTATAGCTTGAACAATTTCTTCTTCATCAGGTACTCTATTCATAACAGATGTACTGCGACTGTTTAGGCTGGAGAAGCTGTTTTGTTCAGCCGGTGTGATGGTGTTGGTGATAGTGGTAGTATTGTAACAAAGAGTTTCTGAAAAATGTTCCCTGAAACGTTGAAGCTGGTTTTCGGTGGAAGTGAGAAGTCGGCCATTTTTGTCCCGTATAGGGCCTATACGGCGGAACCTTCTGCCTGCAAGCTCTTTTGTGACGTCATATAAAATTTTCATATTTCTCTGTTCGGCTGCTGCTTCAGCTTTACTTGCAAGATTGTCATACCATAAACATTTGTCTCGCTTGCATGAAAGCTTCACTCGTTTCACCATCTCATTGTAGGAGGATTGGTTTCTGCTTTGAGCGCTCTTGTTTTAGCATTGTCGCGTGTGATCTTTGCAGCTCTGCGGCATTCGATGAGAGACCAGGTAGACTCTGACATCCATGGCTTTCTGTTGCGGGGGCGAAGACCCAAGACATCTTCTGCGTTTGTAAGAAATGCTGATTTAATTGTCTGCCAAATTTGTTCAGTGTTACCGGACACTTCTGGGCTTTGGAGCTGTTCAATTGAGGTACTAAGTTTGCTGACGAAGGTGTTTTTTACGTCTTCAGAATTTAGTTTCGAAATATCGAGTTTAGGCAGTGAGTTCAAAGTACGTCGTTGTCCAGCGGTGCAGATTTTTAAACGAAGTGTCGCGACTAGAAGTTGATGATCCAACCCGATGTCGGCGCTTCTCTTGATGCGTACGTCCAAGAGGCTGCTTCTCCACATTTTTCCTATACAAATGTGGTCAATCTGATTTTCGGTTTGACCGTCGGGTGACACCGATGTTGACTTATGGCAGGCTTTGTGAGGGAAAATGGAGCCCCCGATAACAAGGTTGGCGTCATTGCACGCTTCAATTAGAAGTTCACCATTTTCGTTTCTGGTCTCCAGACCATGTTTTCCCAGTATGTGCTCTATGTTTGTGTTGTCCGCACCAATTTTGACGTTTAAGTCACTCATTACAATTAGAATATCTCGTTTATGAGCATTATGAATAATAGACGAAAGCTGATTATAATAGGCCAGTTTTTCATCGGGTTCGGCGAGTTCAGTGGGAGCGTAGGTTTGAATTATAGTCACGTTTCGTGCACGGGAGCGAAATCGGCACCAAATGAAGCGGTCGTTGATTGGCTGCCATTGTAAGAGGGCACGAACCGCAGTTTTGCTGAGGAGAAAACCGACACCATTATGATGGGTATCACTTCTGCCAGAGTACAGAAACTTAGTTCCATTAGATAAGTTGATTTCCCCAGAGTCTTTCCATCTGCACTCGCTGATGCCGATCATGTCAAGCTTGAATTTAGAGAGTTCCCGGGATAGTTGCTCAAGTTTACCTGGTCCGATTAGGGATCGAACATTCCAGACGCCGATCATGGATTTTGATTTCATTGAGAGAACGTTTTGGTTGTTTCGTGGTTGGTTGTTTAAAGTTGTTGTGGTTACAGTTGTACCTATCGTATTGATTCTGTTTGAACGTGAGTTTCGCACCTCCAAATCCGTTGTGCATGCTGCCAAAGCAGGTGGATTCGCCGTATCAGTACGGGTACCACTTGGAGACTGTATTATCATCGGATTTTGACTCATGTTTTATCCAGAAAAGTAAAAGGGAGCAAAGCCCTGACGATGGGTTACAAGCGCAATGTCAGTCCTGTGAGCTTTGCACGTAGTGACAGGTCACTTTTAAATAGGCCGCACCTGACCTGGAGAACAGTACTAGCATACATACGAAAGAAATATTGTCGCCAACTAATCAAAAATATAGTAGGTCAATGCATAGTATGCAAAAGGATTAGAGGTAAAAGCGCTAATGAACAATGATCTGTTTTGCCAACTGAACGAATTACAACAACCAGACCATTCAAGACGACTGGAATTGATTTTGCAGGACCACTATATATAAAAATTGAAAGAGAGAATCACCAAGAAAAGGTTTATATAATGTTATTTACATGCGCAGCTATAAGAGCAATCCATTTGGAACTGGTGAAAAAACTTACAACCAACAGTTGTATTGATGCTTTAAGAAGGTTTATAGCGCGTCGCGGTTGTCCAGAAACAATCATGTCAGATAATGCCAAAACATTTAAAAGAGCAAACAAAGAACTTCAAAAGCTAGAAACCTTATTTAAAACCGAAGTATTTCAGAACATTGCAGCTAACAAAGGTATTTCGTGGAAACTCATACCAGAAAGAGCGGCATGGTGGGGTGGATTCTGGGAAAGATTAGTGAAAAGTGTCAAGATATGCTTGAAGTCAGCTATTGGGAAATTGATATTGACATATGATGAATTGAACACACTATTGACAGAAGTTGAATACGTTGTAAATATTCGTCCTTTAACCTACATAACAAATGATGAAAAGGATTTAGAACCATTAACACCAGCGCATTTTTTAAATTCGTGTCAACACAGCTTTATTATTGACGAGTTTAACTATGACAGATCAGAAGTTGCTGATTTATGGCAAAAACGTCGAACGTTAATTGTAAGGTATCTTAAAAGATGGCAGCAAGAATATTTGAACCAATTACGGAGTATTCACTACAATAAAGCTCGTGCTTCAAGGAGTGTAAATGAGGGAGATATTATTTTAGTCGATGATAATTTAAAAACTCGGCTACAATGGGAAATGGGTGTCATTAAAAATGTACACCACGGAAGAGACAACAGAATACAAGCTTGTGATGTCTACATGGGTAACAATCTTACCTTGAAGAAACCAATTCAATTACTGTATCCACTCGAGGTTTCTGCAACTCGCGGGCCCCAGGATGTGAAAACTAAAGCGAAATAAAGGGTTGTATCTTGCCGCTGCTGTCTCTCTCTATCTCTCAAACATTGTACGTATAATTATACACATTCACTGTATTTTTCAGTCGTTAATAAACTGTCAGCAGAAACTGACGCTAAAACCGGTGTTGCGTATTATTTATTATTAGTATTTTTTACAGTGGTTTACTCTTCTCTTTGAAATGTTTCAAGATTTTTTTGGAAACTATCGATATATCCTGCTCTGTTAAATAATCTATTACTTCGACCCGAATAAAAGTTGGCTTGGTATCTGTTAAGACGAACTATGTGTAGAGTTGTTGATGGCAAATTCCAGCCTGGGTAACATCCTCACCCAATTGGCATGATTAATAGGGTCAGTCATTTTACTCAACATGGTTTTTAGAACACAATTTACTGTTTCAACTTGGCTATTGACTTGAGCAGATGGCTCCGTGACCTTAACGTGATTGATATTATGCTTCAGGAAAAATTCACTGAACTCTAATGAAGTAAAACATGTACCTCTATCACTAATTATCCTTTTAGGGCGGCTGTAATTTTGAAAATACTTTTCGAGACTAGTTATTACTTTCTTGGTACTGGTTGACTTAACTGCAAAAAGTCTTACAAACTTAGTGAATGCATCAACGACTATAATGTTTTCGCACAGATTGAATTGATCGCTGAGGGCAAAAATGACCCACGTGAATAATGTCGAACGGAACAGGGTTTTTGTTTGGAATGTTGTGAAGATTATGTTCATTTATCCATGCTGGTGGGGAACGCATTACATGTTAGAACGCAGACAATTTTTTATGAACTTCTCTATCTTCAACTTCATAAGCCAGAACCAATAGTTCTTTCGAACTACTTCATACGTCTTATCTGTTTCTTGAGGGCACATCTTTTAATTTACGAGGCAAATAACATTGTCTTCCATTTCAGCTGGAACATATAAATTATGATTGTTCACCTTACTATTTTCGAACTAATGTTTTTCTTTTCAAATGTTAATGATAGTGCACTGCAGTCAGTAAATATTTTAAATGGAATACCTCTGAGATAGTTTTCAAAACGATTGTGAGCGTACACTATAGCCAAAGTTTCTAACTCGATGCTGTGCATTCTTGACTCCTCTGGTGATGTCGCTTTGGAATAGTAACACACCGGATGAAATTTTCCATCATTTTGTCGCTGCAAAAGTACTGATCCAAAACCTAATTTGCTAACGTCAGTGTGCAATAAGGTTTCTTTAGTTTCTTTAGAAAAATCTGATTTAATATATGCATATGTTATAAAGTTTCGGTTGCTACTTCAATATCATCCAAATACACAATAATTTTACCTTGCGCAATTAGATCATTCAGTTTTTGATGAATAAATCGCAGGAGCGTTTTTCAATCTGAAAGGACCAAAAGGAATTACGAACGACGTATATTTTCTTGAATCTGCCGCAATCTTTACGTAAAAAAAGTCATTTATAAGATCTAGCGTTGTGAAAAATTTCTTCCCGCCTAGGTATTTCAAACACGTTTCAATTAATAGCAACGGATAATTGTCACGAATAGTATTCTTGTTCTGAAATCGTACTTCACCTAGTTAATCAGCTATCAAAGTGGACGTGTAGTTGTTCGACTACCATTTAAGGATACATTAAGTTTACTTGGACTATACGAGATATCGCTTTTAGAAGATTCACTGCATCGGAACGTTGTTTGTCACGTATGCCAGAAATAAAGATACAGTATATTGCATTTATGATTGAGTATGAAAAATTTGGACATCGAAGGACCTGATCTTCGTACATCCCACTACTATATACCTCAACATTGCGTGCTCAAACCAAATAGCACTTCTACAAAGCTTAGAGTTGTATTTGATGCCTCATGACGTACTACAACGCAAAAATCACTTAATAGCATTCTTATGGTTGGTGCTACAATGCAGGAAGATTTTTTACGCTTTTGTTACGTTTCCGCCATTATCGCTACGTCATTACTGCAGACATAGTGAAAATCTTTAGACAAATCTTAGTTGACTCACGTGACCGCTGTTCTCAACATATTTTATGGCGTGCCTCAGAAAGTGAAGAGATCCATACCTATCAACTCAATACTGTTACATACGGAACAGCAAGTGCAACGTTTCTAGCTGTGAGAAGCCTACACTACTTGGCTGATGAATGTGCTTTCGAATTTCCAAGTCATCATTTTAAGTCGATGATTTTCTATGCGGATCAGACTCATTAGATGAATTGTCAACAATAAAATATGAAGTCTCTAATATTCTACGGAACGGTTGTATGGAACTCGCTAAGTGGCATTCCAACGTCGAAACATTTGTTGACGATATAACTATGAAGGATTTAAACCTCACTGATACTTCAATCACTAATGCATTGGGCATTATGTGGGATCAAAGGAACGATAAATTTTTGTTTTTATTTTCACCAAAAGAGCTTCACAAAGGTAACTTAACAAAACGCTCTATTTTATCACTATTTGATCCACTTGGACTGCTTGCGTCACTACTTATTATTGAAAAAATAATTTTAAAAGAATTGTGGCTACGCAAATTAAATTGGGATGAGACAATACCACAGAATTTATACACTGCGTGGGAAAATTTCCTGAAACGACTATATTCACTATCTTCAATTGCTATACCGC
Organism: Teleopsis dalmanni; assembly: GCF_002237135.1. NCBI lineage: Eukaryota > Metazoa > Arthropoda > Insecta > Diptera > Diopsidae > Teleopsis > Teleopsis dalmanni. Next base: position 120,509,277 of record NC_051846.1, on the reverse strand, counting down.
GCTTTTGTCTTGGTGTCAACTCACAGGTTATTCAATTGCATAGCTTTTGCGACTCATCCATAAAAGCATATAATTGTTGCTTCTATTTTCGCGTAGAGGATCCAACACAAAACATTGTTGTAAATTTGCTATGTGCCAAATCTCGTGTGGCTCCTACGAAGAAAAAGTCGTTGCCGAAACTTGAACTTTGTGCAGCTCACTAACTCGCTATTCTCTTTGACAAGGTATTTTCAATAATATCAAGTTTGGAACCTATTTGTGGTGTGACTCACAAATTGTGCTACATTGGTTACGTAAGCATTCATCGACATTATCAACTTTTGTAAGAAATCGAGTATCAGTTATACAGGATTTCACAGTTAATTGCGATTGGAGATATGTACCATCACAACAGAACCCTGCTGATATTGTATCGAGAGACTGCACAGTTCCAGAAATTATTGAATCAATTTGGTAAAAGGGCCCAGCGTTTTTATACGGCCCACAAATTGGGTGGCCTAAAGTTGGTTACTGTCGACATGGAACAAGTTAATAAAGAAAAACGAAAAGCTGTATTTGTCGTCGCAGAAAATTCTAATTATATTGTTGAATAACTATCGAAATTTAGTTCACACATCACTAGTGTACGTGTGATAGCGTGGATCCTTCGTTTTTTCAAAAAGATAAATAAATCAGTATGTAACATTTGTGAAACAGAATCACTGTCTGCACAAGAAATCGAAACAGCGCTTTGGTGTATAGTTTGGAACATCCAACAAACATGTTTTGCTGAAAATATTCGTCATGTAAAAAAAGGAGTAGAAGGTCAAGGTGTTTGCATATTTCTCAACCCGTTTTGTGAAGATACATTTGGGTACAACTTGTTAAAGGTTGGTGAACGTCTAGAAATAGCTGTACTACCTCATATGCAAAAGCATCCTGTATTACTACCCAACAAATGTTATTTTGTCGAATGTCTCGTAAGTCACTTGCATACTACCAATTTTCACGCTGGACCTAAGGCACTGGTTGCACTGATTTTGGATCATCAATGCTAGAGAAATTGCACGCCATATTATTAGATTATGTGTTCATTGTGTACGTTATAAGCCGAAGTTACTCCAGCTAACCTGTGGGATGGGTAACCCACCTGTAGAGCGTCTAACACCTTGCAGACTATTCTCTCGCTGTGCTGTGGATTTTTGAAAACCAGTCAACACATATCTCCAAATAAGAGGCAAAACGCCGTATAACATACATAGCTATTTTTGTGTGTCATAACAGATGCATTTATCGCAGCGCTAAAACGCATAATAGGCAAAAGAGGCTTGCAAACAGATATTTTTTGTGATAATGCCACAAATATTGTTGGAGCAAATCGAAAACTTAGTTGAAAAAATTTATTTTCAATTCTAGCAATAAGCAATCGATCATTAACATTTGTTGTAATGAATATATAAACTTTAATTTTATTCCTCCCAGGGCTCCACATTTCGGTGGTCTGTGGGACGCTGCAGTGAAATCAACAAAAGGTCATTAAAAACGCACCCTTGCTAATGCATGTCTTACTTTTAAAGAACTAAATACTGCCCTGATTAAAGTATAAGCTATACTTAATTCACGACCGATAGCTTCATTTTCTTCTGATCCAAATAACTGTGAAGCATTGACACCTACACATTTCATCATTGGCAACTCATTAAAGGCATTACCCGAACGCGCTATTGTTACAGAAAATTATATAAATCATTACGATAAAGGATCGCGCATTATCGCAATCAAGCAACGTTTTTGGCATCAATGGTCTCGAGAATATTTAAATGAGTTGTAATTTCGTCATAAATGGGTGATCAACCAAACATTCAGGTTTGCATAAGTGATCGTACACGAGGATAACGTGCTACCACAACATTGTAAACTGGCAGAAAAACTTTAATCATCCCAGGCAAAGCTAATTATGTGAGTTGTTGAGGTGAAAACGCCAAAGTGCATTATGCAACGTCCCATCCATAAGCTGACACTTCTTCTAGGATGAAAGTTCTATCATGGAGGTCGGGATGTTGGGCTGAACTTTTATATTTAAGTTATTAAAACAAACAAACAAAAATTTCTTTTGTTTTTTTGATTATTGAATCTACAATGCCAATCATCCTGATGGGAAGGCGTATGCTGGTACAGGTATTTTAGTGCGAAGGCATTTAAAACACAATTTTCTATGCCTAAAGCACAAATAAAAAAATGTAACTTTGTCAGCAGTTTACTGCACTCCTCGTTTCAACATTACTGAGACCCAATATACAGATTACTTCTTAACTCTAGGTGACAGATTTCTTGCAGCAGGAGACTTCAATGTCAAACACATGTATCGGGGTTCACGGCTCTGTAATCTACAATCCGTAAGTAATCTGTAAGTAGACAGCTTTACAATTTCATTCTTAATAAAAAAAAATGTACTAGACTTAATCTCCCCTTGACAGCCAACATCGTAGCCTCCAAATAACAATTAAATGCCAGACCTAACACACTTCGCTGTATCCAAAAGCATAAATAGAAATTCTATCTTAACATTCACAAGCTGTGATTTGTCTTCTAAATATCCTCCCTCTATATTTTGTTTACTTGATCCTCAGTTATATGACAGTTCTTATAACTTTACAAATCGTAGAACAAACTGGCTAAAATATAAAAAGTTCATTAGTTCACACATCCAAACAAATTACAAGAAAAAGTGCAAATCTAATATTGGGGATGCAATCTCGATTTTAAACTTAATCCTGATTTTAGAGACAGAAAACTCCATCCCTAAAATACAAAAAAATTTATATATACAATAAAGTACTTACAAATAAGGATATAAAAAATTAAGTTTTATAAAAACGGTGTGAATGGCAAAAATGCAGGTCCACTTCAGCGTAAACATTATTCAAGGATACCCAAAGGTGACTTAGAAGTACATTAAGCAGGGAAACTAAAATCAGACAACAAAACTATAGAATGCTGGCAAAGATATAAATTTTACCATAAAATCAGATTCTACAATAAAAAAAACTCTCGGAAACTGCGCCAATTTGCGCGCGTTTTTGCCATCTTTTTTTTTAAATAAAACAAATAAGGTGCTGTTTTGTGGATCTTATATTAGTAGCCAAATAAGAGTGATTTTGTTTTTTATTAACGTAATAAAAATCTGATAGAGACAGTCCTATAATTAATGGTACAAATAAGTCAAAAATAGCTAAGCAAACTGTTGACACAGACAACTAATAAACATTTAATTGTAAAAATTAAGATAGATATGGTTTATATAATGCATGTATAATAACATAGAATAAACAAAATATATTTAAGATAATTGATACACAAACCATATATTTCCAACTAAGGGATAATCTTAAATCTATTTGGCAAAACAAAAACATAGCATAGTTTTATGGTAATTTACAAATTAATTAAAAAATAATAAAATTTATCAATTAACAAGCATGCATCGTACGCCATCAAAAAACGTGAAGACATCATATAATCCGTCGGCTAAAAGGATGTTAGCAGAAACCTCGCCTGAAGACGGACCAAGTTGCTCTAATTATACTCAAAGTAGGCGATCTGAATGTGAACCAATTAAAAGATATAATTAAGGATGGTAACAAAGAAGTTTTAGAAGAAATTACCTACCTTTCTGAGGATGTCATGGCGCTAAGGCAAGAAAACGAAAATCTAAAAAAAGAAGTGGAGAATCTCAAAGCATATAGGGCCTGTAGATAGTAAATGAATTTATTTAAAAATCTAGTATTTAAAAAGCATCGCAGGCGATATACAAATGAAGAAATATGGACATTAGGGGAAAACACTGAAGAAATAGTTAAGGATTATAAGTATCTTGGAACATGGATGTATAATAATGCTACATTTAATAGACATTTAGCTTAAAAATTGAGAGAAGTTAAAAAAGCTATTAACTGCTCTTGGAAATACATATTTGAAAATAAAGGTGTACCGTGCAAAACAAAATTACAACTCCACGAAGCTACTACAAGATCAATAATGTGGTATGCGGCACAGGTATGGGGAGTGCTACAATATGAGGAAGTAGAAAAACTTTTACGATTATTTGTAAAAAAAATATGGCGATTACCGCTTAACACACCTAATCGAATGATTTATTTGGAAACTGGCTTGTCACCTCTGTACTTGTACACTTTAGAAATCCACTTCAAGTACATGTTAAAAGTTTTCAACATGGAAAGCTCGCGGTTACCTAAAATCTTAGCTATAGCTATATATACACTGTGCAATACTGGAGAAAAGCAAGATGTAATACATATTCTTAGTAAATGTCCAATTTTAATGGAGCTACGGGTAAATTATTTTGGAAAACAAATGTTAGGTATCAACGAGTTAATGAGGCTGCTAAATGGTGAAAACTGGCATATGTTATCGATCTATGTGAAAACGGAGTTTCGTTACAGAGAAAATATATTAGAAGCATTTTAACACTCATAAGCTGAAGTTCTCAATGTGTCACTTATATGATAGTTACTGCAATGAAGAAAAAACATCAAACACAAATCCAAACCTCCGATTGACGGCGAAAGCCATAATCGTATAAGGATAAATTAGAAACTATTTATGTCAATTAAGTTAGGTTTTTCTTATTTCTTTTTTTTTATAATTATTTATAATATTTATGTTTTATCTTATATATATAATTCTTCTGTACGTGTGTTGACAGTGAACTCCTCCTAAACGGCTGAACCGATTTTGATGAAATTTTTTGTGTATGTTCAAGTGGATTCAAGGAAGGTTTAGATTCACAATTTGGCCCACTGGATAATGTCTTTTTAATCAATTTTTTATTTTTTGGTATCCATATACATTTATATTAAAAATTTAAAATTTATTCATGCTTACTTTGATTTGTTTAAAAACTTTAAAATCTCTAAAATGAATTGTAAAACTGACGTTGCATAGCTTAAGTGCATTTAAATTCCGCAGCATAATTATAGGTGAGCCAATTTTTAATCTTAAGTTATGTGGTGGTATTCCTGGTAAATCCAGCGAATTCAAAAATTCAACACACAAAAAAGAAGAATTATATATATAAAGATATAATTATCGTACAAAAAAAATGCCACGTCTTCGTGGACGAGGAGGAAATATTGGTCGACGGACTCGGAATTCACAATTACTCCAGAACCGTCGGTTAAATAGATCGGCAGAAAACAATGAAGATGTAAGAAAACAGGATACAATTACACGTGCTAATGAAAGTCAAGAGCAACGCAACGAACGCCAGGAAAATTAATGGCAAGGGGAAACAACGTTCGCCGGGTCAGCTAGTATATTATAAATTATTGAAAATGTATAAAGTTAATTTTGTAAATGTAAATATAACCTATATATAATAAAAAGAATACTACTACTACTACTATTAGACTTTAAAATGGCACCGGGATATGATGGTAAAAAACTTATCCCTTTTAGCCATAAATTTTATCATAAGACTTTTTAATGCCAATGCTGCTTAAAAGATCTCACGAGCCGAGAGCTCAATTTTTTTTTTACATTTAAGGCATATAAAATTTATAACAATACTAGATATTTTTCATTTTCTGGCATGCATCACTCTTTTTATAAGCTGCGCATGAAATCTCATGAGCCTCAGCTCGTACTTTTGCTCACAAGCGTAAACTAATTAATAACTTAATGGTGGCTCTTTCCCATGAGCGTGAGCTCTGCAATTGAGCTCAGTTGTGAACGTAAGCAATCGTATGAAAAGAATTTCTTGCCTGCTTATAAGCTGTGAGCCGCTCATTGCAACGCAAATACGAACTCTGCTGCAAACTTTCACTTAATTCTAGAATCATATCTACAGAACAGATGTTTGAAAGTCAAATGTAAATCATTTACTTCCACTAATTTCCCAATAGAAGCTGTCTTTCCACAAGGAAATGTTCTTAGCCCTATCATGTATCTTCTTCACACAACTGATATCCCCAAATTACTAATTAATTTAGTTGTCACTATAACGTTTGGCAATGATACGGTAATTTTACGCCGAATTAGAAATGTTATCTCAACTTCAAACCAATTTCAATTGCACTTATTTTGAGTGGAGAATTGTTTGCCAAAATGGCGAATTGAAATTAATGAACTAAAATATAAATACGTCATTTTTACCTTAAATCGGAGTACCATTTGATCAAAAAAGAACGAAAAGTTAAAAAAAAACGCAAAATTTTAATTTTTAATAATTTTCTTTATTATCGCCTTCAAAGTACTCTCGTCCTGCGGCAATACATGCATGCCAACGCCTAATCCAATTTCCCATACAAGTTTTATAGGCCGCCGAAGGTATGGCCTTTATGGTAGTTCACGCAGCGAATTCTCTTTTATGCCCTCTATGGTCTCAAAACGCGTTCCTCGCAATGGCCATTTGATACAGCGATACAGCCAACGCTGTGTGAGCCGGTGCGTTATCGTGATGTAAAATCTATGAGTTTCACTTTTATAAATCTGGCCTCTTTTTGCGAATGGCCTCACACAAACGACGCATAATGGCCAAATAATACTCCTTATTGACCGTTTGACCATCCGGAAGGAATTCATAGTGCACCACACCACGAAAATCAAAGAAAACAGTCAGCATAACCTTGATTTTGGACCGACTTTGACGTTCGCTTTTCGGCTCACCTTCAAAGCACCATTCGGTCGATTGTTATTTGGTGGGCCTGTCAAATTCATAGACCCATGTCTCATCACCAGTTATGATGCGTTCGATGAATGTGGGGTCACTATCTGCGTTGGATATCATCTCTTTCGCCACATCACAACGACGCTTTTTTTGAATAAAATTTAGCAAACATTGGCACACGAAAATTTTTCGACTTCTTTGTATAGACGCCAAACAAAAACTAATTGTACGATATAAATTTTGACAGAATGTGTATAATAGTGTTGTCAACGTGAACATAAAACGTGATTCTTCTTGTGCCTAGAGTATAAATCTTCTATACATATATAAAATCGTTTGTTCGTCTGTTCGTTACTCAATAACTTTTTAATGACTTAACTAATCTTCTTGGTACTCTCAGATCATATTTATATAGTTTTTCAGCGTAACATAAGCTATTAAAACATTCGATATTAGTTTTAATTTTAACTTAAATAATAAATTTAATAATTTCCGTTTCAAACTGTCCGACAGTTTGAATGGCACTGATTTTCTTTTTGTTTATTTTGTGTATTTTTGTGTATATTGTTCGAACTTTTGCGAAATAGCAGAAATGACAAATAAAATTCTATATGTTAATTGAAATAAACTGAAAATTGGTCCAAATATTTTTTTTTAATGCATTTATGTTATATTTAATTTAAATGAAATTATATTTTTCAATATGTATTTGAAAGAAATAATAATTTCTATGATATGATATGATATTTAATTTCACCAATATAATATATTATATATATTTTTATTTTATATATTTTTTATATATTTTTATTTTTATTATATAATCAAAGCCGACAAAGTTCCAGTTGGAGAACATACACGACGATTTAACGCTCCAACTATAAATGAAATCGCTGTTGTAATAATAGTTGGCGAACAGTTTGAAAAACGAGACATTTAGTAACTGTTTAATAAATTATTTTCAGCTGAAGAAACAAACAAAAATGTTAGTGCAATGTACTATTACTCATATCGTTTGATGATCCGAAACCATAAATATAATCACATTTTAAAGTGCCGTCAATTATTTCATCAATCGTAGTCGATATGTACACGAAAATTGAAAGCGAACGATTGCGATACATTCGATTCAACCAAACAAAATTGCGTGCAGAAGAGTATATACATCTACGCGATGCTGTTAATAATAATATAGATGGGAATTTGAACCTTAGTAATATTGGTAATGTGTTCATACTTCCATCTTCATATACTGGCAGCCCACGTCATATGCAAGAATACATCCAAGACGCATTGACGTATGTGCGTGCATATGGTCGACCAGATTTATTTGTAACATATACATACATGTAATCCGCATTGGGATGAAATAAAAAAATTGTTATTACCTGAACAAACGCCGATTCATCGTCCCGATATTACCCCACGGGTGTTTAAACAAAAATTAAAATCTTTGATTGATTTAATTGTAAAACACTCTGTATTTGGAGAAACACGTTGCTGGATGTATTCTATTGAGTGGCAAAAAAGAGGTTTGCCACATGCTCATATTTCAATTTGGTGTGTTGAAAAAATCAGACCTGAAGAAATTGATAAAATAGTTTCTGCAGAAATTCCAGATCCAAATGTTGACAAAGAGCTATTTGAAATTGTGACAAAAAATATGATACATGGTCCATGCGGAAATTTAAATATGACGTCACTTTGCATGGAAAATGGTAAATGCACACAAGGATTTCGAAAAGATTTTGTTAGAGATACGATAACTGGAATTGATGGCTATCCTATATATCGTCGAAGAAATTCGAAAAATGGAGGCCAATCCTTTTCACTAAAGTTGAGAAATATTGATGGGTAGTGCTATATTCGCCATTGTTATCCAGGATATATATAAAGCGCACATCAATGTAGAATTTTGTAGCTCCGTAAAATCAATAAAATACATTTGCAAATATGTTCATAAAGGTAGTGATATGGCAGTATTTGCAGTTCAAAATATAAACGAAAATTATGAAATAACACGCTACCAAATGGGCAGGTATATCAGCAGTAACGAAGCCATATGGCGAATTTTTGGTTTTCAAATACGCGAACGAGATCCAGCTGTAATACATTTAAGTATACATCTTGAAAATGGTCAACGCGTTTATTTCACCGTACAAAACGCAATAGAAAGTGCATTAAGAGCACCAATAATTATGTTAACCGAGTTCTTTGAATTAAATAAACAACAAAATATAACATATTTCACATGGAACAAAACTTTAAAGGTGTTGGTGTTGCAGTCAATGGTTATCCAGGATTATTTTCAGCAAGCACACTGGGTCGTTTATATACTGTTCATCCAAAATAACGAGAGTGTTTTTTTAAGACAGCTTTTGATAAATGTACGCGGTCCAACATCGTATTTGAGAACTGTCAATGGTCAGCTATACAATACATATCATGATGCATGTAGAGAATTGCAATTGCTGGAAAGCGATTATCATTGGGACATCACGCTCCGGGATGTAGTATTAAGTTGTTTTCCACATCAAATTCGTCAATTATTCGCCATATTGTTGACATGTTTTCCATATAATCCCAAAGAATTGTGGGAAAAATATAAATGCTCAATGAGTGAAGATGTACTACATAGACATAGAACAACAAATCATGACTTAAATATTCAATTCAATCGTGAAATTTATAACGAAGCTTTGATTATGATCGAAGACTTATGTTTACTTATATCAAATCAACCACTTAAATTATTAGGATTGTATTCGCCAAATCGTTTGGTAACCGATCTATTTAACAATGATATGCAGCGCGAACTTCAGTATAGCTCTGAAGATTTGGTTGAATTTGTTACAAGAAGCGAACAAATGTTAACGCACCAACAAAAGCTCATTTATGATCGGGTTTCGAACGCAATTGCGGCAAAACAAGGTGGCTTTTTTTCTTGGATGCACCAGGTGGAACTGGAAAAACTTTCTTAATTTCAGTCATTCTTGCAAAGGTTAGGATGCAAGGTAGTATCGCTTTAGCACTAACATCATCTGGAATCGTTGCGACATTGTTAGATGGTGGTAGAACAGCCCATTCGGCACTAAAGTTGCCACTAAACATACATTCATGTGAAAATGCAGTATGCAATATAAAAAAACATTCCAATATGGCTAAAGTACTTCAAAAATGTCACATCACATCAGCACGTAAGTATTCATTGAAAGCATTAAATCGAACACTTAAAGATTTAAATGCCAACGATAGACTTTTTGGAGGCGCTTTAATTTTATTGGCAGGTCATTTTAGACAAACATTGCCAGTTATTCCACGTTCAACCTATGCTGATGAAATCAATGCTTGCCTTAAATCATCTATTTTGTGGCGAAGTGTCCATATATTGCGAATTACCGAAAACATGCGTGTTGGACTACAGAGATTTAGCTGCAGAACTGTTTGCCAAACAATTGCTGGATATTGTTGATGGAAACGTAAGTCTTCATGAAAATACGCACTTTATTAAAATGCCAGGAAATTTTTGTAAAATTGTTAATTCGAAAGAGGAATTAATAGAAAGCGTATTTCCTCACATTTATCAAAATTATCAGAACCATCAATGGCTTCAAAGTAGAGCGATTCTGGCTGCCAAGAACTTAGATGTCGATGCAATCAATGCTACTAGTAATTTAATTTCGCTACCTGGTAATTTAATTTCGTTAAAATCCATCGACACAGTGGTAGATGAAAACGAGATTGTGAATTATCCCACTGAGTTCTTAAATTCGTTTGATTTGCCAGGACTACCACCACACAATTTACTTTTAAAAGTTGGTTCACCAATCATTTTATTACACAATCTAAACCCACCAAAATTATGTAATGGAACAAGATTAGTAATTAAAAGGATTATGGGGAACTTAATTGAATCAACAATATTAAGTGGAAAATTTAGAGGAGAAAATATATTGCTTCCACGCATACCAATTATACCAACCGATGTTCCAATTCCATTCAAACGATTGCAATTTCCAATTCGTTTAGCATTTGCGATGACAATTAATAAATTTCAAGGTCGAACATTAAAAGTATGTGGACTGAATTTGGAAAATCCATGTTTTTCGAATAGGCAACTATATGTTGCATGTTCTCGTGTTGAAAAACTTTCTGATCTATGTATATACGGTCAAAATGGCTTAACAAAAAATATTGTTCATGATTTAACTTTAAGATAACATAATAGCTCATAATAAAACTGTTAATATAATATTAAAAAACCCTTTTTTCATTTAAAAGTAATGCTTATAAGGATTTGAAGTAACGTGAAAATATTTGTAATATAAGTAATGCATGTGGACTTTTTGCAGTTCAAAAGAAAAAATCAATTCAGAATAATTTTCACATTAAAATGCTAAAGGTTAAGTTGAATAACAACAAATAGTATAACTCAACTGAGCCAGGAAAATTAATTGCAAGGGGAAACAACGTTCGCCGGGTCAGCTAGTTACTTTTATATAACAGCATCATAAAACAAATACGGACTTATGGTATTCAGCTATTCATACAAACTTAGTCAAAAATACTGAGAACATATCAAAAACGAAAATATTCCGAGATCTAAAAATTCCCATAGGAAAAGTTGAATTTGACAAGATAAAAAAAATACAATAAGAGACAATTTCCCATCTAAAAAGAGCTGACCGTTCAGCCATTAATTAAAATTCAATAGGTACAAGTAAAAACTCCTCTCTATTTTAGTGATCTGATAAACCTCAATTGTTTTCTTAATAAACCACCCAACATTTATTCCAATGAAATTTACCCATTTTATTTTATTTTAAATCATACAATGTATAGTTAAAATAGAGATTATAATATAACATACTTAGTGATAAGATTTTTAAACTTAATGTTAGCTTTATTGTAAGAGAAGATACAATAAATAAATGTATAAGTATTTAAAAAAAAGTCCAAAGTGTAGGTGGTTGCTGGAAGTGTCTTATAAGAATGTTCAAACGCCTATTCTTAAAGACAATTCGAGGAGAAGCACCGGAGGTGGAAACTTTGAAAGCAGCACTGATTGATGCAGAAGCCGTTCACACGAAATTTCGTATCAAGCTGTGCCAATAGCATACAAACACGATACAATAACGTCATAACTATCAATCTTGCTAAACAGTGGCATATTCTCTAAAATATGAATAGTTATTTCTGGAAAGAATAGACTACGGAGTTCTTGCCTCAAATTTTTCGTCGATCTAAATGATTTAAGAATTTTATTTATTTATTTTTTTTACATTTAATATTTATTTATTTAATTTATTTATAAGCGTTTTTCAATAATGTCTAGTAGTTTGGAAAGCACTTGCTAAAGCGAGACTAAGCTTAAACGGAATTGTGGACTTTTCCAACTTCTGTGTGATAATCTCCTTTACCAAAGAAGCGCAAACACCTGCTCAGCTTAGTTTGACAAATAGAGAAGCTGCAGCAAATTGCTTCTTTGGTGGTTGGATTTCATTAGTAAATTTCTTTATGACGTCTTAAGAGCTAATTTATTTATTCTATATTTTTGAAATCTTATTTAGAACCAAATTAAATTTACATTTGTATTTACAAGGAATCAAGCAACTCCCATTTATTAAATTTCTTGATTCTGTTCTTGAACCAACTCATCCGCTAAAATTTGAAATACAATTGAATGCATTTTAAAGTCTAAACAAATTAACGCATATTTCTCTTTATTTATTTGTTTTGCTTCTTATTTTTATACTTTTCGCTATCAAGTAATGCAAATGGTACCAAAGTTCAAGAAAAAATTTAGATTTTAAGTTGTTCCCAAATTTTAAGGGAAGCAATTCAGAATAGCGGAATTCTATTCTAGGGAGAAATACATTTTAGGACAAGCTTATTGCTTGGGAATATTTAGAATTGACATGAATGAGTTTTTAGATTACATATACCTTTAATATAAAAGAGGACATTAATATTCCAAGGTTCAAGAAAAAATTTAGATTTTAAGTTGTTCCCAAATTTTAAGGGAATCAATTCAGAATAGCGGAATTCTATTCTAAGGACAAATACATTTTAGGACAAACTTATTGCCTGGTAATATTTAGAATTGACATAAATGAGTTCCTAGATTACATATACCTTTAATATAAAAGAGAACATTAATATTATAACACTCATTTAGTAGCTATAAGATAAAATAATAATTGAAATACATAACAATAATGTAAGTATTGTAATTTTCCTTTCTTATAATTTAAGCTTCTAAACCACCTATACTTTTTCTCTTGTTATAATTTTTAATTATATACATATTTTTCGAGATTTTTTCTTATATAAATTTCACTTTTATTAAATAGTAGATATGCCCATGAACTCTTCATGGGCATATGAAGAGGCGGAAGAAATACCACGATACACCACGTCAGGTAAATCTAAATTTAAGTAAATTATTTGTTTAAATTTTAATACCACGTTTTAAAAAAACAAAGAGAAAAAATGACATCGTATACGAAACCTTCATTTTTAACAATAACCAATAGCCATATAAATAAATCATTTAAACATATAAATTATGGTATTAGATGGTACAAATTATACAAATAATAGTACAAGATTAAGCCGATTTACTGAGTGCCAAAAACAATTATCAGATGTGTGCTTTGCTCTCGAAAAAGTTGCAATATCACAAAAAAATACATAAACTTGTATCACTTTCCCAAGTTACCGCCTACGTCTAAATTCATCTTTTAATATGCGAAAGTTATATATAAAATTATATAGTTATCGTTTTTTTGCTAGCTTATCTAACGAATATATTATGGCTTTCGTTAAAAAAACTAATGCAGAAACTATCCATCGCGGTTGTATTGAGTAGTTCCCCAGCCCTATAACCTATTTCACCACCTCTTGTTTAAAAACAAATTTTATTCAGCGAATAAATTTTATATCTTGTACAAACATTGCTTAAAGTGCGTTTCATACTAATGATATGAAAAATTCAAGTAAACTCAGAGTCATAACTCTACTAACATGCAGTACAAAAAACTTCATTTTGAAAATTTTTTCCATAAAACTCAATTTGTTGGAAACATATTTTAGTGCTTTTTAAAACATTCAATGCACAATGTTTTCGCGAAGCTTCTTTGTTCACAAAATAGCCAAGATAACGATACTTTTATTATCAAGGATAGCAAAACAAGCGATCAAAAGTTTCAAGCACTATGTATAAAACGACGTTTTAGTTCAAATTCCTTATTTTTTATAAAACTTAGTAATTAGTTGGGTAACCGTAACGCTTAACCGAAACTACAAGTTTAGTGAGCTCCTGAGTTATAATTTCGCACCATTCTTTTGGTATTATGTCTTTCAAATGTTGTTTGGTCGAAAGTGAATATTTATGAGTTTTTCTTTCCAAAAGGGCCCATAAATGTTCAATTGGATTTAAATCCAGTGACTATGAAGGCGTATTTAGCAGTTTTGGGGTTTTATGTAGCAACCAAAAGAGCTCTATTTCTGCTGTATGTTTAGAATTGTTGCTCTGTTAGTCGCACTTGATCGCATAGAATATTTTGTTTATTGTATGCTTTACCTCGCTTACATCATAATTAGTACGTCTTTGTATGCCAAAAACATAGAACTTGGATTCATCAGAGAAAACCACATTGTTCCACAACTCCTCCGGCATATCTACATATTTATTCTCAAAAGCAATGCGCTTCTTTCGGTTAATTAAAAACATGTAAGACTTCCTTTGTGCTACTCTACCATAAAAACCAGCGCACCTTAAAATTATGCATGTGGTAACTATAGAAATATTTTTACAAGGCTTTCCTTTACATTTCGTACAATTTCCAATGCCATCAAACGTGGATGGCATCGTTACCAAATTTAATATTGAGCAGCTTTCACGATGTGCAAAATTTCGGTGGATGACCAGAACGCGGCTTTGACGTAATAATTTCGGTATTTTTTCAATTTTTGATCACGGTATGGACCGAACAGTACGATTTTACATTCCTTCCAAAATTTTATGGTGATTTTCCTTTTTCCGATGCTTACTTCTTTCTGATTAGATACCATTGAAATTTTTAGTAAGTATTTTAAGCACAATACAATTTTTTGCAGTTTTATGATTAATTACCACAAACGCAATGAGATGTAATCCAATTTTTATCAATTAGCATTTAATTCGCATTAGAACTGCAGAAGTACCAAGCGCTTGTAGATTTTTGATCACCTGTTTTGCTATCCTTGCTTGTTTTGCAATAAAAGTACCGTTACCTCGGCTGTTTTGTGAACATGTGCAAAAAAACTTCGCGAAAACATTGTGCATTGAATAATATAAGAAAACACTAAACTATGTTTCCAACAAATTGAGTTTTTTAGAAAAAATTATCAAAACAAAGATTTTTGTACTGCCTGCTTGCTTATAGACTTATGACTCTGAGTGTGTATAAGAAACTAAAATACTATTTTATATCCCAACCATAATATAACATGATCGCAGTCTCATTAAAACCAATCGTGGAAGAGTTAACTACATCCAAATTGTGGTCTACACAGGCTAGATTTTGACAAACATTTTCTATTATAATACAAGTTAGTATTATTTACGAATTTTACTAATAAAAAATTTTAAGTGGGTTACTGAAAAATTGAATATACAAATTCTCCGCGTATATAGTTTGATTTTCAGTGAATCGTTGCACGTAGTTAAGATCAAACACTATTTCATAGTGATAATTTGCACAATGTTAAATGCTAACTGTATTTTTTTTTTCAAACTTGTCCTACATGTTTCAAGGACTTGTTAAATTCACACGCATATGCAAGTTAAAAATCGTAAATCTCGAAACGTACAATTTAATTATGCACTTTATTTCGTTTAAATTTTGTAAAATTTATTTTAGTCTTTTGTAAAGATATTGTAGTAATTTTAAATCTAGTCACAGGTAAAAATTTCTTTGATTTCCAAATACTTTATATATATATATATATTATATTTTAGCTTTATTTAAAATAACATATGAATATGAAAAATTAAATATTTTTCTTGATATACAGAAATAATTTTAATATACTTATAAATACCATTCTTAGCAATATTAAGATTTAAATTGCTTAATTGTTACATTAAATGGGTAAGAGACTGTAAAACAAATAACTAAAATTAAAAGCTATATTTGAGACAAATCATGTAAAATTTAGATGCGCAAACCAGATAATACTACACATCAATTTTTTTCGTTTAAAATTTCAATAAACAGATTTAATAAATTTAAAAATTAAATTTTTTATGCATATGTATAAACAAGCCTCAAAACTTGGCAAATGACAGATTCACATAGGAATTTAAAGTATACTTATACCAATCTAACACAAAAAGAACATTTATGAATTACCGAACCACAATTATTTACTCATCAATTGAAAATAATACCACTGATTTATATCAAATATCTATTGAATCTCTCACAACACTTGCTTAATATGAAGCCAAATGTACATTAAAAGAGTAAAACGGTAACAATATGCTTTTTATAAAAAATCGGCACTAATTTTTACAAAACTATCATTTTTTGACATATAAACGTGCAATACTGTCGACCGCAATTTCTCATCACGAACACCACAGGACTGAAAAATTAATTTGACTAGGTGTTACCATACATAACTGTCCCTACTAAATAATTTTTCCCACTATATAAAAACTTCTAACACTAATTTACATTTATATATTTATTAAAAATAATAACACTAAAACACTACAAAAACAATAACACTAAAATTATTTACAAAGTAGTTGAATGACAAATCAGTAATAACACAAAAAATTCCAGTTGCATCATTGGATAATATATATATACAATTATGTACAAAAGCAAAGAATATCATTTGAAGAATGGAAACTCCGTTTACTTTGAACAAAACTAAGAGAAATTGCTTAAAAATAATCATTTTTTATATTTATGTTATATGTTTTAAAAATATGTGATTACACCACAACTTTTCGCACTTTCAAGGCTGCTGGGGGGTTTATTCTTCAAATGTACAATCTAAAGTATACATATGTGTGTGCTTATATATTAATATTACTATTCCTCAACTTTGAATAACAAATTTTTCTGTCAAAAAGTGTACACTTTTATCAAATTTTATTCACCGTAAATTTGGCCGTGAGTTTTTAAAAAACATGGGAAATTTTGGACAAAATAATATATAAATTTGTATTATTATTTTTTATAGATTTTAAAAATGGAAAAATTTGAAAGAGCAAGAAAAAGTTTGTACTCAAATATCAATATAGAATTTTCAAACGATTGTAAAGTTATAACTTATGTTATAAAAACTGTAAAAAAATTTAAAAATATGACATAAAAATTTTAATTTCATAATTATTATCGCATTATAATTAGTATAATGTGTCCCATTTTGTTTACTTATTTACTTTTAATTACTAAGTGTATTTAGCGTAAATACAGATATCTTCATTGACAACTGTCAAAAATTTATTCAGCACATCTTTATATTAAATTCAGCACGAAAAATATATTAGCACTTGAGGAATAACATTTTGCAAGAAAGTGTTAACTACGATGTGAAATGAGTTTTTCGTTTGCGTGTACACAAAATTTTTTTCACAGTTGAGGAATCGATTTTTTTTCAACTACTTACTATAAAAGTTTTTATTTAGATAGATATATTAATTTTCGTAAATAAATAAAGGTATAT
Organism: Teleopsis dalmanni; assembly: GCF_002237135.1. Lineage (NCBI taxonomy): Eukaryota > Metazoa > Arthropoda > Insecta > Diptera > Diopsidae > Teleopsis > Teleopsis dalmanni. The sequence goes on along the minus strand of NC_051846.1, from coordinate 120,491,882 downwards.
ATTACATATAATAATATTATTATTAAATTAAATGGGTTTAATTAAAGTATAATTATGCAAAATGTTGTTTTGATTGAAATTGTGTATGTTACGCAATTCACACTTTTTTGTAGTACATTCACACTGTCTCATTTATAGCATTGACAGACGAGCGCGCTTAATTATCATTAAGCTGCCCCATATGATCATTTTAAAAATACCCTGATAGACGGTATAAATTACCATTAAGAAGTTGCTGTATCATATGTTTTTTTGTTAATAAAAAAGTGAGAGAATTTTTAATTCAAAATGGATAAGCAAGAAAAATTAAAAAAACTCGATTTAATTCGGTTACGCCGTTTGTTCAATTTAAAACTAAAAATTTTATTATTGAAAGTAATAAAAAATCATGAAGCTATAAGTATACGTTATACTATGAAAACTAAATTCATAGCAAGAAGAACATTGTCGCAAATCTGTATTGTTTACACTTTCGTTTCACTTGCATATGCAGCACTACCATTTCTGAAAACCTAAACGAGAATTAAATTAGGTTAAATTCGGTCATTTAAAGACCATAAATGATAAATCTGTGAAATGACCAAATAAATTCTAATTTAGCCACTTAATGATAATTTAACTCCCGTCAACCTTTTTTGGAAACTCAATAGAGAAAATTTTTTTAAAAAGATTTTCGATAGCACAACCACACTCCATAGTTATTAGTTAAAAGGTGCTAGAAAATAAAACTCTTTGTTTTATAACATTGTAACTCCAGAAATAATTAATTCCAATACTAACTAAATTGCAACACAGTAAAATTTTGACATAGGCATTCAATATTAATTGATTTTATATCTCAATAATATTTTTATCGCAGTGTATATTGTAATTATTTAAATGAAAAAAAAATGAAACTATTTTCACACAAAAATCTATCCTTTATGCATATATTATATTACATTGCATTAGAGGAACAACATTTAAATTTTGTAAACGCATTATAACGCAATAAGGATTATTGCTAAAATTTATTTGAGTACTTAGGTCGTGTGCGAGTTAGGCTAAGTTGCGTTCTAAATGAGGGAAATTCTAAGTTGTGCCAATAATGTAGTTATGTGACGATACTTAGCATATTTTCAAGGTGGCTAAGTCGAGACTAAATCGCCAGGGTTGCCATTTTAGTATTTTCATAAGATAATATTTTCATAATTGACTTCAAATAAATATAAGAATATAGAAAATGACAATAAAAAATAATTTTATTAAAACGTTTTGTTTTATTTGTATTAAAAAAAATTAATCATCGTTATTAGCAAACTTTTAACCGAAAACTTGATCACTTTGTGCATATATTTTTCATTATTTAATGAACATTTGCAATAAATTCTGTAAATATTTGTATTTTCTAAAATTTTAATTACTTTTATTTAATATTATAAACATTTCTTTGATAAAATTTTATTATAGTGGCTAATTCCAAAAAACAAAGTCAATTTCTTTTCAATAACTTGGCAATCTTGTTTTGCTAATTTTTGACGTTTGCAAAATTTTGTTTTTATTCAAAATATCCAAAATTTTTGAATTGTGGTTATATTTTGCAGCTTAAAATATTGTTATTGTATGTAAAATTTTTAGAAATGTCTAGAAAGCGCGTTTACAATAGAAAATGTAAGTATTTATTTTATTAATTTTACTTATATTTTACATGTATAAACGTATTTCTTAATTATAAGGGATTACGCAATGGTGGAGGCGTTCATTCAGGCCCGCATAGGGCTGGAAGACGTGTTTGTTCAGAAGCGAACAAATATTAGGGAATGTTGGGAGTAAGTTATTCAAATTATTAATTATAATAATTATTATTAACAATAATACCAACATAATTTAATGTTAATAAGTCCTGTTTTTCCGAAATAAATCAACTTTATTAATTTACGAAATTTTTAGATTGTTTCCTATGTTGCCATTAAATATATATTAAAAATAAATTTTTATTTTACAGGCTCGTTGGTGAGCGATGTGGATACAATGATGATTGGACCGCCCTTAAAAAACGGTGGCTCAATTTATTGGGAAAATACAAGGTAAATGAATTTGTTTTGAATATGACAATATAATAATAATATTTTATTTTTTAGCGTCTCAGAAATCCACCGACAGGTAGAGGCGGCGATGGCGCTGACAATGCAATAAATTGGCCGTTTTATGGCCAACTTCATGAGTATTGCAGTCAGCGCCACAATTTCAATCCACCTGTTGTAATTAACAGTGAAGGGAATCTAAGGATTGAAACTGAATTCGCATCACCTTTGGCTTCATCGCAGTATACCGCATCATCACACCCTGCTTCACAGCCGTCTTCATCACACACTGCTTCACAGCCGTCTTCATCCGGCCGAAATTCGCCTTCATCCAGCAGGGGGCCAACGAGGCGAAATTTTATAGCCTCCTCAATAAAGACGGACAAGGCGATAAGGAAGGCAGCACGGGCCATTACTCACTATATTTCGGCTGCCACACAAATCGAATTCCAATCGTCCGATTCTGAGTAAGGGCCCTATTAGTTGTAAGATAGCTTTTAAGTAGTTTTAATAAATATTATAAGTAGCTTTAATTAATTATAAGATAGCTTTTAAGTAGTTTTAATAAATATTATAAGTTTAAGTTTATAAGTTTATATATTATAAGTTTATAAGCTTTTAAGTAGTTTTAATAAATATTATAAGTAGCTTTAATTAATTATAGGATAGCTTTTAAGTAGTTTTAATAAATATTATAAGTAGCTTTAATTAATTATAAGATAGCTTTAAGTAATTAATTTTAAATAAATTTTTCTAACTAAAAAAAATAAGTGTATTTAAAATATCTTTAATACATGTATATACATGTATATATATATATATACATGCATTTAATAAAATAGGTTTTTTTTATTAAAATTTATAACTCAATTACATATGAATGTTGTTTGCAATTTCATCGCGCATAGAAATTGCATCAATATTTTCATTCTCAGTAGCAACTCCGTCATAATAACAATCCTCTACGATGTTATTTACTTCAATCAGATCAAGTCCATCATTCAGGCATATATTATGCATAATGCATGCCACAGCTATTGTTTGAACACAGTGTTCAAGATTTAACCTAAGAACTTTATCAAAAATTGAGCGCCAACGTATTTTCAATGCACCAAATGTACATTCAATAACAGTACGAGCCTTACTATGAAGCTCGTTAAATTTCTTTTGTCTTGCTGTTAACGGCTGCAATCTTTTATATGGAGTGAGAATTGCTATTGGACTAGTCCGACAACAGTATCCACTATCGCCTAGCAGGTAGTAGCCTGGTGGAGGAAAATTTTGCAAATTAAATAATTCACTGCTTTGTAGAACCCGCTCATCGTGCACCGATCCTGGGAAACCAACACAAATAGATAAAAATTCCTTATTACTGGAGCATACAGCTTGTAAATTGATTGATGTAAATGACTTTCGGTTCATGTATTGGTCACGAAGTCGTACAGGCACAGCTATTGGTATATGTGTTCCATCTATGGCACCTAATGCACGATTGAAAATTGTAGTACCGGCTCGTTGGTTAAATTTTGTAGAAGTGCTTTCACACTCACTTTCAGCTGGATATTTAATAACCGATGACTTTAATGAAAGGAACCCTTTCAAGCACTTGTAAACAATATCCCGCACAGTATATCTCGAAATTCGAAACGAAGCTCCTGTTACACGATAGCTTGCACCACAGCCAAGCCAATATAAAAATACAGTAATAATAAACCGGTCATTCCATCCCGTTTTAGTATTTAAAAACCTTTCACCGTAATTGAAAACTCTTTCCAATGCTATTACTGTAAGCCTTAAATGTTTTCTTATGATTGTATTATCTTTCTCCACAACAGCTCTAAATATTGCCGAAGAATATCCATTTTGGCATAAAAGCTCGCGCTAAATAGTCAAACTGATAATTTATGTTATTTACTGAAATTATTTTATAATTACATTTGGATATTCTTCTAAGAATCTCTCTTTCAATTTATTATGCTGACTATATAATTCCATTAATTTGCCAAATTGCGCAAATAAAAATACTTCATCGATTTCTACGTTCTCTGCCATCGCAAAATTTGTAACAAAAGTATTGAAATCAAAATATATTCACAGTTGATACTAGCTGTCAAAATGTAACTCGCACACTTTTTTGGGCTAAGTGGCTAAATGTGTGCAGTGGAAAAAATCCCAAAAAATCTCCCATTTGGTTTAGCATCAACTTAGCCTAACTCGCACACGTCCTTAATATTAAACGCATAAATTTTTATATGTGCACATATATTTACCGTTTCAAAACCTAGAAATGTTTAAAATGATTAATTTATATATTTATATGTAAACAGTCAAATATGCATACAAACTGGTTTTGTATAAAAGGCCAGTTGAGAGTATTGAATGCAAAAGAAGTCGGTCATCGTTAACCCATTAAGTACCACGCAAGTTTAAACTTTGAATTTTATGGTGAATTTTCAGAAAGGTGTTATTTTACTTTAAAAATATTCCCTGCAAAATTAAATTTTTTTTTTGAAATGTAGTGTTCAGAAATAAAACTACTATACGGTTTGGGCATTTGTAGGATACTGATTTTATTTAAAACAATGTTCTGTATTTATACAAAATTATCTTAAGACTAATTTTACATCAATGTTATAATAATATGATTTTTAATGGACTGTATTACATATTGTTATTGTTGGCAAAAAAGGTAATAACGGTTGAAAAAGGACGGAAGTCTCAACACTAGGGATTCTTTTTCCTATTGTTTTAATAAATATATTTTATTATGATACGGGTGCTCAAAAATGTTACTATTTACCTATATTTTTTCTTAGTTCCATTCTAAGAATTTAGGTGATAATGGATTTATAATAATAAACTATAATAATATAATATTTGTTACGATATAAAATTAATAATCGTAACAAGATGGCATCATTAAGGTGATCAGCTGTTTTTATGTGGAAAAGATAGTAAGCAAAGAATACTTGTACAAGAACGGCAACTTAAATGTAAACAAAAAAAACCAACCACTACACTCTCAAAATAATTTACTACTACCAAACCAAGCACGTTGTTTTGTTGTTGCAATTCGACCCACCACGACTGAAAAGTTTCACCACCCCGAACGGAACATTTCACCACCACGAACGGTCTTAATTTTTTTATTACGAAAGAGCGATATGAAGAGCGCAAATTGGGTTTTGTTTAGTTATTTTGACAGGAGAAATGCGCCAAAAACTGAAAAACGTAGTCAAATCAAACTGAGTTATAAAAAGTAGTGAATAAGTTTCTTTGAAAAAATAATTATGTATATTATAATTATTATTATAGTAAATTATTGTATATTATTATTAATATTTAAAGATGGTGCGAAATTGCGTGATGGGATGTCAGTTATTTAAGGGAATGTATGAATTTCCTAAAAATGACGAAAGAAGGTAAAAAAACCATTATTTATTAATTGTGGATTTAAAATATATGTTTTGTGTTTAATGTGATTTGTTTTGATGTGTATAAATACAAATTAGTAAAGCAAAAATATATGTGAGTATATTTTTAATATATTTTAATAAAGTTGTCTTATGTGTTAATTTGTGTTTGTTAAATATGTAAAAAATCCAATAAGAAATATAAAAAAAACAAAAATGGTATACAATTTTTTGGTGGTAAATGGAGTGGAGTATGTAAACTACATTTGTATATTAAAATATTCATATTCAAATGTATTAATAATTTAAAGACTTTTAATATTATTTATTTTATTATTAATTGAATTCAACAATTTTATTTTTAATAAAATACTTTTATGTAATAAAATAACTTTTAATATATTTTCTAATAAACAAATTTTACCATTTCATTTGTTCATATTAAAAACACTGAACTGAATTAAATCGTATATTCTTGGGACTGCTTGAAATTAGAAAATATAAATTTTTGACAATTTTTGTCAAAAATTGAGGTTGCTTTTTTTGCGTTATTAATATTTTGTGTTTTGTTGTTTTCTGTTTTATTTTCAACAATAATTGAATTGCCTTAATACAACATTTTTTTTTAAATTATTTTTTCTGGAATGAGAATTATTTTATTATTTTTTATAATATTAAGTGCATTAAGTACATGCTGTTTATTGCAATATCTTAAAAACTAACTTAAAAGCTAACAAGATATTTATTCAAGTACAATTTATTTTGAAAATTACAACTATTAGAACATATAATAAAATTGAGTTAAAAAATATAAGTTTGCTATAACTTCAAATTGGATATTATTATATAATGATAAGGAAGTATAAAAATTAAACTAAAATTAACATTTAATTTAAAATAAAAATAATATATTAAATAAGTTCAGTTAACAATAACTTTTTAAAAACTCTTAAATTACATGCATTTCGGGTTGAACTTGGTAAAGCGTTCCATAATCGGATTGAATGAATAATGAAAAACCTAGTGGTAGCAACAAAATTAAATCTTGGAATTATGAAAAGAATAGATCTTGTGGAACGCATAGGCTGCAAGCAATTATAAAGGTACTCAGGATATTTAGAAGTTTTTAATTTAAACAGAAATAGGCAGATTCGAATATTTAAATACTGTCAATGTCACAACCCAGTATAGCGTTTCTATAAACTGTTAGATGATCCAAACGTTTAAGGCCGTAGACGTATCTAGTACAGCAGTTTACTACAGTTCTCAGTTTAGCAAGGGACTCGTAGTCAAGTTTACAGTGCACCAACGCGGCATAAGTAATTATAGGCAATATTAGTTGTCTGACCAATAAGCCACGGACATGGACAGGGGTATACTTAGCAGATAAATTCAAATATCTGAGGCAAATAAATGATTTCCTAACGACATGATTGATATGATCAAAGGCATGTAGCTTTGAATTCAAATTAAATCCTAGACATGCACTATATTTAATAATTGAGTTTCCAATAGCTACCGATCGTAATTCGTCTAAGTTTAATTCAGACCTACTAAGCGGCAATATGATGGTTTTATCTGCATTTAGCAGCATATTGTTTTCAACTGCCCAGCGATGTATGCATGTTAAATCTATATTGATCTTTGTGACAATGTCATTTAAATTATCACTCCGACACGAATGATACATTTGTATATCATCAGCATATCCATGTAGCCTCGAAAATTGACATACTGAGAAAACGTCATTAATATAGATCGAAAATAGCAATGGCCCAAGAATCAATCCTTGAGGAACTCCAGAAAACAGAAGTTTAAAATTTGAAAATTTATTATCAATAACTACTGACTGAGATCTCTCAGTTAAATGACTAAAAATAAATTTAGAAGCTAAAATGGAGAAGTGGAACTTATTTATGAGCATTTTACAGAGCAAAGCGTGATCAACTCGATCAAATGCTTTTGAAAAATCTAGAAGACATAAGTAAGTAACCAAATCCCTATCATAACTTAATCTAATATCTTCAAGGACTTTCAGCAAGGCAGACGCACAACTATGACCTTTTCTGAAACCAGATTGATAAGGAGATAGCAGATGAAAAACGTTTAGATGATTACGAATCTGTTCAGACATTATAGTCTCACACACTTTGGAGAGAGAAGAAAGAATACTGATAGGTCGATAGTCAGAAACTAATGAAGCATTAACTTTTTTCTCAGTTGGAATAACTTTAGCTTGTTTCCATGCCACTGGAAATGTAGAGGTAGTAATACAATAGTTTATAATATGAGTTAATGGAGATATTAGAAATGGTAAAATAAGCTTTATGAATTTAAGAGGAATTTCATCTAGCCCAACAGCATTAGACTTAATATTCATTAAATTCTTAAAAACAATATCTTCACTGACGCAGTAAAAATACGAACACTCATTACTTGCTTGAAAGCTATGCCATCTAATACAACTAACGCGTTAAAGATGTTTTTATTTTTGAACGACTCATATATTTTCAAGACTTTTATATATTTAATCTCCATATTGTTTTGATTTCTTATTGCTTGTAGAAATTTATCATTTTTCAAACTCTCGCTCATGCCGGTAATAAGGATTTTAGGGTTTCGCATAGCAGGTGTCTCAATTTCATAGTTCTTACCTAATTTCTTTTTAATTTCTATTGCAAGAATTTCTCTCTCTTTTGAGGTTACACACTTTATTGTTACCCTTCCATCATGTTTAGAATGAACACCACAAACTTTAACATTAAGCTCTGATGGATTTATTTTAGTTTTTAAATCATTTTTAGTTGCTTCACTTAATTGCTTATTTTTAGGTTTTAGCGTTATTGGAATATTTGGATTGTTTTTCATCTTTAATTTCGCGGCGTACGTTTCGCTTTGAATTTCATTATTTTTGATGGTTTTTACCAATTCAGCACCTAATTCGTTGCCATTTTTAGTCAAATTATCAGACAAGTCTATTATTTTTTGCTCAAACGAAGCCAATTTTTTTTCATATTTTTCTTGTACTGCTATAAGAGAGGTGACTCTGTCGGAACACTTAGATTCAATTGCTTTTAGTAAAGATTTAATTTCACTTTCATTAATTTTTAGTGATTCCTTGAATTCGCTTTTGTATTCTTTTAAAATGTTCGTATTTTTAGTTACACTTTCTTGCATTTCTCTTAAGTCTACATTATGTATGTATTGCACACAGTCTTCACATATAAAATGTATCATTTTATTATTTAAAATAATAATTTGTTACCGGGCTAATTGGTCAAATTTTAATATAAATAAAAAGACACTAATTTGTTATTTATATTTAAAAATCGTTTATACTTTATTTCCGATATTTCGACTATCTTCGATAGTCATCTTCAGGGAAAACTACACAAAATATAGGATGTTCACATTTTTATAACGGATTATATGGTGTGGATGACCAGGAATATAAACCAAGATTATTAACGAAGTATGTAGATGATATCTTCGCGATAATACGCAGAAATAAAATAACTCAAATACTTCAAATTTTGAATTCTTTTCACACAAATTTAAAATTCACCATAGAAGAAGAAAAGAATAACAGGCTTCCTTATTTAGATGTTGAATTAATTAGACATAATAACCAAATTCACTTTCAATGGTATAAAAAGTCTTCAGCGTCAGGAAGATTAATTTCATCCTAAACACGTGATTTTAAATACAGCATCCAATTTTATTAGAAGAGTTCTAGTACTTAGTGACAAAATTTTCCATAAGGAACAAAAGAACATAGTGCGTGATATTTTAAAAAAGAATGACTTCCCCGAAAGGATTATTAATATGATGCTTAATAAGACCTTTAAAAAGCTCCAACCTAACAATAATAATGACAAAAAAATATATAAATCCATTGATTATGTTCCGAAATTGTCAAACCAAATAATGAATTCTAGTATATATGACAAGGAACGTTATAAAATTACTCACAAGGCAACAAACACAATAGCTAAATTATATAGCAATACTAAAACTAAAATTAATAATAAAGACAAATCTAATGTAGTGTACCAGCTGAATTGTAAAGGTGACGGGTACAATGTATGTAACAAAATATATATAGGTACGACTAAAAATAAGCTTAGGACAAGGATGGCTGGACATAAACACAGTTTAAAAAATAAAAGTGGTGCTGAAGCCAATACAGCATTGGCTGTGCATTGTATGGAGCATAAACATGAACCTGATTTTGATAAGGCAAAAATTTTATATGAAGAAAGGAACCATAATAAGAGGTACTTTCTAGAAATGCTCTCAATACTTCAAGTGCCCAATAATATAAGACTTAATTATAAAACTGATACGGACAACTGTGCTCAGGCTTATAGGAATATTATAAACAAATGACACAGGATGTTTGTAAAGCTTTTTTGTTTTTTTTATAATTTTAATTTTTCTTTTGTATTTTTATTGTAGTATTTTTTTTTTTTTTCTTGTCATCATTATTATTGTATTTATTGTATGATTTTTCTTTATAATCCGCTATAAAAATGTGAACATCCTATATTTTGTGTAGTTTTCCCTGAAGATGACTATCGAAGATAGTCGAAATATCGGAAATAAAGTATAAACGATTTTTAAATATAAATAATAAATTAGTGTCTTTTTATTTATATTAAAATTTGACCAATTAGCCCGGTAACAAATTATTATAATAATAAGTTTTGGTCACAAATAAAAGTATTTAATATTATTTAAAATATTTATATTGAATTGTTCTACTCCTGAACATTTTGGAGCAGTGTGATATACATGACCACACACACCTGAACATATCAGACCCGTCTCACCACGGTTTCCTGAATGAATTGTTAATTATAAAAAACATATTAATTTATAATAAAAAATTTTAATATGATATTTTCTTAAAGTTTTTTTCGTTTAACGGCTTTAATGCATTTTTGATCCGGTAATCTTAAACAATTATTTTCGGGTATATCGCAAGTGCATTTTCTATAAAAGTGATGCATGACAATAAAGTTTAATATATATGTATGTATGTTTACTAACTATATGCAGTAAATAAAAAAATATTTTGCATGGAGCATCTTTTCAGCTAACCCTCATTGTGTATCATTTGTTACTCGTTACTTTTTTCACCGATTTATGTAGAAACGAGTGTATAAAGCGCTTAGGAGTTAGAGGGACAAACAAAAATATTTTCGCTTGAAGTAATCATTTTTCGGCAAATATGATATGTACAAGGAATTTAACAAAAAGCGCTGTTCCTGATCAAAATTTAGCTTTAAGTTATCTTAATTCTTTAAGCATTCAGGATAACAATGAAGGTGGTGTAGTTAATAAATCTATAAGTCCCAAACTGTCTACATCAGCTAGGCCATTATTGAATAGTAATACTATATCTGCTTCTGAAAGAATTCCCAGAAAAAGAAAATTAAGAGAAGATTTTACAGCTGTAGTTAAAAAATTAAAAACTGTAGAAAAAGTTGTTGAAGAAAAAGATATTATAATAAAATTAAAAGATGAGCAAATACGTTTAGGTAATGAAAGACTAGTGAAGTTAGAACTAGAAAATATAGAATTGCAAAAAAAACTTTCTGAATGTAAGTCATTAAGTAGTGTAGCAGAAAGGTCTGAAGTTGATTTTTTAAATCAAATTTGTGACAAACTTCCACAAAGTTTGCGGGTATCCCTTAGAAATAGCTTAGAGAACTGCAGTCGTCTACCAAACGGCTGCAGATATAATACGCAATTAAAAACTATCGCCTTAGGAGTTCATTTTCTTTCACCCCTAACTTATCGACATTTACGTCAAAGTTTTAATTGGCCATGTGAACGAACATTACGAAATTTTGTTCAAAGCTGGCCAAAATCACCTGGTTGTACTCATAGCAGCATTAAGGCCTTGGAGTTGCAAAGTCGTGGATTTACATACGAACAGAGATTTGTTTCGATATCCTGCGATTAAATGTTTTTACGTGCTCACCTCCAATATGATAGGCACAATGATAAAATTATTGGCCTTGAAGATTGTGGTGACGAAGACCGTACTTGCAAAATCGCAAGTGCAGTCTTGATTTTCATGGTTCAGGGTATCGGTGGACAAAAATGGTCCCAACCTATTGCATATTTCCTTGTAAATGGAAGTTGTAAGGGTGAAACTTTAAAATCTATTGTAATTGAAGTGATAAAGCAACTTCAAGGCATTAACTTGTATCCCTGCCATTTTGTGTAGATGAGCATCATCCCTTTTTTAAAGTCAACGATGAAGATATTTTCTTCTTTTATGATGTTTCCCATTTGATAAAGAGTACAAGAAATTGTTTAATAAGTAGTAAAAATAAAATTATTTTTAATAATAAGGAAGTTAAATGGGAAAATATTACCCACTTTTTTGAAGTAGATTCCAAATCAAGTGTTAGGTGTGCGCCACGATTAACAATAGAGCACATTAGGCCAAATTCTTTTCAAAAAATGAGTGCGCTTTGCGACTCAAGTTTTTAGTAATACCGTTGCTTCTGGCATGAATGCCCTGTATAGTTCTGGTTTAATGAATTTAGTTTCTTTCACCGCAAGCACTGCTGAATTTTGTCTTTTTTTAAATAATCTTTTTGATATTTTTAATTCAAGCAGTATGTATAGCTTAGGTTTGAAAAAAGGCTTTAGTGGTTCCATTGACCAAATGGACTTTTTGAAAGAAGCTGAAATTGCTTTAAAAACAATAATTATCAAAGACGCCCAAGATAGAAATATTATTAATAATTTTTCCTTTATTAAAGGATGGCTTCTTAATATTAACAGCATTCGTTGTATGTGGCAATATTTATCCTCGAAAGGTTTTAAAGTCATAATGACTAGAAAACTTTGCCAAGATGTGTTTGAGCACTTTTTTGGGCAAATACGAAGAGGAGGGGGGAATGCTAAATCTATAACATCAGACTTATTCATAACCCTCTTTCAAAAGGGTTGGGGTCTTAGCTATCTGAATGTTGTCAACAAAGGCAATTGCGAGGAACTTGTAGATTTTGATTGTCCATCATTCGTAGCTTCTATTAGTGATCCCAGTTTAAATAGTTGTAATGAAACTGTTGAAAATGTTTGCAATGATACGTTAGTGAAAGATACTTATTGGCAGTATACGGAATCATTTTGTTCACCACAAACTTCATTTCTACAAAATATTAGTTTCAGTGTCGATATTGATTTAAGTGAAGAAACATTTCTTAAGGTAAATGCTTTTACCTACGTTTGTGGTTGGATGTACTTAAAAATATTTAAGTCACATCATTGTTTAGCTTCCCTACCTTGCGCAAATAATGTTTCAAGTGATTACCTCTTCACACTTGAAAAAGAATTTGATGGTTGCAGCTTGGTACATCCTCCTAGCGACTTTATTAGTTATATTAGAAGTTTAGATGAAGAATTTTGTACTTATTTTGAAAAAAATTACTCTAAGGTAGGTATAGCTCAATTTTTATATAAAAAGTTGGCTAACATTCGCCCATATACTTGCTGCCAAAATTGCAAACCAGACAGTTTATTAATTCTTTTCATAAGAATGTGAATGCATTTTATTTTAAAATTTTTTAATAGGGACCTAAGTACCCCTGATTTCAGGCAGAAGCTTCTAAGGGTAAGTCATATGTGAGTTCCTGATAAGCATTTTCTTTGTACTCTTTTCAAATGAGCACAAATTCAAATTACATAGATATTAAAAATTTTTTAATAGTTTTTTATTTTCAAATATATAAGGAAATATATCTATAAATGCGACAGCCTTTCGATTTAATTAACTACATACACCTTCACTTGTGTTTTCTGAATAAAAATTCACATAATTTCATATTATTATTATAAGAATATTTTTCAAAATTAACTGCTATATCAAAATTTTTTTTTTTTATTAAGTAAAATGCTATAAATTTGTTTTTAATTTTGTTTTTAAATTTTAATTTTTTACATGTAAAGATATTATATAATATTTATAATTACCCAGTACAATTATCTAGTCCCAGATTTTAATATCATATTGAACATATTTTTAGTACATTTTTCAAAAAAGACAATTTCTTTTATTTAAATAATATTCCTTTTGTACGCAAACAATATATATTGTTTTAAACAAATGCCTTTAATAAATTTGTATGTTTATTAAATTATTGTTATTATTACTTCAATTCTTAAAAATAATAAATTATGAGTACAACTTGTACTTCTCTTAATTAAACCCAGCTAATATTCTTAAATACTTTAATATTTATTAATAAATATTTTTTATAAATATGATGGTATATTAAAAATTTTTCAATATTTATAAAATACTTTTTTACTAAATTTCATATAAAAATATTTCTACTTAAAAAAATCATATAAATATGTAAATGAATTCACCACATACATTTGAAGTAAGTGCGCGTGCTTCCTCACCCATCAACAGATTTATCGCTACTGATCAGTTAGAAATGCATACAAACTAAAAATACGTACCATTTATCACATAAATTTACAGCGAATGCGCGCGCACCCTCACCCATCAATAGATTTTTCAGCACTAAATTTGAAAAATTTGCCTATGCAGAGAAATATAATTCATCATTCACCACTTGAGTGTTGCCGTATAAAAAAGTAAATTGGTAATAGCTTCGGTTTTTATTATTAATTACACATCATAACAGCATTTAATGATATTATTTCAATATTATATTAGAAATAATGTTTTACACGCTCAAAAAATATTTCAGAAAATATAAATCATTAAATAATATATATTCAAAACTGTTTTTTCTACTTTATAAAAAAATTCGCTTCTACAAAAGTTTGTTGCCGAACATAATAAATCAAAATACTTTAAAATTTATATAAAAAAATAAATTAAAATTATGAATTTGCTGAATACATATTACATGATTAAGCAAACTAAACTGATTCAAATTGACTGATTTAATTGTTTATATATTAATTTATATATTTATTTATCATATGTTTATGTTGTTACAATATATATTCTGTTTATGTGATGTGATATTATTAACCAAATAAGGTACGCACTAGTTTTTTATATTATTAAAAGGAAGCATATGATAAGCAAGTAGTAAGAAATTAATATACTGCAAACCCAAAAAAGGATTAATTTGATGTTATCGTGGTAAAATCACATGTATTCCATACGTGTGCCAAAATGTTATAAATTTCTCTTCGTTTCGATGGAAGTGGGCGGAGTTTCCGTTCTTGTAAAAGTATTCTTTGATAGTAAGGAGACGCGTGCACATTTTTAACAAAAAATATAGAGATTTAAGTAATTGTAATTGAGAACGTATAATTGAATAAATAAAATAAAAGTTTCTGAACAAAGAAATATAACAATATTGATAAATTAATATTAATTAAATATTAATGAATTTATGTTTATGATTGAACATTCTGCCGGCGCATAAAATTAAGATTAAATGTTTTGGTTTCTGAATGTAAATGCTACCAATTTCTTCTTCTTCCTGTATGAAGTTATCACGTATAATATTATTCCAATAACGACAATTATTATCAGTTATTATTATATATGATTTTTTAATTCAGTCTTACTTGTTTTTAGCTTAAGTATTTCATCTCTAATTTCAGTCAATTCTTTGGTGATTTTTATTTCCCATGATTTCAGTGGCCTTAAATATTTATATTCTATGTTTTCTGTTAATTTTGTTATTGGTCTGTACATCTCTTTGTCATCTGTTGACCAATGATCATTTGAGGCTATTAGCGCTGTTCCTTTTATTCTTGCTTTACAGCCTGTTTGCAGATTTAATATCCCTTGTTTGGGTAACTGGAGAATTTCGTTTTTATTTGATGGGCATTGTAAGTGGGCTGAGCTATTTTCGATTGTTTTGAACAACCATCTGTTGTTGCCATTTGTTTCTTTTTTGTAATGTTGTTAAATATTCATGTTTCCATCTGTTCCAGAAATCTTTTTTCATTTTTT
The DNA here is from genome assembly GCF_002237135.1 of Teleopsis dalmanni. Lineage (NCBI taxonomy): Eukaryota > Metazoa > Arthropoda > Insecta > Diptera > Diopsidae > Teleopsis > Teleopsis dalmanni. Next base: position 120,476,433 of record NC_051846.1, on the reverse strand, counting down.
GTATGTGGTTCCAATGATCGAGTTTGCTTGTTCTTTCGTCTGTAGTTGGTACTGGGTCGTCCAACATAGGACGTCCTATTAAGAAGTGAGCTGGAGTTAGTGCTTCTATATTTTCTACATAATTATTCATGGTACAAAGTGGTCGAGAGTTTAGTACTGCTTCTATTTGGTGCAGAAGTGTCGTCATTTCCTCATAGGTTAACTTTGATTCTCCAATTGTTCTTTTTAGATGATGTTTCATTGATTTGACACCAGCTTCCCATATACCACCGCAATGAGGACTAGCTGGAGGAATAAAGTGCCATTCAATTTTGTCTGCTGCTAATATTGATGCTACTTCATTATTTTGTTTGATAGCTAATTCAAATTCTTTGTCTAGTTTGGTTGCTGCTCCAATAAATGTTGTACCATTGTCGGAGTACATATGTGCACTTTTTCCACGTCGTGCGAATAATCTTTTTAATGCTGATAAGAAGGCGTCAGATGTCAAGTCGGTGACTGCTTCTAAATGAATTGCTTTTGTGGTCATGCATATAAATATTGTTATGTATGCTTTATATGATTTTTGCCCACGACCTCTATAACATCTCATTTGTATTGGTCCAGCTTAGTCTATTCCTGTATGTTCGAATGGGTAGTTTTGTGTTACTCTATATTTTGGCAGGTTTCCCATTATGTGCTTTGCGAAACTTTGTTTAAATCTAACGCATTTCACACAGTTACTGCATATTTTCTTAATTATTTTTTTAATACCTATTACCCAGTAGCGTCTTATAATGTATGCTTCCATTACCGAGTTTCCGCCATGAAATGTTTTATGGTGTGCTTGTTCAGTTAGTTTTCAGTTAGTTCGCTGTTAGTTAGTCTTCCTCCGACTCTTAATATACCTTCTTCATCTGTAAATGCTGCTAATTGAATAATTTTACTTCCTCTGCTGATTTCTTTTCTTCTTTAATTAATTTCAGTTCTGCTGAAAAATGTGTTTCTTGATGATATTTGATTAATATAGTTCTAGCCTCTTGTAATTCTTTCTTTGATAAGTATTCTGCTTGATTTTTGTTTCTTCTGAGTCGGCTTATGAATCTTAGGATATATACTATGATTCGTTCCAACCTAGTTAGACTGGAGTTTCTTTCTATAAGTTGTTCTATTATTTCGATCTTTGGCTTGTAACTGTTGTCAGTATTTTCCCTTCTTCTATTTTTTCAGGTTTTGGCCAATCTTTTTCTTCTTTTGTTAGCCACGAGGGTCCGTTCCACCATAATGGATTATATTTCAATTTGGAAGGACTTATTCCTCGGGAAGCTATAACTGCTGGATTTTCTTGTGACTTTACATGTTGCCATTTTGTTTCAGATATCCATTTTTTTATATCTTCAACTCTTGTTCTTACAAATTTTTCTTTATTTTTAATATTTTTAATCCAGCATGGGGAAATCATTAAGTCACTTTAACAGTATATTGTGGCGTTACTATTCAATATTTGTGAAACTCATATCATTAGTTTTGCAAGTAAATGCGAACCACATAGCTCTAATTTTGGAATCGTTTTTTTTTTTTTTATCGGCGATACTTTACTTTTAGCTGTTAGTAATTTTACAGATGAGCCAATTTTTACGTATATGACAGCCGCGTATGCTGCTTCTGATGCGTCGCAGAATCCGTGAAATTCCCAAGTTTTTGAATTTGTAGTTCTTATCCATCTTGGTATTTTTATTTCATCTATGTTTTGCATATTTTTTTTATATTTATCATATTCCTTTTGTAAATCATCATTGAGCTCATCATCCCAGTCAAATTTATTTAGCCATATTTTTTATATATATATTTTAGCTGTGACTGTTACTGGTGTCAGCCAGCCTAATGGATCGAAAATATGTGCTATGTTTGAAAGTATCATTCTTTTCGTCCATTTATTTATATTTTGCATTTTTATAGTAAAATTGAAGTTATCTTTTATTGAATTCCATTTAAGTCCTAAGGTTTTTATTGATTCATTTTCATGTAACATATATTGAGTATTTTTATCTCGTTGTCATCTGGTAGTTCTTCCAGTATAGATTCATGATTTGACATCCATTTCCTGAGCTGAAATCCTCTAAGACTTAAAGTTTAATTAATTTTATTTATTTATTTCGATATTGAATTGACTCCTGTCATTAAGTCATCCATGTAGAATTCTTTTTTTATGCTATTTTTTATATCTTTATTTTTTTCTGACTCATCAGCAATTTGATGGAGTGTTCGTACTGCTAGAAAACGTGCAGCTGTGGTCCCATATGTAACTGTTGTTAAACTATATTCCATAATTTTTTCTTTTGGATTTTCTCTCCATAAAATTCTTTGGTAATCTTGGTCTTCTGGTGCAATTTTTATTTGCCTGAACATTTTTTCTACATCAGCTGAAGCAACGAATTTTCATAATCGCCATTTCATAAATATATTAAATATATCTTGCTGTAATCTTGGCCCAGTCATCATTTTGTCGTTTAAGCTTTTATCATTTGTCGATTTTGCTGATGCATCGAAAACTACCCTTAGTTTTGTAGTGCGACTTGATTCTTTTATCACTGCGGTAGGTAATATTTTCCTATTGTATTATCTTTTACTTCTTCCATATGCCCTTTCTGCTCATATTCTTGCATGAATTTTATGTATTCAGTTTTTTTCTTATTGCTCATTTTTTTCTCTTGGTTAAAGAATCTTGCCATTGCTTGATTTCTAGATTCACCTAATGTAGCATCTTTTTGTAATGGAAGTTTCACTATAAATTTTTTGTCGCCGTCTATTTAAGTGGTGTCATCATAAAATTGCATACATATTTCATCTTCTGCTGTTTTTTCATTGATTGTGTTATCTGTTTCTTCTAGTTCCCAAAATTTTTCTATGTTTTTTGTTGTAATTGTTGTCTTACTTCTTTTTGCTGGTTTCTCTAATACTTTGCCTGATATTATCCATCCAAATATTGTTTCTTTATTATTTTCGCTGCCTATTATTAAATCGATTTGTTTTGTTTTCATGAATTCAGGATCGCCAAGTTGTAGCTTTTCCACTGATTCTTATTATAGTCTATTGATTTGTCTGGCAATGGTCTAATTAGCTTGTTCATGACTATAAACTCTTCTTTCATATTTATATTATTAATTTTGGATTTTATTTCCATTATGACCTTTGAATTTGCTTGCCCTACTGAAGTTTCAGCAAGCCCAGTTAATTGAATATCGGTTTTTACTTTTTGTAAACCTAAGATATGAACAGCTACTTCTGATAACATTGATGCTTGAGATCCTTAGTCTATAAGCGCCCGTAGTTCTTTATATTCTCCTCTAATTGTAAGGTAGAAATCACAACACGAAAATTTTTCGAATTCTTTGTATTGTAACGACACTTTGGGGTGACGTTCAAAAATTTTTAGTTTTTGCTGGGGTATCCTCAGCCGTCGTCCAGAGTCGAGACAATATATTTATATTTTCGTTGAGACGTGGTTTTAGAAGAAAAGAACGTTGATTATATATGTAAATTATATATTTTTATTTATTTCATAAAAAGAAACTTATTATTAACAAAGTATAATTTAATAAGTTATAATTCACTTAAGTATTCCTTTTGCTTAAGAATTTTAAAAAAATATGTGGATCGCCGTTGACGACAGGAATTATTACTGCTCAGTGTATTACTCGTTAAAAGATTTCTGGCAGGACAGAGTGACGTCCTGGGTCCCCTCCTCTGTTGTTGTAAAAAAAAACCGATTACTCTGTACTGTGAAAAAAAAAAGAATCATTTGGCCGAATGAGCCAGGTTAAAAATAATACACATAAGACAAGGATAATTCCTAACTACGTTTGGCTGAAGGAGCCAGGTTTTGACAAAATGTGCCAGAAGACCAATAGGGCAGTGTACTCGTCTTTGGATAAGTAAAAATTCAAGTTCTTGATAAAATTTACCGGAAGGCCGAATGAGCCAGAGTACTTGTTTCTTCACTTGTCAAAAACCAAGTCCCTTATCATATGAAATGTTTCTCCTTTTATACTGAACATACCGGAGGTTTTTGGTGTAGCGCACCGCTATTAATTGCTGCAGTTAACTTCGCCGTGAAGTTGAACTTTTTGTGTTCTATTGTGTACTTCTTGTGTCTTTTCGTGTTTGCTTGTGTTTCTCTTCTTTTACTTCGCCGCGACTTTGAGTATTTACTACGCGTAGTGTTTTTTTCTGTGTGTGTGTGTTTTTTTTCTTTAATTTGTACTTTATTATTTAAAATAAAGTATGTTAATAATTCAAAACAAGGTACGAAATATATATATTGTGAATTTAATATTCTTCAAACCTAAATGTGACAAAAGAAATAATCAAAATAACTGGTGTTGGCGTGTTTAGTTGATTTGTTATTGTCGGAGTTTGTTTTGTTTACGTGTATAAAGAAATGAGTGTTAAATTATTTTGTGTTTTATTTTATTTATATATTTTTAAATAAATATTTGTTTAATAATTAAACGTGTTTTCTGTAATAATTGTTCATTTGTTGTTGTGTTTAGAATTCCTTTACAAGTTTTCCATTCATAAAATTTGTAACAAAAAAATTCATTTTTTTCCGTATATTTTAGGTTCTGCACATTGCATGTATCGATGCCCGCGGCACGTTGGAACCGAGGATCGTAGGTAATGTCCATGTGATTTTTAAATAAACATTTTAATTCAATTTCATATTTTTTTAGCTAAATCCACTTCAGTTTTCTTCACGTGAGTTATTTTTATCTATATTATGTGTAGAGGTAGTAGTTAGTTGACACACAGATTTTATTTTTCGCTTGTTCTTGCGATATGTAGCACAGAAATTTACTGTGAAAATTTGTGTCGTTACAGTATAGACGTCAAACAAAAACTAATCCTTCGATATGCGTTAAACTTTGACAAAATGTATATAACAGTGTTGCCAGCTTGAAAATATATATAATTTACCGATTGGATAAGCGCGGGAATTCAAAAATTAAAAATTAAAGTTATTTTTTGATCAGAAGGTATTTCATCATCGTCAATTATTTCATTGTCTGATTCACCAGCAACATTATCAGGTAGCAAACATTATTATTCAATAGGTAGAGGAGAGTCACTTGGCACTAATAAGTCATTTTTGCTCCAATTATAAATAATACGAAAAAGTTCCTGATTTCTTAGATATCTGAGGCACGACATTATACTTTTATTTACAGATAAAAATTGACGAAAGAACTTTTAGCATGAACAAATGTAAGTCCTACCATATATTATACAATCAAATTCAGACTAACTGAACTAGCAATTTAATATCAAAATAGACTTATTACTATTATGCATAGTAAAAAACACAAGTTCAAGTTAATTAGAAGAGTGTGATATTTATTAGAGATATTACTCTCATTTTATTTCATTACCTTACGAGAAACTTGTATATTGCAGTGTTTTATCATTATAGTATTATGGGACCCAGCGTGTGGTTCACTACATGCCTTTTTTCGCCGAGGTCTGGTGGCACGTAACTGTTACTAAGGCGCCAGCAAAAATTATGAAAATTATATTTGGACTTTTGTGAACACATTTTATAACAAATATATTAGTTTTTATTGCTGTTTATTTTAATTTTGATTTAATTAATAAAATCATTTTTTTGGACACTTTCATTTCGGACCAACTCATGAAGAGATGAAAATTGTTCGAAATATGTATTTTTATATTATTAAGATATCAAACTAATATGGCGTTTACACTGGCCGAAAATGGCTCATTTTGAATGAGCCATTTGAAAGTGTTTACATTAGTTGTATTTCATTTGTTCTCATTTCAAACAGCTGATTTTTCAACTTGCATGTTGATTTGATTTTTGGCCTGTGCCAAAAAAATATTGCATGAAGGTTAAATATGCCTTCAAACCTTACAATATAAACTTAAAACATATTTTTAACTTCGATTAATTACTTTTTGGGAAGTTAAAGTTCTAAAAAGAATTGCATCGTTTTCAAGAAAATGCAACCACCAAACATTTGTTTACCTTTTTTTGTAAATATGTCAAAAACAGCTTTCTCAAACTGTCAAAATGAAAAGCTTTTATTTATGGTATGTTCAATGGATTCCTTTGCACTTGGAACGTATGTGGAATGCATTCGAACGTCTTTCATACAGAATGTGAGAAAATTGCTCATTTTTGCGCTTGAAATTTTATATGCAAGAATGAGTCATTCGATACTCATTTTCGATTTTTGACGAAAATGAGCCATTTTCGGCCAATGTAAACGCCATATAAGTAACGAAAATAAAAAACATTGAATCAACTACTTTCATATATTTTTAAACAATTTTCAAAGCTAGCCGTGTGATATACCACACGAAAGTACGAAATGGGTTTAACTGGTGCATCTGTAAGACGTTACGCTGTTCGGAGTTGCGTAATGATTTTTTTAGTTATATTTTTATCAGTTACAAAAATTTCTTAATGTTCTTGTTGTGGACTGAATTTTGAATTGTAATTTTCTTAAAGCTCTTGTTGTGAACTAAATTTTGATTTATATATTGTAATGAACCTCCTTATGATGAGGGTGTCTAGAGCTGGGATAGCTCAGCCACAGCCAGGGTCCTTACAAGAAAATTTCTATTTACGTATTGATGGTTACCTTTCGACTGTTTCAGTTTAAGTTTTAAACGCTTTCTTTTCCTTCAATTCAAATAATTTCTTTATTCTATTTAATTTCCTAAATTGGTGATAACTTACAAGCTATAATATACAATTGTTTATATTTATAGATACAATCTCAAAGCGATAGCGATATAATTATAAACACAAGTTAGATTTCGAAGTAATACATCCACGAAGTCTGGATTTGAGCCGTAGTTATATTTGTACACGCAAGTTAGGCTTTCAAAGCGTTAGCGATATTATTATAAACACAAGTTAGATTTCGAAGTAATACATCCACGAAGTCTGGATTTCAGCCGTAGTTATATTTGTACACGCAAGTCAGGCTTTCAAAGCGATAGCGATATAGTTATAAACACCATTTAAATTTCGAAGTAATACATCCACGAAGTCTGGATTTCAGCCGTAGTTATATTTGTACACGCAAATCAGGCTTTCAAAGCGATAGCGATATAGTTATAAACACAAGTTAAATTTCGAAGTAATATCTATATATTTGTACTGCACAAGATAAAAATGCTTACCGTTTTTTTTTTGTTTTTTTTTTAGTTTAATCAGCAGTATTGGTTACCTTGTAATGATTTTTCCCAGTGTTTCCTTGAGGGCCATACTACACGCAGGTGTAAAGTCGTACCTTTTGTGCAGGATGTCCATGGAGTACTTTTAGAAGCCTTCCATGTACATCCTTCATCTGACAACTTTTAAAGCTCCCAGACCGGTACGATACACCTTACCTGTCGTATGCTCTGTGCACACGTTCTAGAATCCCACCAGTGACTTGCTGTCTACCATAAATTTTCCTCCGTCGCCAGGTCCAAAACTGAGCCGTCCAACGTTGATCACAACTAAACCGAAAAAGAGCGATTTCAGGAAAACATCGCCTTTTATTTGTTCTTGGTGACGCTTTAAATTCCGCTATCACCAAGTTTGCATTTTTTTTATGTGTAAACATTGTTTTTGCATGTTTACCATTTTTACCCATGCTTATATTTTTTCTTTAAGTCTTTCAGTGCAGCATTGTTTTTGGCTGTTTACAATTTTTGCCCCTGCTTATATTTTTTTAAGTCTTTCTGTGCAGCATTGTTTTTTGGCTGTTTACAATTTTTGCCCCTGCTTATATTTTTTTAAGTCTTTCTGTGCAGCATTGTTTTTGGCTGTTTACAATTTTCATTGTTATAATTATTATTTGCACAAATACGTTAGGGCAGCGTGGTATTATGTAACTCTAATTTTTGTGCAGGGAAAAATTGGGTCGTTACACTCCCCCCTTTCTTTCAGAAAATGGAGTAAGTCGAATCGTTCCATTCTTCGCAATCCTTACGAGCATCCATTCGCCATCCAGCATTGCCTTGAAGCGGTGTCTTCGCCCTTTAGACCATTTTGCTAAATCATACCCATGTCTTCGCAGTGTGTCGGCCGGGCATGAATCTGGCCGCCGTATCTCTTCGTCTTTCAGTGCCTTCTTGCTCGTCAATGGGTGACCGTTTTTGTTAGCCGCTGATAATTTCAAAATCATTTTGGCAATGGGTGGAGTTGGTGGACATTCCCAGTTCAATTTATCCCGAGGTGGGGAATATTGCTCATCCCACCTTCTAAGTACTGTTGGGTATGGCAAGATGTCTTGATTTAGTGCTCTATCGTTTGTCACCTGATGATTGTTTCCGTTCTCTGTTGATGCCTTTAGAATAAATATGGCAGAAGGTGGAGTTGGTGGACATTCCCAGTTCAATTTATCCCGAGGTGGGGAATATTGCTCATCCCACTTCGTCGGTGAGGTTGTGATCAGTAAGATGTCTTCCAAAGAGGTATTGGTCTTAGACCTGCTGTTCTCCTCATCATGTGCACCTTTTCCGGTATCAGCCTGCCTGATCATGCTTTGCTGCACCTCGCGTCCTATAGCTTCGGTATCCGAATCTTCCCCGAAAAGTTCGATATACCGTAAATATAGTTTACGCTTTGTTGCTAGGTTTATATTATTATCTTGTCGTTTCATGGTGATGTTTTCTTGTGTTTATTTATTTCAAATTTGTCTGGATTCTTCGATGCGGCATTCATTACATATGAAGCGCTAAAGCGTTTCAACGGCCAGGTGGATATATTATTGTTTTTTTTTAAAATATTAATAATACTCAATTAATTAAATACAATAACAAAATTCTTTTTTTTTTTTTAAATATTAATACTCTACTTCATAATTCATTTCTTCCCGTTATTCAATTGTTTCCTTACAAATTTAGCATACTTTAGTACAAACAATTTTCCAGTAATAATTATTACATACATCACATTATAGTGATCTTTATATTATAGTATATATAAAATATATTAATTTTGAAATTCTAATGCATATATAATGAACTTATTTATTTTTACTAACTTATCTACTAATATGTTTTCATATATTATATTGTATTTATAGCAACTCTCTTTACCCCATTATTTCTTAATATCTTATAATGCATATATACTATATTAATATTGATATTATAATATATTTATAACAATTCTTATTTGATAATATATATAATGCATATATCCTATATTAATATTGATATTATAATATATTTATAACAATTCTTATTCGATAATATATATATAATGTATATCTCCTCTATTAATATTGATATTATAATATATTTATAACAATTCTTATTCGATAATATATATAATGCATATATCCTATATTAATATTGATATTATAATATATTTATAACAATTCTTATTCGATAATAGATAATATATTATAATGCATATATCCTATATTAATATTGATATTATAATATATTTATAACAATTCTTATTCGATAATATATATATAATATATATATCCTCTATTAATATTGATATAATATACTTATAACAATTCTTATTCGCTAATATATAATGCATATATCCTATATTAATATTGATATTATAATATAGTTATAACAATTCTTATTCGATAATATATATAATGCATATATCCTATATTAATATTGATATTATAATATATTTATAACAATTCTTATTCGATAATATATGTATAATATATATATCCTCTATTAATATTGATATAATATACTTATAACAATTCTTATTCGCTAATATATAATGCATATATCCTATATTAATATTGATATTATAATATATTTATAACAATTCTTATTCGATAATAGATAATATATTATAATGCATATATCCTATATTAATATTGATATTATAATATATTTATAACAATTCTTATTCGATAATATATATATAATATATATATCCTCTATTAATATTGATATAATATACTTATAACAATTCTTATTCGCTAATATATAATGCATATATCCTATATTAATATTGATATTATAATATATTTATAACAATTCTTATTCGATAATATATATAATGCATATATCCTATATTAATATTGATATTATAATATATTTATAACAACAGTATTAGATATACCAATCGTCCACCCTGATTTATTTTCCGTTGTAAGTGTAATATATTCACCTCTTCCTTGTCTTTCTACGAGAAATTATATTACCAACAGTATTAGATGCAAATGTATGTTAATATAAAATTATGTATATTAAAAAAACCTGAACCTTTTCTAGGATTGATATCGCTTTAACTGACTCACATGTGCCGTAATAATCTTATCCGTAGACATTTCCCTCAATTTTATTATAACTGGTGACGTAAAATCAATAACCTCATAGGGTCCCGTGTATTTTGGTGCAAGTTTCGCAGCAAAACCTTCTTGTGCCTTTGACAGTGGGTGTGTTTTTGTTAAGACCAGTTCCCCGAGTAATGGTTTCCATTCTCGTCTGCGTAAGTTGTAATACCTAGATTGATCCATTGCGGCCTTGGTCATGTTTCTTTTGGCTATCCCACAAATTTCGATCAAACGTCGTGCTTTAATGTCTGGTGACTCTGGCTTTTTTCCAATGCCTGGAGTTACTTCATCGTACAAGGTTCTGGGTAATCGTGGTTCCCTTCCTTGGACAACATACGCTGGCGTGAAGCCTGTTGAAGCGGAAATACTGGAGTTTATGGCCAACATTACCTCAGGTATACCCTCGTCCCAACGCCGTTGCTCTGTTGCGGTGTTCTGTGCGATCATTGTTTTTATAGTGCGATTTGCACGCTCAGTGGGGTTGCCCTGCGGAGAATATGGTGCGGTTGTCTGATGCCTAATTCCCAGGTCCTCTAAGAATTGTCTAAACGCGTGACTTGTAAATTGCGTACCGTTATCGGTTATCAAAATCTTCGGTACCCCAAATCTCGCCAATATATTTTCTCTGAATGCTTTTTTCACACCTGCAGTCGTGGCTGCCCTCATAGGAATTATCTCCACCCATTTCGAGAATTTATCGAAGAATACTAAGGCCATCGTATTGCCTCGGATTGAGCGTGGCAATGGGCCTATGAAATCGGCACAAAGAATAGACCATGGTTCATCAGGAACCACTGTCAACATTTTCCCTGGGACTAGGTTCTTACTTACTTTAAACTTCTGACACACTACGCATTTCCACACATAGTCCTTTATATCCCGGTACATACCTGGCCAATAATACTTGGCCGTAACTCGGAGTATGGTTCTGTGTTGTCCTCCATGTCCGGCGGTAGCGTCGTCGTGGGACTCTTTTAATACTCGTTCCCTCTCTCCTCGGGGTACGCATAGTTTCCAAGCGGGTTGTCCCTCATTCCCATACTGTGTTGGAAGGCGTCGATATAATTGTTTGTTTTCTACGGTGTAGTCTGGGTATTTCTTCGGGTTCTTCAACACTGCTTTCTTCAGATTGCTGAGCCATAAGCATGCATCTTCCTGGTCCTCGGTGGTATCTAGCTGTGTAAGTATGGTTTGGGGATGTCGTGATAAAGCGTCTGCTATTATGTTATGCTTACCCTTCCTGTACTGTACCTCGAAATTATACTGTTGGAGCTCTAACGCCCATCGCGCAATGCGACCAGAAGGATTATCAATCTTATTTAGCCATTTCAGCGCCAAATGGTCCGTAATGACTGTGAAATGATACCCCTCAACATATTGCCGCATTTTCCTGACACCCCACACAATTGCCAGGCACTCCTTTTCTGTCGTGGTGTAATTCCTCTCCGCTGCGTTTAGCGTGCGACTAGCGTAAGCAATAACCTTCTCTTCTTCATCTATCTTCTGCGTTAAGACAACTCCCAAACCATAATTGCTGGCATCTGTCTGTAACATAAATTGCTCATTAAAGTTGGGACAAGCCAAGATTGGGGCGCTTGTTAGCTTTTCTTTCAACATGTCAAACGCGGATTGTTGTTCCGACTTCCACTGCCATCGCTTACCCTTCTTCAACAACTGAGTTAAGGGCTGTATAGTACTCGAGAATTGCGGGACAAATCGACGGTACCATGAGGCAATTCCAATGCAGCGTCTTAATTCACTGATGTTCTTCGGCGCCGGGAGATCTTTAATGGCGGCAATCTTATCCGGGTCAGTATGGATGCCTTTTGGTGTTACCAGGTGGCCAAGATACTTGATTTCCTTCGCAAAGAACTTACATTTTTTGATATTCAATTTTAACTTCGCTTTTCTAAGCCGATGGAATACCTCCTTCAAATTGGTTATATGCTCATCCAGCGTGCGACCGATGACTATGATGTCATCTAGGTAGGCGAAGGCGTATGGTTCCAGGTCGGGCCCAATTACAGTGTCTAACGCCCTCTGAAAAGTTGCTGGCGCCGAATGCAGTCCAAATGGCATCACGCGCCATTGGTATAGCCCTCGTCCTGGCACCGTGAAAGCCGTATATACCTTACTATTCTCAGCCATCGGGATTTGCCAATACCCACTTTTTAAGTCCAAGCTGCTAATGTATTTCGCATCTCGCAATTGGTCTAGAATATGCTGGATTCGTGGTATTGGGTAAGCATCCGGAATCGATCGCGCGTTTATTTGCCGATAATCTACGCACAAACGCCAACTGTCGTCCTTCTTCTTCACGAGCACCAACGGGGAACTATATGCGCTGTTGGAGCGTTCTATACAACCCTTTTCCAGGAGTTCATCGATCTCCTGATTAACGATTTTCTGCATTGCCGGGTTCTTTGGGTAATAACGCTGTTTGATAGGTTTGTCATCCCTCATAGTGATAACATGGGAGGCGATGTCTGACAATCCAGCTACTGTATCAAAATCCGCCAGTTCTTTTTGGAGAAAATCTTCGATAGTCTGTGCTTCGTTCAACGTCGAATTATATACTATCCGTTGTTCACTTGGTGGTGTATTTCCATCGAGCCTTATATTAATCCCACTAACATTGAGTACGCTTTGCGTCAGAGCTAGAAAGTCCATCCCCAATACTACCTCTTGTGTCATTCCACCCAGTAGTAAGAAGTCCATCTTGTACTGTTGCGTGCCTATCTTAACTGTCGCCCTGAAACTTTCACTAACCTGTCGTGGAGAGCCATCCGCCAATCGAACCACTATATTCGTGTCGGTAACCTTTCCGTGCACGCTTCGTATTACATTAGGGTTTATAAAACTTTTGCTGGTTATGTTCTATTGTGAACAGTTGGGCCCCTGTGATTGATTTTCCGTCACGTCTCGGGGCTGTGGTAGACGTGGCCCCCCGGAGTTTCCCGGCCTTCTGTTACAACATTCAATGGTCCGTACATCCCGCTTACCACATTGCCAGCAAAATAGGATTTGGGGATTCCGGCATGTTCTAGCTATGTGACCTGATCTGCCACACCGGAAGCATGCTGTTGAGATGTTTATTGGCACAATCTCCGCAAATGAAGTATCTTTATTTCCTCGTGGAAAGGAATTAGCATGTTTTATCCTCCTACCCTTCTCCCCCGCGTTGGTAAGTTCAAGAGGTATGTTACCGCGCCTTGAGACCCTTGCTTGTCCTTCCTCTCTTCCGCGCTCCTCGTTGTTAATGTTCTCATAATCGTTTGCAAGGGTGATGAGTTCGTCCAACGAATTAAAGTCTCGCCGTTTTATACATCTCTGATACTCAGTTCCACAGTTTCGATATAGTCGTTCCAATTTCTCCTGCTCAGTCATCTTCAAGTGTCGCATCAGTTTTTGCATTTGAAGAACATATCGCCGAAATGGTTCTCCCGCTCGTTGCAACCGGGCTCGCAAATCATCTTCCAAACGTTCAAAATATCGGTGCGGCAGGAAGAAGCTTAAAAAGTCATGTTTGAACAAGTGCCAGTACCTCCACTCTTTCTTATTATGACGAAACCACTCCAGAGCCTGTCCTTTTAATAGTTCGGGCATACTTCTAGCCAGCATATCTTTTGAGATGTCATATACTTCCGCTAATTCTTCGACTCGTTCAACGAATGCTAACGGATCTTGATTGTCGTCAAACCGGACTGACCATTTTCTAACCTGGTCGATGACTGCTGCCTGCGTATTCCTTTGCGGAACTGAGAGAGTAAGTGCATCACGCATTGGTGGTTCTACCAGAGGCGGTTCCACTGGAGTCCTTGGCTTCATGGGTATTCCTAGTCGGGGGTTACACAGTTGTTCCACAGGTTCCTGGTCTCCGCTGTCCGTATTTAACTCTTCAGTAGATGTTTTACTATGTTTAGCCTCCAACTCACTCAACCTTAGGTGTTCAGCTGGTTTATGATCTGTGTGGGCCACAAAGTTAGACAGACGACGACGTAAGTCTTCGACGGTCCCCGTTATCTCCAAGCCAAATTCCTCCAGATATGTAATTAAGTCCTCTTTCCGCACATTTCTTATCCATGTACGTTTCATGTTGCTAATGTGTTATTCTATACCGAACGGTTAATTTGATTTACACAATGTGTCTCGCCACTTAAGTCGTATCCTCTAATCTAGCGTTTAGAATCACTGCTCGGTCAGGTGAAATAGGTGCTATACTGTAGATCAGCTCTCGAATCGTGTTCTTAAGTCGAGGGTCCCTGCTCGGGCGTCACTTGTAATGAACCTCCTTATGATGAGGGTGTCTAGAGATGGGATAGCTCAGCCACAGCCAGGGTCCTTACAAGAAAATTTCTATTTACGTATTGATGGTTACCTTTCGACTGTTTCAGTTTAAGTTTTAAACGCTTTCTTTTCCTTCAATTCAAATAATTTCTTTATTCTATTTAATTTCCTAAATTGGCGATAACTTACAAGCTATAATATACAATTGTTTATATTTATAGATACAATCTCAAAGCGATAGCGATATAATTATAAACACAAGTTAGATTTCGAAGTAATACATCCACGAAGTCTGGATTTGAGCCGTAGTTATATTTGTACACGCAAGTTAGGCTTTCAAAGCGTTAGCGATATTATTATAAACACAAGTTAGATTTCGAAGTAATACATCCACGAAGTCTGGATTTCAGCCGTAGTTATATTTGTACACGCAAGTCAGGCTTTCAAAGCGATAGCGATATAGTTATAAACACCATTTAAATTTCGAAGTAATACATCCACGAAGTCTGGATTTCAGCCGTAGTTATATTTGTACACGCAAGTCAGGCTTTCAAAGCGATAGCGATATAGTTATAAACACAAGATAAATTTCGAAGTAATACATCCACGAAGTCTGGATTTCAGCCGTAGCTATATTTTTACACGCAAGTTAGGCTTTCAAAGCGTTAGCGATATTATTATAAACACAAGTTAGATTTCGAAGTAATACATCCACGAAGTCTGGATTTCAGCCGTAGTTATATTTGTACACGCAAGTCAGGCTTTCAAAGCGATAGCGAAATAGTTATAAACACAAGTTAAATTTCGAAGTAATACATCCACGAAGTCTGGATTTCAGCCGTAGTTATATTTGTACACGCAAGTCAGGCTTTCAAAGCGATAGCGATATAGTTATAAACACAAGTTAAATTTCGAAGTAATACATCCACGAAGTCTGGATTTCAGCCGTAGCTGTATTTGTACACGCAAGTTAGGCTTTCAAAGCGTTAGCGATATTATTATAAACACAAGTTAGATTTCGAAGTAATACATCCACGAAGTCTGGATTTCAGCCGTAGCTATATTTGTACACGCAAGTTAGGCTTTCAAAGCGTTAGCGATATTATTATAAACACAAGTTAGATTTCGAAGTAATACATCCACGAAGTCTGGATTTCAGCCGTAGCTATATTTGTACACGCAAGTCAGGCTTTCAAAGCGATAGCGATATAGTTATAAACATAATTTAAATTTCAAAGTAATACATCCACGAAGTCTGGATTTCAGCCGTAGTTATATTTGTACACGCAAGTCAGGCTTTCAAAGCGATAGCGATATAGTTATAAACACAAGTTAAATTTCGAAGTAATACATCCACGAAGTCTGGATTTCAGCCGTAGTTATATTTGTACACGCAAGTCAGGCTTTCAAAGCGAGAGAGATATAGTTATAAACACAATTTAAATTTCGAAGTAATACATCCACGAAGTCTGGATTTCAGCCGTAGTTATATTTGTACACGCAAGTCAGGCTTTCAAAGCGGTAGCGATATAGTTATAAACACAAGTTAGATTTCGAAGTAATACATCCACGAAGTCTGGATTTCAGCCGTAGTTATATTTGTACACGCAAGTTAGGCTTTCAAAGCGTTAGCGATATTATTATAAACACAAGTTAGATTTCGAAGTAATATATCCACGAAGTCTGGATTTCAGCCGTAGTTATATTTGTACACGCAAGTCAGGCTTTCAAAGCGTTAGCGATATAGTTATAAACACAAGTTAAATTTCGAAGTAATACATCCACGAAGTCTGGATTTCAGCCGTAGTTATATTTGTACACGCAAGTTAGGCTTTCAAAGCGTTAGCGATATTATTTTAAACACAAGTTAGATTTCGAAGTAATACATCCACGAAGTCTGGATTTCAGCCGTAGTTATATTTGTACACGCAAGTCAGGCTTTCAAAGCGTTAGCGATATTATTATAAACACAAGTTAAATTTCGAAGTAATACATCCACGAAGTCTGGATTTCAGCCGTAGTTATATTTGTACACGCAAGTCAGACTTTCAAAGCGTTAGCGATATTATTATAAACACAAGTTAAATTTCGAAGTAATACATCCACGAAGTCTGGATTTCAGCCGTAGTTATATTTGTACACGCAAATCAGGCTTTCAAAGCGATAGCGATATAGTTATAAACACAAGTTAAATTTCGAAGTAATATCTATATATTTGTACTGCACAAGATAAAAATGCTTACCGTTTTTTTTTTGTTTTTTTTTAGTTTAATCAGCAGTACTGGTTACCTTGTAATGATTTTTCCCAGTGTTTCCTTGAGGGCCATACTACACGCAGGTGTAAAGTCGTACCTTTTGTGCAGGATGTCCATGGAGTACTTTTAGAAGCCTTCCATGTACATCCTTCATCTGACAACTTTTAAAGCTCCCAGACCGGTACGATACACCTTACCTGTCGTATGCTCTGTGCACAGGTTCTAGAATCCCACCAGTGACTTGCTGTCTACCATAAATTTTCCTCCGTCGCCAGGTCCAAAACTGAGCCGTCCAACGTTGATCACAACTAAACCGAAAAAGAGCGATTTCAGGAAAACATCGCCTTTTATTTGTTCTTGGTGACGCTTTAAATTCCGCTATCACCAAGTTTGCATTTTTTTTATGTGTAAACATTGTTTTTGCATGTTTACCATTTTTACCCATGCTTATATTTTTTCTTTAAGTCTTTCAGTGCAGCATTGTTTTTGGCTGTTTACAATTTTTGCCCCTGCTTATATTTTTTTAAGTCTTTCTGTGCAGCATTGTTTTTGGCTGTTTACAATTTTCATTGTTATAATTATTATTTGCACAAATACGTTAGGGCAGCGTGGTATTATGTAACTCTAATTTTTGTGCAGGGAAAAATTGGGTCGTTACAATATTTTTCAAAGTTTTTTGTTTTGAAGTGTGTTTTTATTTAGTAGTTACTTTTCTACATATATGTAAGATAAGTTATAGTATGTAAGACAAAAGTTATTTATTATTACAGAAGAATTGTAAATACAAAATAGTTATTTTAGATATAATTAAGTTCAAAAAAAATCAACTGGCCGACCGCTACTACTTTACGACTTCACTTTGCGACTTCACGGTACGAACGCTCAACTTCGACTACTACTGCTGCCAGCGCTCTCATCTCTTTCATTCTTACATTTACTTTATTACTGGTGTTGCCACCCTTACATTCGGCCATCCAACATCTTTATCCGTCCCGGAGAGATCGATTGCTTCGTTTCTCCACGGTTTCATAAAATCACATGATGTTGATGTGTTATTTGGACCTACGAATTCCGACGCTTTTTTGACCTCATAACGTCCGTTTCGTTTGCATTTCGTAACCTCGTAGGGTCCTAAAAATGCGCTTGATAACTTCTTGCCGCTAACAAATTGCGTCCTCTTTATAGCCACCAAGTTACCTACTTCGTATTTAGTTTCACCTTTTCGATGCTTATCATATTGCATTTTATATTCAGCTTGGACCTTTCTAATTTGTTCACGTGCGTTTACCCTGATTTCATTTCGTTCTGCTATAAAAATGTTTTCTACTTCTTCAGTTATCATCTCATTTATCCTGATGTCCATCACCGAACGCATTTTCATTCCAAACATAAGTTCAAATGGGGTATGCTTGGAAGATTTGTTGATTGTACTGTTGATGACTTTCTGAACCATACTAACATATTTATACCATGATTCTGGATGTTCAGAAGATAGTTTCGACAAAACATTGATTATTACTCGATTGATACGTTCAACTTGTCCATTTCCTCTTGCCACACCCGTGGTTACTAAAACATGTTCCACCAATTCTTTTTGACACCATTCTTTAAATATTGTCGATACAAATGCAGGTCCTTTATCACTTATGATTCGTTTTAGTGATCCAAAAATTTCTGCCCACTCTGATAACTTTTTGATGACTTCTTCTGCAGCTGTTGTTTTAGTTGGGTAAAGCCAAATAAATTTACTGAACCCATCAACAAGTGTATATATATACTTATATTTCTTTGTTGTTATATCCATCGGTCCTAAGTGGTCTATGTGTAGGGTATATAGAGGTACGTCTTCTTTTTCAATAACGTGCATATGACCTTCTTGTTTGCCCAGCTTTTTGTTGAATAATATACAATTTACGCAGTTTTTTATTACTTCCTCTACTTTTCGACGAAGATGTGGTATAAAAAATTTTTGTTCCAGTGTGTTGACTACTTTCTCTGTAGCAAAATGCCCAGTTTCATGTTCATCGCGGATTATTTCATACTCCATGAGGTGAGGTACTACGAAAAGTATTAAACCTTCCTTTTCTTTCCACAGAATATTATTTTTTATTAAGTAGTTTTCGTACGATTGTGTTGCTAAGACCTGTTTTATTGCCCTAATATGCTTATCTTCTGCTTGTGCTTTTCGAAGTCTTGCAGAAATTTCTTCTCTTATAACCATAACTTTCATTGGTGCCCGACTTAAGGCATCAACATGTCTCATTGCTGCCGCTTTACGATGCTCTATAGTGTAGTGATAGTCTTGTAAATATAATATCCAACGTGTTACAGCCGGTGATAGATCGCTTTTGCTGACAGTGCTCTTGAATGCTTGATAATCTGTGACCAATTTAAAGTCTTTTCCGCGTAAATAGTGACGTAACCTTTGGACTGCTATATATGCTGCTTTTATCTCCAGATAGAAACTATGTAATTTTGCTTCCTCTGGTGTACATTTCCTACTCCAATAATATACCGGATACCATTTTCTCTCGTACTGTTGAAGTAAGATTGCCCCAAACCCGTCTTTACAGGCATCTGTATGTAATTCTGTTGCTGCTGTTTGAGAAAAAATTCTTAAAACTGACCGTTTAGGGAGAATGCTTTTTATTTGCTCTACCGATGTTTGCTCTGTTGAACCAATCTTGAAAACAGAATCTTTTTTGAGTAGATCCGTAAGTGGTTTTGTTATTACTGCATAGTTCTGTACAAATTTTCTGAAATAGCCTGTCAAACCCAGAAATTATTGGAGTTTCTTAATATTTGTTGGCACCGGAAAGTTTTTGATCGCGACACACTTTTCCACATCAGGTGAAATATATCCGTTTGCGATCCGCAGTCCTAAATAAACAATTTCCGTTTGTAAAAATTTACACTTTTTCCATTTAATATTTAAACCATGTCGTTCTGCTGATTGTAACACTTTTTTTAATTTTTGAATTTCCTCATCCTCGTTTTTGGAATAAATAATGACATCGTCCATATACATTTGCATTATGTTTTCTTTAATTAAGTTTCGAAAGATATGATTAACGAACCGTAAGAATATGGCTGGCGAATTACAAAATCCAAACGGTGCTCTGTTAAATTCATAAACGCCGTCTTTTACCATAAACGCTGTGTAATGTTTTGAACTTTCCTCTATGGGAACATGTAAAAATGCATTTTCTAAATCAAACGTTTTAAAAACTCGTCCACCTTCCAAAGTTTCAATAACTTCCTCCATTAATGGGACTGGAAAAACATCTTTTTGTACAATCTTATTTAAATACCGATAATCGATGCAAATTCTTTTAACGTCACCATTTTTATCTGCAACAACTATTCGACTGCAAAATTCTGACTTGGATTCTCTTATAACATTTGTTTGTAGCCATTTTTCAACTTGTTCACGGACAATTTTTTGTTCACAAATTGGGAAACGACGCGGTGGATGTCTGATAATTTTATTTTCGGTTAACACTATTTTCATACTGATAGGGCTTATTACATTTGCTTCTGGTGTATATTTTTTGATAAGCTGTTCGATCTCGTTTTTATGCTTTGTAGGTACTTCTACTTTATTATCCTCAAGATCGATATTTAAAAGCGAACAGTCCTCGTTTTCTTCTAAGAAGTTGATAAACTCATAACCGTTTAGGTCGTAAGAATATTTACATTTTCCAATAAAATCAAAACTCAATATAATCTTATACTTTGATAGATTATCTGGTACCACCACGAAAGTATGTTTACATGCCAAATTGTCTACTTCAATTTGTGTTACAATTTTACCGATAGCCATTGTTTTTTTATTACCGTAACCCGAAATGTTTTTTGTACATTCTTGTATTTCACCGTTTAATGTTTTCACAATTTTCTGCTCGATTACTGAAATATCTGCGCCACTGTCATCATATTTTCGCAACGTTCCGTTGCATTTTTTATAATATTTATTTCCTTTTTGCTCTTTACTTCATTTGAAGGACAATTTCTCGAAATATGTCCATTCTTATTACACTTAAAACATTTAGTCGGTTCATTGCACTCACTCTTCTTATGCTCCGTCGAGCCACAGTTATAGCAATGCTCAGATTTCAACTTTTTACTTCTACCGTTCGCATTTATATTTGTTTGTTCTGTACTTTGTTCATTTATATGTTCATAAATTTCATATTGTTCTTGTAGTTCTTTAGAGTTTTTTGCACTGTGTAATTGCTGTTTAGCACTTCTAGGAATCTTTAGCCCGTCAACAACGTACCGAATTATTGCTTTTTCTTCAATATCACTTATTTGCGCAATTTTTTTTCATCTGCAACATATATTCATAAAATGTTTCGCTACTTTTCTTCTGTCTTTTCGTCAACATTTTATGTATTTCTGTACTGTCATAATTTTTTTTAAACTCTCCTACTAAGACGCATTTTAACTCTTTATAATTATTCACGTTTTCCGTTTCTAAGAATAACTTAGCTAAACCGGTTATTTTGTTTTTTGCTTGCACATATTTTTGTTTCTCTGTAAGTTCATATGCCTCTGCATTATTTTCAAATATTTCAAACCATTTATTTACCGGTATTGATTCACCATCAAATTCACTAATAATTTTTGCAAAATCATCAATTGATATTGCTCCTTTATTATTGTCATTATCAATTTTTTGTGCAAGCAACTTTATTAGTTCGTTCAGTTCATCACTTGTTGCCATTTCTTTTGAATTTATCTCTTTTACTTTCGATCGCGTTTCGTACTCTCTTTTTGTGTCTGCTGAATGCTTAGTCTCTTCGTCTTTATCCATCCATCCACATTCACGAAAACGCACTTTTATTTCCCGTTATTTTTAGTTTCGTTTTTTATTGAATGTTATTGCTCTTTTTACGTTTCACTGGTTGAGCCCCCAAATGTAAGATAAGCTATAGTATGTAAGACAAAAGTTATTTATTATTACAGTAAAATTGTAAATACAAAATAGTTATTTTAGATATAATTAAGTTCAAAAAAAATCAACTGGCCGACCGCTACTACTTTACGACTTCACTTTGCGACTTCACTGTACGAACGCTCAACTTCGACTACTACTGCTGCCTGCACTCTCATCTCTTTCATTCTTACATTAACTCTATTACTAGTGTTGCCACCCTTACATATATATATATACAAGTTAAATATTATATCAATATAGAATAAATAGAACTTTTCACATTCTCACAACATTAAAGGAACTTTTTTCAAAAATTGCATTGATCAAGCAACACGTATAATTGTGCGGCCAACTATTGCGCACACCTAGCGACAGAAATTCGTGGGTAGTACTGTTAAAAGGGGAGAGACGAATTGTGACAGAAATGTACGGTCATCTGAGCTGCACACAGCGCAAACATAACCTACCCCTGCGGGATAGGGGTTAGAATATTCCCGAGGTAAGGCATGCCTGTCGTAAAAGGCGACTAAATTCCGGCAGGCGTCGGAGGTTGTGGTGTGAAAGATCACAATGACCCATTGAAGTCCCTGTGACAAGACGAGTAGACGCCGTCTTTCAGTAAGCGTCCCCCACCCCGGGGTGGCATCGTGGGATCTAAATGTGCACAGCGACAGTCTCTTTATTGGGGGCGGCTAATGCACCACCGTGGGAGATGGCAGTGTACAGCGCCTATTACCATTCTTAAAATGGCTCTGAAGCACCACCGTTGGAATGTAGAAAAATATTGTACAAGCCTATGGTTAGGCATCGGAACCGAGACCGGTAAGGTTCCTGATTATGGCATACCGAAAAATAAGGTTAAAAACACAGTTTGTTATGGGCTGGGGTTGCGAATCTCTGTTACCTGAGTATGTGGAGTGAAATCTTGCAAAAATGGCTCTCAGAAGGATCCGTAGCCTCTTCCGTCCCACGAAAACTTGGCAAGTCTCACATAGCGCTCAATGCGCGTAGTCATCTGGTTGATGACCTTGTAGGTTAGGTTGAGAGTACTCCCTATTAATTCCGGATTGAAGTCTGGCTCTGAACTCTGGATCCCATAAGGACCAGAGTCAACCCTCGTGTGGCCTCCCTGTTTACATAGATAACCATAAGACTTACGGAAACTACATGCACGTGCGGAGATAGCGGCTGCGAGTTGGGGCCCATATAAAATGATAAATATATATAATACAGAACATAAAAACGAAGAAGAAACAAATAGCACAATAATGCACACAACACAAATAGAACCACCGAAGAGGAACTCCGGGAGTGAGAGGTCCCCTTCACAAACAGTAGCACCGAGCAGTTGTGCGACAAAAGGTGCACTAACAATGACAGAGTTGCAACCAAACAATGGAGAATCAGAAACCGCTCCCACTGAAAATGTCACCACAGCATGGCGAAACTAAAAATCGCAGCACAGACTGATATTACCAGCAATGGCTACAGGCGAGTCCGTACTTACCATAATTGAATTAATTGAACGCTTAGGAAAAGAAATAGATGGACTAATACAATATGTCGAACCACGCCGCAATGTTCACGGTGATATCAGGAAAATGTGCAGCATAATCAAACGCACCCACACGGAGCTTAGTACGGAGCTATATTCCGAAAGAAGAAAATCCAGACCAACCGATGGTCTAAAACAGTTACGCAAGCTACCAGCAACAGTGACTGAAACGATAGAAATACCACCAAAAAAAAGAAAGAGAGTGGACTTAAGCCCTAAAGGCTCGGAGCAGGTACGCAATACTCCCACTGCCATGAAAACAAAAGCTGACACAGTTTCTCTGCAGATGCCGTCTGACAAATGGACAAAAGTCGAGAAAAAAGAAAAATCGTCGAAAGTCAAAACAAAGATAAGATCTATTAGACCTAAAGCGGATGCAATTCTTATAGAAAAAAAGGTGGATGGTACGACATATGCGGACATACTAAAGAAAGTGAAGGACAGTGGAGAGCTCAAAACTCTGAACGAAAATGTCAGAACCATGCTGACAACTCAAAATGGAGGGCTTCTCATAGAACTAAAGAGGAGCAAAGATAGAGGGTCAAGCGATTACCACTCTGCTATTGAAAAAGCCTTGGAATCTATTGCAACGGTCAACCTTAAAACACATACCGTTACAATTCAGTGCAGAGACCTAATAACAAACCTGAACACAGATGAAGAATTACTTGATGCAATCGGCGAGCAAGCGCAGGTAAAAAGACCGGACAAATCATCCATAAGGAGTAAACGTACCACCTATGGAGGCACACAATCTGCATATGTGTCATTGCCTGCGGATGATGCCAAAAAGTTGTTAGCACTTGGACACATTAAGGTAGGATGGGTTCGATGCCGAATAACGGAGGTTATATCGCCAAAAAGATGCTACAAATGTTGGGCGTATGATCACATAGCATCCGCTTGTAAAGCACCGGATCGGACGAAACTCTGCAGACGGTGCGGTAAGGAAGGTCACCAGGCTGCAAACTGTACAAATACTGAAAAATGCGTGTTATGTGAAGGACCGCATGCGGCTGGCAGCGCAAAATGTCCGCGATATCAAGAAGCAGTGCATAGGAAAAAGACATGAAAATATTACAGCTAAATATTAATCACTGTAAAGCTGCCCAAAACCTTCTCTGGCAAACAGTAGCCGAAAATAATGTAGATGTAGTTCTAATATCGGAACCATACGGTAATATTGAGTCGCATAACTTGCTGACAGATGCAGAGAGACAAGCGGCGATTTGGATAGTAGGTGGAAAAATTCCCCAAAGTAAGATGCTCATGCTAGACAAAGGGTATACATGGGCGAAGATGGAAGGTCTGTATCAGGTGAGCTGCTATGCTCCACCAAGATGGTCTCTAGAAGACTTTGAGCGTATGATGGTTGCAATGGAACTAGAATTACGAGGGAAGCGTCCTATTCTCATTACTGGAGATTTTAACGCTTGGTCAACAACTTGGGGCAGAACATACACAAACCCAAGAGGAAGACTGATAGAGGAAACATTTTCCGCAATGGATCTGGTATTGCTGAATACTCCTGGAGTTTATACATTCGACTGCATCAGAGGTAAATCAATAATTGACTTGGCCTTTGCAGATCGCGTCACAGCAAACAACACAAAATGGAAAGTAGAGGAATCCATTTATACTCACAGTGACCACAGGGCTTTAATGTTGGAAGTACGCAGCACGGTAAACCAGCAAGTAGACAAAAGTGTGCGGCAGAAAAAATGGAAAACATCAGCCTTCAATTCAGAAGCTTTTTCTATAGTATCGGAGGATGCTCAAGTTTCCAAAACAACAGCAGAAGACATGGCGGAACAAATAGCTATACAAATGGAAACTGCGTGTGATATATCTATGCCAAGATGCAAATATAGTGGCAAACGACAACCAGTTTATTGGTGGTCTAGCGAGATAGCTGATATTCGCAGAGCCTGTATAAAAGCACGAAGAAAAGCGCAAAGAGCTAGACGACATATTTCTTTTAATGAGCTATATGCAGAGTATCGCATTCGAAAACATGATCTTAAAAAAACAATTGAAAAGAGCAAAAATCGATGCTTTAAGCAAATGCGAGATAGTGCTGATGAAGATCCATGGGGTCTGGCTTACAAAACCGTCATGCAGAAAGTAAAAGGACCGAGGTCCCCACAGCCCACATGCCCAATTCTATTGAAGGAAGTTGTTCTGGCACTTTTTCCCCCACAGGAGAAAATGGCCGATCAGGTGTTTCAGGTGAATTGGAATACCAACATACCACCAGTGAGATCAGAAGAAGTGATGCAAACATTGGGTCGTATAAAAGATGGTAAGGCGTCGGGGCCGGGTGGAGTCCCCAATGTATTATTCAAGGCTGCGGTACGAGCGAAACCACACATATTCGTGGATATATATAATACCTGTTTTACTGAAGGTATTTTTCCAACGCGATGGAAGTTGTAACGACTGGTACTGTTGCTTAAACCAGGAAAACTACCTAACCAACCATCTGCATATAGGCCTCTATGTATGTTGGACACAATAGGGAAGGTTTTTGAACGAATAATAAGTGAACGTCTCCAGCAGTATCTGGAAGGTCCCAATGGCCTTTCTGATAAGCAGTACGGTTTCCGGCGCACTAGATCAACGGTAGATGCGATTAGAACGGTAACAAATATTGCAAAGGAAGCTACCAGCGGAGGATATACTGCAATGAAATACTGTGCAGTCATCACGCTAGACATTAAAAATGCTTTCAATTCAGCAAATTGGTCTGAGATACTACTGGCACTCAAAACTCTGAAAGTACCTGATTATTTGGTACGCATTATTTGCAGTTACTTTAACGATAGAATACTGCAGTATGACACAGAAAAAGGTAGAAAACAATATGAGGTCACTGGCGGGGTTCCACAAGGATCAGTTCTTGGACCCACATTGTGGAACGCTATGTACGATGGAATCCTGAAAATAAGACTTCCTGATAAAGTGACAATAGTTGGATACGCTGATGACATCGCACTAGTGGTGGTTGACAAAAAGCTTGATCACTTAGAAGCAAAATGTAACGATGCAGCAGCAAGAGTACAACGATGGCTTAAAAATGCAGGACTGGAGTTGGCGGTGCAAAAAACAGAAGCAGTACTGATAACCGCAAGAAAGCAGAAAAAGAAGATGAAAATCATAATTGGCGGGCATGAAATATTATCACAAGAAGCAATAAAATACCTTGGAGTCATAATCGATGCAAGACTGAGCTTCAAACAGCACCTTACAGCAGTAAGCTCTAAGGCAGCGGCAGTGAATAGTGCATTAACGCGAATTCTTCCTAATACAGGTGGTCCTCAGGGCGAAAGAAGGCGTCTTTTATCTACTGTAACGGACTCTATTATATTTTATGCTGCTCCTATATGGGCAGCAGCAAAAAAGCATCAGCTACGTCTGGTAGCACAAATATACAGACGCAGTGCGTTACGGGTTGCCTGCGCTTATAGAACAGTCTCTGATGATGCAATCTGCGTCATTGCTGGAAAAATACCAGTTGACATACATGCAAAAGAGTTAAGCCGTCTTTATGGCAGGCAAGGCATAACACCTACGATAGATCAAAAATCTGCCGAACGCGCATATTCATTTAGAGAATGGCAGCAAAGATGGGAGCAGTCCTCTAAGGGACGTTGGACATATACACTTATACCTAACATTAAGGAATGGGTGTTAAGAAAACATGGTGAAATTGACTATAATCTGACTCAAATATTGAGCGGCCACGGAGGCTTTTTAGAATATCTCTACAGATTTCATCTGTCAGATAGTCCATACTGCCCAAACTGCCACAACGTCGTAGAAAGTGCAGAACATGTAGCCTTTAGCTGCGAACGGTTTAATGAAGAACGGGAAATACTTGTGGAAGCCCTAGGATATCTACCATCTCCTAACAGCATTGTACACGAAATGTGCTCAAGTAGCTTTAAATGGAAGGCAGTTAAAACATTCGCAACTCAAATTATGCGGCGTTTGCGACTGCAGGAAGAGGAAAGAAGAACAGCTGCAGTGCATGTATCACTGCAACGATAATGGATGTAATGAAATGACGACAAAAACTGACGTTTGAGCTTCGTGCTCTGGACGGCCTCTTGACGAAATACCAAATCGGTGATAACGAGAGGACTAACCGTCGGACATCGGGGTGACTTTAGTGAGTTAAAGTCTCGCACTGACTAGGCTTTCGATGCTTTACACCTCGTTAAAAAAAAAAAAAAAACAAAAGCGCAAACATAACCGCTTCGGCAAGTCAACATGCCGTATTCATATGCATGCAGTTCATATTTAAATAGAACTGAATCATGATTCTCATATGTTTTCCGTTATATACCCTTTGATCAAAAAAGGAGAATTTAAAAAAAAACGCAAAATTTTAATTTTTAATAATTTTATTTATTACCGCCTTCAAAGTACTCTCCTCCTGCGGCAATACATCTATGCCAACGCTTGATCCAATTTTCCATACAAGTTTTATAGGCCGCCGAAGGTATGGCCTTTAGTTCAAGCAGCGCTATACATACAAAATTTTTATCACAGTTGAGGAATCGATTTTTTTTCAACTACTTACTATACAAGTTTTTATTTAGATAGATATATAAATACTCGTAAATAAATACCATAAAAGTATATATTACTTATAATATTGTAATAATAAATTTATTACAATAATAAATTATGGCAGGATCGCCATCTAATAATAAATTTTATTTGTAATAATAAATTTATTAACTATACAGGCAGGATTGCCATGTAATAATAAATTTGTTCAAATATAAATTTATTATTTTTTTGAATCAGACTTTCATTCGATATAATATATTTCTTCTCTTTTTAATTCAGCAGGAAGAAATCTGCTCATTAGTAGGCATCCGAGAATGCCGAGACAAAATAATTTGTGACACTTTTGTTTAAGCTATTCGAGCTCAGTTTAAAATCTGAATTTTATTATTAATTTTCCAAACTATTTATACGAAATATTTTACTATAATTTACAAACATTTTTCCTAATAATTTTAATTGCGGCGGCACTAAAAAGGGTGACCCACATCAATGCTTAGAAAATATTATGACACATTCAAGTGTGTCATATCGACATGTGCAGAATAGTAGCACAGAAAACAAAAGTGTCAAGTAGCAATTGCATACTTGCTATGACCAAATATTCTATTTGCATTGCGGTGGTTCTTTCGTGTGCGATCGCATTACATATTACATTAGTTAATATAAAATAACATAATTTGTGCATAAGCACTTTCAAAAATAAATGAAATAATTTATTATTTGTTTTTGTTTACATTTGTTGCGCTATATACAACACCTCTTCCCTATTTATACAATAAAGAAAATTTTTTATGATTAAATTTTGAAAACTTGACATTGACAATTTTTATTTCTTAAAAATAATTTCATAAATAAATTATATAATAATTTTTATTTTCTTTTTCAGAGAAAATATTTACATTGTTTGTGAATTTTTCTTTAATCTGTTATTATGAACTATCTTTATTTTGTCATTAATTTGAATAGCGGAATTTACGCCGTTTCTATCAATTATCTTATATGGACCATGATATGGATTCTCATGTTTCCTTCTATTTTCTACTCTTAAATAAACTAAATCTCCTACATTAAATAAATTTTCTGATGCATTAGCATTTTGTTTAATTTTTTGAGAATATATTTCTTTTACTAATATCTCGTTTATTGCTTTATGTGCGTGCTGTAGTTTTGTTTTTAACTCAGCAATGTACGAATCGTAATTATAAAATTTTCTACCTTCTATTATCTCGTTTGGAAGATTCGCGACTTTACCATATACTAATTCGAAAGGTGAATAATTTGTTACACAATGAGGTGTAATATTATATGAGAATGTATACTTTGGAATCCAAGTATCCCAATCAAAATTGTTTGTAAACAATAATATGTATTCGTTTAATACTCTATGGTTCCTTTCTATAGAATCTACTGTTTCGTGATGATAAGCAGTGGATTTTATATGTTCTATACCTAATAAGCTACATATATCAGTTATTAATTCATTGAGGAATTCTGTACCTCTATCTGTTTTTATTTTCTCAACATTACCATATTTAAAAATAAATTGTTCTACCACGGTTTTTGCTATCTCTTGAGCTTTTTTTATTTGCATTGAAAGTGCGACTACATATTTAGTTAATTCGCATTGTATTGTTAGAATGTATCTATACCCATTAGATATTCTTAGTGGACCTACAGTGTCCATCTGTATTACTTCGAACGGTGAAGTTGGAGTATTAGTTACGACAAATTTCTTTTTATGATGTCTTACTATTTTATTTTTATTACATGATGCACATTTTAAAATATTATTTTTTATCATTTCTTTCATTCCTTTCCATAAGTATTTCTGTTTCAATTTAGCTATAGTACTTCTTATTCCGGTGTGACCTCCGTGAATACTTGTATGGTAATGTTTTATTAATTCAACTTGTTCCGATTTATCCACGACATTCCTTGGTGGATTATATAATAATATACTTATAGGTGTTTGCTGACCTTTATTCTTTATTTTTTCTTGCATGCAATTAAATATTTTCATTAATTCTTTTTCATCAATATATTCGAATATCATATCTTTAGTAAACAATGCTACTTTATTCAGATAATTTTTGTTTAATACTTTTGTGAGCGTATCCAACAGGCCGATTCCTCTAAAACTCCATCGCTAAAATTCTTTAAATGCATTTTAGCGACTTTTGCAATTCTGCTAACTCGTTACGCTTAATTTCCATTCGCTAATTTTCTCAACTTTCAAGAACAGCTGATTTTTCCGGAAAAATCGCTAAATCGCCAAATTTCGTATTCTGCTAAATTGGCCATCACTAAATTTCGTTAAAAACGACTAAAATTTCTCCTAATTTGATTATTTTTGGCGACTAGGTTTTTGCTGTCGCTAAAAGTGAATATATTATTTTTTAAACAAATTGAGCAATTATTTTGTACGTATTTAGTACAATATTCATATTTATTTATTAATTTAGTTATTGTGATAGAAATAAATTTTGCATATAAAGTGAAATGAAATAAAATAATTAATATTATAAAAATTTTGTGGCAGTAATATAGTGAGACTGCGTTTGGTGTTCAGCAAATGTAAACAAATGTATTTTATTTTTCATTTTTGAAATTGTACCAAAAATAAATGAATTGCAAGTGAAACAGTGAACAAAATGAATAATTATATATATATTTATACATATAATATTGAATATATTTTATTTATTATTTAATTTTCAGATATTTGTGATAGAATTCGTGGACTTAAAGTCAAAACGAATTAGCAATGAGCAGAAACAAGCGCTGGTCCAGCATATGGAAGAGCATAAAGATTTCGCTCATGACAGATTTGTGTCGGATGATGGTGCGCGAAGTCTTAATAAACAGTGGAGCTCTCTAGCTGCTATTTTAAATGCCCTTGGTGGAGCAGTTAAAGATGGTAATGATTGGAAGAAGGCATGGGTCAACATGAAGTAAGTAGTTAAAAAGTAAAATAAGATATGTTAACAGTTAATAATATATATATACATATACATATTATCGTTTACAAACAATATAAAACAATATATATATATATATATATATATATATATATATATATATAAAAGAATTATACATGAAAACATGTGAAATAACATCGTTGCTTTTAATTTTATAGTTGTAGAAACCATATTGAAAAATTGTAAATAAAACACTCCATTGGAAATGCGTCCGTTGGCATTAAGGATTTAACTGATCTAGATGAACGGATTATTGCAGTAATGCATCCAGTAGCGGTGCAAGGCATGAAAGATATCTGCGAGCCAGCAATGCACTTTGAAAGTCACATTTCATGTTTTTATGATTTAGAGGTAAGTATTAGAGGCGAATGCCTTATTATCGCTTTTATTTTTTATATAGTTTTTAATTATTAATCTAATAAATGTTTAATTTTAGTACCTTGAGGAGGGAAAGGAACTGCCAAGCGGTTCAGGTTCATCTGCTGGTGGCAACGATGAGAGTTGTGTGCCTTTAAGACCTATTCGTCCAGCCAAGCGACGAAAGCGAAATCCCTCATTAGAACAGACGAACCAAAAGTTTGTCGAGTTAAAGGAGAAAAGGTTGAGGCTTGAGGAACGTCAATTTGAGCTGGAGGAAAGAAAGCTCAAGCAAAAGAAGGAGATTGCGGACGAACGCGTGCATGCCACTAAAGAGCATACAGATGCTATAAAACTGTTAGCGGATGCACTTAATAATTTTAATAAATAGAATAGGGTTAACATAAGCTTTTAACGCATTATGTGCAATACCTCAGGGGTGATGCGGAAATTTGCGCTTTTTTTATTAGTGAAATAATTGTTTTTTTTTAAGGTTCTTCTTCCTCTGAACACTGAAGATGGTCTTCAAATGAACCCAAATATTTGCAATACAAATAAGTTTTTATAAAAACTAAAATACAATTAAATATTTAACACAAATTTATAAGTGTAATTTTTATGTGTTAAATTAACGACCTAAGGCCAGAGTATTAATAAAAAAAGTGTTGAAAACTGGTCATAATAACAAAGTATTTTTAATAAAAAAATATTAAAATAATAACAATATAAATAAATATATATTTAAACTTTTATAAAGGCCATATGGATGCATCATGTGCAGTGCCGTCGAAGCGAGCATTACAATCTAAAATTTTTAGATTATAATCGCATACCTAAGATTAATGCCTATTATTATGGTATGTAAATAAATTAAATTTGAATCATACCACTTGAACCTTTAGCGAATATCCTCCTTTTCTGCAGACATACACATGCTCAATAGCTGAGTTAGGGGTTTAACTTTTATATGAGTGCAATCAATTGCACCAATTACCCGTGGAAACCGAAACTTTTCATAAAATCTGCAAATAATTGTCGATTAACTACATTGTATTTTAACACAAGATTTCAAAGATATACTTCTCTTTTATAGCGCACAATTCCTGAAATGTTCTGGGCCATTTGATGTATTTTACTACAAAATGACAATTCATTATATTTGCAACCTCCTTAACGCATCTACTTACAACTGCCTGAGAAACATATAATAAAAAGCTTTGGCCCACACAACGCTGATAACATCCTATAAATTAACATAATTGATTCACTTTTTTTGCAATTATTAACTATCAACTTATCTTGAGCAAAAAAGCGTAATGCAACAAGTACGCATATGTCTCTCGAAATTCCATCTGATCGACTTCTCGGTACCATGTACGGAGTTATTTCTGCCATAAAAAGCTTACATAAATATTACGAAAGACGAAATATTTCAATAAATCACACCAATGTATATTAATTGAATATTAATTTATATTTCACAATTGCTAAATATTTTTTTGTTAAAGTATGTGCTTTTAAATATCAAATTTAAATTATAAGTCCAACAGCTGATATTTGTTTACAATTTTTGTATTTATTTTGACATTTCAGTGCATTTCAGCATTATCCGCATCGCCGGATAAATTTAGCGAAGAGATCGGTTCCCCAGGAGGCATATACGCTATTTTTATATATTTTATTTTATTGCATATAAGATTAAATTAAAACTATAATATACAAAATATTTACATTGTAATTTAATAAATATAAGTTTTATATTACAAAAATATAAATCAAAAACTTTAAAAAATTATAAATACAAGTTTAAATATTTTATATGTTAATTTAATTGATAATTATTAATTAAAAGTAAATCATTAACATCATATGAATTTACAAGTAATAATAAATAATATAAAATTAAAAGCATAAATTATTGCATAAATTATTGTACAATGTATACCAGAAAATGTATAATTTATTTTAAAAAATTATATACACCAGTATTTTTAAATCATAATTATTATTATTTACTTTCTTTATTATTATTTCAAAAAAAATGTATGATTATATAACTTTGTTCACTTTTTGCTTTACAATATTAGGCGCAAATAAATTTTACTACTTTTTAACAATCATTTGCGCGGTAATTTTTTTTAAATATGGCGCAGTGCAATTAAATTTTTTGTCAAAAAATCAAAACAGAGAACCAAAATTATGCTCCCTGTTGCACTCATTGCCCATAAAATTTTTCTTAAGAGTAATATGGCGTTTACATTGGCCGAAAATGGCTCATTTTGATCAAAAATCGAAAATGAGTAACGAATGGCTCATTCTTGCATATAAAATTTCAAGCGCTAAAATGAGCAATTTTCTCACATTCTGTATGAAAGCCGTTCGAATGCATTCCACATATGTTCCAAATGCAAAGGAATCCATTGAACATACCCTAAATAATAGCTTTTCATGGCATTTTGACAGTTTAAGAAAGTTATTTTTGACATATTTACAAAAAAAAAGTAAACAAATATTTGGTGGTTTCATTTTCTTGAAAATGATGCACCTCTTTTTAAAACTTCTACTTCCCAAAAGGTAATTAATCGAAGTTAAAAATATGTTTTAAGTTTATATTGTAAGGTTTGAAAGCATACTTAACCATCATGCAATATTTTTTTGGCACAGGTCAAAAATCAAATCAACAGGCAAGTTGAAAAATAAGCTGCTTGAAATGAGAACAAACGAATTACAACGAATGTAAACACTTTCAAATGGCTCATTCAAAATGAGCCATTTTCGGCCAATGTAAACGCCATATAAGTTAAAGTTCGTATTTGGAGCAAGTTAAGGTCCGTATTCGGAGCGAATGTGTTGTGCTCATTTAAATTTCCGTTCTATATAAAATCTTCTTTGCATGTGATTGTACCACGATAACATCAAATTACTCTCTTTTGGGGTTGCAGTATATTAATTTCTTACTACTTGCTTATCATATGCTTCCTTTTAATAATATAAAAAACTTGTGCGTACCTTATTTGGTTAATAATATCACATTACGTAAACAAAAAAAATATTGTAACAACATAATCACATGATATATATATATATAAATTAATATATAAACATTTAAATCAGTCAATTTGAATCAGTTTAGTTTGCTTAATAATTTAATATGTATTTAGGAAATTCATAATTTCAATTAATTTTTACATATAAATTTTAAAGTATTTTGATTTATTATGTTCGGCAACAAACTTTTGTAGAAGCGAATTTTTTTATAAAGTAGAAAAAACAGTTTTGAATATATATTATTTAATGATTTATATTTTCTTAAATATTTTTTGAGCGTATAAAACATTATTTCTAATATAATTTTGAAATAATATCATTAAATGCTGTTATGATGCGTAATTAATAATAAAGACCGAAGCTACTATCAATTTACTTTTTTATACGGCAACACTCAAGTGGTGAATGATGAATTATATTTCTCTGCATAAGCAAATTCAAAATTTTCAAATTTAGTGCTGAAAAATCTATTGATGGGTGAGGATGCGTGCGCATTCGCTGTAAATTTATGTGATGAATGGTGCGTATTTTTAGTTTGCACGTGTGGCGCACGAGTCTTTCAACTACAAACGCAATTTTAGCTTGAAGATCTCGTTTGAAAATTGCACTTAAGGCGTGGGCAACAGTGGTACGATCTCTATCTCTCGGCAAGCATTATCTATACACGCATTTCGAACTGATCAGTAGCGATAAATCTGTTGATGGGTGAGGATGTACGCGCATTCGCTTCAAATGTATGTGGTGAATGATGCGTATTATTCGTTTACATACATTACTGTATGATTAGATTTATATGATTTTTTTAAGTAGAAATATTTTTATATGCAATTTAGTAAAAAAGTATTTTATAAATATTGAAAAATATTTAATATACCATCATATTTATAAAAAATATTTATTAATAAATATTAAAGTATTTAAGAATATTAGCTGGGTTTAATTAAGAGAAGTACAAGTTGTACTCATAATTTATTATTTTTAAGAATTGAAATAATTATAACAATAATTTAATTAACTTAAATATTTATTAAAGGCATTTGTTGAAAACAATATATATTATTTGCGTACATAATGAATAATATTTATATAAAATAAATTGTCTTTTTTGAATAATATACTAAAAATATGTTCACATATTTAACAAACACAAATTAACACATAAGACAACTTTATTAAAATCTATTAAATATATACTCACATATATTTTTGCTTCACTAATTTGTATTTATACACATCAAAACAAACAAAGCACATTAAACACAAAACATATATTTTAAATCCACAATTAATAAATAATGGTTTTTTTACCTTCTTTCGTCATTTTTAGGAAATTCATACATTCCCTTAGGTAGCTTACATCCCATTACGCAATTCCGCACCATCTTCAAATATTAATAATAATATATAATAATTACTATTATAATAATTATAATAAATATAATATTTTTTCAAAGAAACTTATTCACTACTTTTTATAACTGTTAAGGTAGAAATTAAGTAATAAATAAATTATTTCACATTGTTAAATTGTGTCATTCAATTTATATTTTAAGCAATTTAGCAATTGTGAAATAATTTATTTTGAATATTTATGTTAAGCTAAGGCAACAACTTAACTAGAGCAACGGTGAAATATGCAACTTTGCATTATGCATTATTAACAGTGTTCCAATTAATTTGTTGCTGAGGTATAATTATTATTAATAAAATTATTGCACAAAAATTGTATAAAAGAAATTGAAACAATAAATAAAGTAATCAATTAATAAAAACTATTCTTTGATTTTTGTCAAAATCTAATTCTGCTTTATATAGAGTAAGTTTCAAGTGCTTAATCTATAACCAATAAGCCATATTCAATAAGTTAAAGTGCTTATTGAATATTATAAGGATTAAGGTATTTTAAATATACAATAACTTAGTTTGATTTGACTACGTTTTTCAGTTTTTGGCGCATTTCTTCTGTCAAAATAACTAAACAAAACCCAATTTGCGCTCTTCATATTGCTCTTTCGTAATAAAAAAATTAAGACCGTTCGTGGTGGTGAAATGTTCCGTTCGGAGTGGTGAAACTTTTCAGTCGTGGTGGGTCGAATTGCAACAACAAAACAACGTGCTTGGTTTGGTAGTAGTAAATTATTTTGAGAGTGTAGTGGTTGGTTTTTTTTGTTTACATTTAAGTTACCGTTTTTGTACAAGTATTCCTTGTTCTGGATAATGCATTAGTATTTGTATTCATTTTTCCTTGTTTAAAGATTATGTTAAAATCATAATCCATTAAATCTACTCTTATTCTTGTTAATTTTGACGAATGGTTTTTGTGTGAAAATAGTGATACTAAAGGTCTATGGTCTGTGACTACTGTAAACTTTCTTCCATATAAATATGGTCTAAAATGGTTAATTCCCCAGTGTATTGTTAAACGTTCTTTTTCTATTATTGGTTTATTCAACTCGTGTTTATTAAGAGAACGGCTGGCATACGATATTGGTAGATCGTTTCCAATGTCTTCTTGGGATAAAACTGCTCCTAACGCATAGTTCGATGCGTCTGTAGTGAGTATAAATTCTCTAGTAAAATCTGGGTACTGTAGTATTGGAGGACTTCCTATTGACGTTCTTAATTTATCAAACGCTAATTTACAATCTTCGGTCCAAATGAACTGTTTATTTTTCTTCAAAAGTTCATTTAATGGTTTTGCAATTTTTGTATTCTTTTACAAACCTTCTATATTAATTGCAAAATGCTACGAATCGTCTAACTTCATCAGCATTTGTTGGTATTGGGTATTCATTTACCGCTTTACATTTATTTGGATCTGCAGTTACACCTTCTTTAGTTATTAAATGTCCTAAGTAAATTACCTCGGGTTTTACAAAGTTGCATTTTTTTCGGTTTAATTTTAAATTGTAGTTTCTTAAGCGTTCAAAAACTTTTATTAGATTTGAGTTGTGATGTTGCAAAGAGCATTCAAAGAAAATAATATCATCTACGTACAAAAATGCACTAGAGTCTAAACCTGAGAGTGCTATTGTAAGCATTCTTTGAAAACTATTTGAGGATATTTTTAAACCAAAAGGTAATCTTTTAAACTGATAATGCCCATTACTAGTGGAAAATGCTGTTAATGGTCTGGAATCTCTTTCTAATTCTATTTGATGGAATGAACTTGTCATATCCAATGTTGAAAAGTATTTAACTCTTCCTATCCTGTCTAGTACGTCTTCCTATTGTGTAAGTGAAAATTTATCACTAACTAATTTTTTATTGTGTTGCCTGTGGTCTACTACAACTTTCCATTGTTTTTTATCATCAGTACTGTGTTTTGGTATAACTAAAAGTGCAGAGTTATATAGACTTGTGGATGGTTCAATAACATTTGTTTTTAATAAATCTTTTACATGATCGTTTATTTCCTGTTGTTGGGATTGTGAAAGTCTGTAATTTTTTATATAAACGGGTGAGTTGTCAATTGTTTGTAAATGTTGTTTGTAGAAATTATTGTTAGTTAATTTGTCTCCTTCAATATGGAATATATCTTGAAAATTCTTGCAAATTTCTTTTATGGATTTGCACGCATTACTGTCTTGACTATCTAATTTAAGTAAAATTTTGAGTTTATTCCAGCATTCTTTGGAATGTTTGAGTTTATTGTTTGAAATTATATTGAAATGTCTTAAAGGTATTAGCTCTAAATCTGATTTTGAAAGTTTTTCAATACATTTTTCTTCATTAGAAATATTTAAAATTCTTATATGCTTTATTCCATGCTGTGGAATTATTGTATTTGCGATAAATACATCTTTTATTATTTCTTTATTGCAAATAATACTATCTTCTGGAATTTCTATTTTAATCTATTTATTTTGATTATAAACATTTTGTTTAATATTGATATAATATATTCGGTTTTACTTGTGTTTATTGAAAAGGTGTAAGTTTCGTAGTCAATCTCTGAAAAATATATATTGAAAAAGTCACGTCCTAAAATACCATCAGAAGGAAGTGGAAATTCGTCACCTTCTACTTGAAATTTATGTTTTAAATAATCGTTTGATATTTTAAAATTTAAATTTGTAGTACCTAATGTTGTAACTGGATTGCCAGTTATTCCTGTGAGTTTATATAATTGTTTTCCTATAATGTCTTCGTCATTTGTAATATGTTTTTTACATATTGACACATCTGCGCCAGTATCTAACAAGAATTTTAATTTTTTATTTAAAGCCTGTAGTATAATATAATTGGGTATTGATTCTTTATTATCATTTTTTATCCCCGCGTAGCCTATTCTGTAGTTTCTAAGTTGGTGCCGGGGTTGTACTCGTTTCCCTGCTCTCTGTTTATGACACGTATCCTATTATTTCTTGTGTCTGTTTCTCTATTATTCTGTTGTCTATCATTATTTGACCATTGATAATTATTTGATCGTTGGTAATTATTTGATCGTTGATAATTATTTGATCGTTGTTGTCCAACTTGTTGATGGTTGTAATTTTGGGGTTGCTTAGTTCTAAACACGGTTGCCACTTATGGTACTTTAGTACCAAAATTGGTACTTTTTTTTTCGTTTGGTACTCATGTTCAAAAAATGGTACATTTTTGACGACATAACTTTATTGTGGATATTTCCAATTAATTTTTTTTATAAATGCAACTTTGCACTATTTTATATTTTGTTCATCTATAACACTATGAAAAACACAGAACGAAAAAATAAGAAGGTCCAAAAGAATTTTGGACCTTTTTTACAGAAATGGTACCTTTTTAAACCAATTTTGGTACAGGAAAAAATTTTTAAGTGGCAACCGTGGTTCTAAATGAACTAGTTTGTTGATAACTTACATTCCTGTAATTCCTGCTTTGGTTTCTTCTATAACTGTTCCTATTCTGGTTAGGTCGTCTATTATTTTGCCATCTTGTGTTCTGATTCTGTGCAGGGTAGTGCATCATACTGTGTTGTGTTGGTTATCGATGCTTGATGCTAATTTAATTGCACCAATTAATTTTGTTGGTTGAGCTGCTATTACTACGGATCTAAATGGTTCGGATAAGCCATTTTTGAAAGTATTTAGTCCAGTTTCATTATTTATGCTCAAAATAAGTGCTCCGTTTTGTTCTCCTCGTTCAGTTATCTGAATGTCATTCAGAGTTGCTATCAGGGATTCTATTTTGGAAGCATATGAGTTTATGCTCATATTACCTTGATATAATCTTGAAAGTTCTCCTTGAATATATGCTGTATTTTTCATTGGTTTATATGCGTTATCCAATACTTGTTTTAACGCTATAAGTGTAGATGGGTTCTGAACAGTCAAAATTCTATTTTTAACTTTTTCAGTTATTCTTGTCGCTAGGACAAACTTAATCAAGGATTCTCTATCGGATCCTTCTTTAAGGGTATCATGATAAAATTCTATCATGCCAAGAAAAGTGGATAGTGATTGTTGTTCACCATTGAATTGGGGTTTTATTTTTGAAGCTGTCGAAATATCAAAACTAGCCATGTGTGCTTTTTGTTTGAGATATCTTTCTATGTTTTTCTTCAAGCTACTAAATGCTTGTTTATAAGTTTCTAAATCAGACTCTTTTATTAGAGGTAAATATTTTATCCAAATGCTTTCTAATTCTTCCCTCGTTTTTTCTATAAATTCCTTAGGATATAACCTAATTTCTCTAATATTTGTTTAGCTTCAGTAAATTCCAAATATATATATATATATATATATATATATATATATTTATTTATAGTTCATAAAAAGTTCATAATGTTGATTTAATAATTATACAATATAATTAGACATATAACTATTATAGTTATAGTTGAAGTTGCAATATATTTGTTGAGAGTATAGACATGTTAGTTTCAGTATATATTTAATAAAATAAATTTTTCTTTTATGTATTCTAAAGATTTTTAATTAGTCGATTTACATAACTAATTAATTTAACATGTTTTTTATCTAAATGTTTACTTAATTTTCTACTAGTTTGGTAACAATTAAAATTATTCATTATTTATAAAAAGAAAATATTTTGTTTTAAAACATACACTTTTTTTTTTAAAAAAAAGAAAATTTTTTTTTTAAATTTAAACCATGTTATTGCTTAAAATAACATGTCTTTTAACATATTTTTTATAATGGTTATTTACTTTGAATTATACTAAATACAACAATAAAATACATATAAAATACAAAATTGTTTTAGAATCAGCTAACTCTTTGTTGTAGTTATTACTGTTGTTATTGTTGTTGTTGTTGGTGTTGTTTATCACCTCTTCCTTTGTGGGTTGACTGCCCTTTCCTTGTCTCTCTTATTTTTCTTTTTATTGGCAGTTGGTCTTCAGAAGATGTGGGAAGATTCAATGCTCTATAAAGGATTGCTATTTGTTTTCTTTTATTATACTGCTTTCCGCCCCTTTTTCTTTTTGGTTTTGTTGGTGTCTTCGGTACTAGTGCTGCTTGGGGCTTCTGCTGCCTCGCTTTATATTGCTCGATTGTTAATGGTTTAGGTCCGGCTGTGTTGTCCACCGGTATGTATTTTGGCGCTTCTATTGGAAGACCATTTATACATTGAGGGATGTACTCTTCAAAGTCATCGAAGATATTTAAAAATGTTTCCCAAATTTGGGAGATATTTTTTGCTTCATGCAGCAAAGACATATATGGTATGTAAACAATGTGGAGAGTAAAAAGAAATATAATGTGCTATTCTTCCCTTTGGTAGATGGCTCGATTTCGACTAGATTTGAGTGGTCAGGATCGCCATGTAATAATAAATTTGTTCAAATATAAATTTATTATTTTTTTGAATCAGACTTTCATTCGATATAATATATTTCTCCTCTTTTTAATTCAGCAGGAAGAAATCTGCTCATTAGTAGGCATCCGAGAATGCCGAGACAAAATAATTTGTGACACTTTTGTTTAAGCTATTCGAGCTCAGTTTAAAATCTGAATTTTATTAATAATTTTCCAAACTATTTATACGAAATATTTTACTATAATTTACAAACATTTTTCCTAATAATTTTAATTGCGGCGGCACTAAAAAGGGTGACCCACATCAATGCTTAGAAAATATTATGACACATTCAAGTGTGTCATATCGACATGTGCAGAATAGTAGCACAGAAAACAAAAGTGTCAAGTAGCAATTGCATACTTGCTATGACCAAATATTCTATTTGCATTGCGGTGGTTCTTTCGTGTGCGATCGCATTACATATTACATTAGTTAATATAAAATAACATAATTTGTGCATAAGCACTTTCAAAAATAAATGAAATAATTTATTGTTTGTTTTTGTTTACATTTGTTGCGCTATACACAACAATATAATTATTATTAAATTAAATGGATTTAATTAAAGTATAATTATGCAAAATGTTGTTTTGATTGAAATTGTGTATCGTACGCAATTTACACTTTTTTATAGTACATTCACACTGTCTCATTTATAGCATTGACAGACGAGCGTGCTTAATTATTATTAAGCAGCCCCCTATGATCATTTTAAAAATACCCTGATAGACGGTATAAATTACCATTAAGAAGTTGCTGTATCATATGTTTTTTTGTTAATGAAAAAGTGAGAGAATTTTGAATTCAAAATGGATAAGCAAGAAAATTTAAAAAACTCGATTTAATTCGGTTAAAAATACGCCGTTTGTTCAATTTAAAACTAAAAATGTTATTATTGAAATTAAAAAAATATCATGAAGCTATAAATAACATATAAATTATTTTATTTCTTTGAATAATATTTTTACTAATTCTAGTCGCTTACGCAGCGTATTAAAAACTAAACTAAAAACTAATTTTACAATCATTTTAACTCTTTAACAAATATCCATTACGGGATATTGTTTTGCAGAAATAACCAACGGTAACTTGTTTTGATACAATTGTATCTGTTTATGTTTGCATTTAATTCATATTATTTTATATTTTTATTTTTTATGATATTTGGTTACATGTGTTTACATATTATTTGGGCCAACACTGCGACCAGTCATTGACCAACGAAAAGTGCAATTTTGCATTATCAGCTTTTCTTGTTGGTCAATGGCCTATAATTATGTCAGCACAGCGTAGGCAAATTTATTTATTTGTGAATTATGCATTAATATTTATTGTCAATTAATGCATAATTTAATAGCTTGTTAATTAAATAATTTTGTATAAATATAAGAAATAATTTTAATAAAGTTCAGAAGGAAAAGAAAAATCAATTATAACTTTCTTACTTTCTCGCATCGGTTAGTTTGGGTTTCAAGTGCTCAAACTAATCAAAATAGAAAATACAAGTAGTTTGGGTTACAAGTGCTCAAACTACATTACACATAAAAAATTGGCTACCAAGCTAACACAGATTAAGGATCTGGGTTAGCACCAAGTAGCGTACATTTTTTGGTGACCCCGACGTGATTGTTGATGAAATATCAGCTTTCATTTTGTTGAAATACATATCAAAGGAGTCAATTACCTACAAAAGGACACACCAAAAGGTCTACTCAGTAACCAGCTGAAGTATTTATTCATTGGAATTTTCGGACCGAAAATTCAAACATCGCCATGGATGCGTTATTAAAGAAGCAGTCAGAGCTCGGTACAGAAATTGAGCGACTGATAACCAATTTCAAAAAGGATTCTAGTACCCGCAAGCAGGATACCACATATTATGAAGATCGGCTAAATAAACTAAACACGTTGTGGGATAATTTCGAATCTAATGATGCTGAAATCAAAGTACTGCCACAATCTGAACTTCAAAATGAGTATTTCAGTGCAGACTATTTCAAAAAAATCTCCAATCTAGTAGTCACATATGATGAAAGATTCAAGCTGGAGAAATCAAGGCTACTCCTGAAACCACAGGACGAGAAGCCAGTAGTAAGCCCAAGAGGGCCAAATAATACTACATCGCTCATGCGAACCATGCAGAAGCAATCCTCATTAATGCATGCACTACGCACGAGCATAGATGAAATATATGAAGAAATAACCATAAAACATCATCCTAGTTATTATGATCTGAAATATTCTCTAATAGAAAAATATCAGAAGGATCTGAGGGATAACAATGATGAAATATGGTCATCAGTCGACGCACAAGACATCGTCGGATATACTTGGGATCAATATTATTCAACGGATAAAGATGCCCAAAACGTGTTAATATATTTAAAACAACACAGTCAACCAACTGAAGGATTGACGTCAGAGGGGCCTGCAGCAACTCAACAAATCAGACTTCCAAAAATAGTTTTACCAACATTTGATGGAGACTATTTGAAATGGATTGAATTTAGAGATTTGTTTCAACAATTGATCCATGATCAATCAATAAGCGCAGCCCACAAAATGTTCCATTTATCTACAAACTTGGCAGGTGAGCCAAAAGCCCTCATACGGCATCTGTCAATTTCCGAGCAAAATTATAATATAGCTTGGGATATTCTGTCAAATCGGTATGACAACAAACGACTCTTGGTGACAGCATTACTAAATAAATTGTTATCACAACCAAATATAACAATTGAATCAGCAAGCAGTCTTAAGGGCATACATGATGTTACAAAAGAATGTTATTATGGATTAGCAGCTCAAGGTATTGATGTTAAATCTTGGGACGCCATAATGGTTCACGTAATTATTAGAAAGCTAGACAAAGCTTCACATACGGCATTCGAGCAATCGTTAGAAGACAGCCGAAGAATAATTTCATTAAAAGAATTATTGCGGTTCCTAGAAGGAAGATTTCAGGCATTCGAATCAATGACGAATGGAAACCACAAACAAAGTCACAAACCACGACATCCAGCAGTAGCACTTGCAGCTACAGACTCAGGATCAAAATGTATTACTTGCAATAGTAGTCATCAATTATTTTCATGCGAAACTTTCAAACGTAAATCCATACAACAGAAGTACGATTTACTAAAACGTCATAAATTGTGCACAAACTGCATGAAACCTGGTCATATGGCATTACAATGCTCCAGCAGGGGTTGTACTATATGCCAAAGAAGACATAATACACTGTTGCATCAAAATAGACACCCAGTTCAACCATCAAATCATACGTCAGTTGAAAACACTTCAAGGCCACTTGCACAAACAACTCTAATGTCATCCATCAATCATGGTCATACCAGTTGCGTTCTTTTAGGAACAGCAAAACTTTTAGCCTCCAACTCTAATGGAAGAACATTCGAGTGCAGAGCAGTAC
>NC_051846.1:120123625-120431783 GCF_002237135.1 Teleopsis dalmanni | reverse complement strand
GCAACTGTACATTATGTTTTTCAGTGCCATTTTAATTTTTCAGCGAATTTAATTTAAGATGGTATGCCATCTATTAACCAACTTTGTACAGATTTTTTGAATAATTAATAAAATTAAATTAATTTCGATTTTTTTCAAATAATTGTGCTTATTAGAGTATTCTATTCAAAGTTTTTTATATATTAACTGTTTTCTGACTTCTGGGATATGCTTTTTATAAGAAAAATGTCGTTTTTAAAGGAAAATTAATTTCTGAACTTTGACACTCAATAACTTTTAAGTTAATCGACCAATCTATAAATATT
This sequence comes from Teleopsis dalmanni, assembly GCF_002237135.1. Taxonomy (NCBI): domain Eukaryota; kingdom Metazoa; phylum Arthropoda; class Insecta; order Diptera; family Diopsidae; genus Teleopsis; species Teleopsis dalmanni. Next base: position 120,431,478 of record NC_051846.1, on the reverse strand, counting down.
ATTACATCAACTGAAATCTTGATGTGTCCTCTTTCGATTAAGCTAATTTGCAGAAAAAGGGTACCTCTGCTTTTAAAGATATAATTAATTTTGTAAAGTAACCTATTTTTACAAAATTTTATTTTCCTCATTTTGAAGAAAATTTTTTCTATATTATGTAAAAGGCGATTATATTTAGAAAAACAAACATATTTTTTATTGTTAGAAGCTTTTTAGTTTATAATTTTTGGTCAAATAACAAAGTTTTAATTAAATAATGTTTGAAAATGACATCTCTATCTTCATCGCAGTACTCCTCCTAAGTTAATCGAACAACCTATACAAAATTTTGCATTATATGAAAGGTAATTTTATCCTCTTTCGAATGAGCCATAAAAATGGTACCTCTAGTTTAAGTTATTAATAAATTAGTGACCCCATCTTTTGGGGCTGATTTTTATTTTTCATTTTTCATACAAATTACATCATTTACACATAAAAGTTGAATGTGGATAGTAAATTAATTTAATTTTCTACTTAATAATGCCTTTTGCTGCATTAAATTTAATAAAATAATAAATTTTTCCTTAATTAAACTATACTGCATTTTTCATGCGGCGAAAAATGTTCCAATTCCATTTTGGACTTATCGTCGACGCTATCTTCACGCACATATACAAGTGATTCATGAATCATGCATGAGTATTACGTCACAGTCGGGAATTTGCTTGTGTTGTTTACTGGCTAGTGCCAAGATAGCAACGATGCTGGGAGGTCCGAGTCGGAAATGGAACACACAATTTTTCTAAGTTTATTAATTTGTCAATATTAGCTAAATTAAAGGTTTTTCTTGATATAAGAAATATGATTTAGATAGTAAATTCAATAATCTTTCATTTGGTATATACCTCATAATTGTATGTTGCGCAATAGCTGATATATTCACAAAATGAAAGAACCTAATTTTTAAAAAATTATTTTGTTTTACTTAAAAAGTTATTAAAAAACAACTAAGTGTTCCATGGACCTGCACACACATGCATTTGAAAGGCAACAAATCAGGCTTTCAAATAAAGTAAAAATCAATCGTATACGTGGAATTTGCACAAAAACATGTTAAATATCAATGTCTTATCTCCCTCCAGATGACACATTTGAAAAAAGCAAAAACGCAAAATGATCAGAAACACATCACGAAATATAATTTTAAATCGTCAACCGATTATTTTATATTTATCATAAAAATATGATAAAAAATAACCTTTTTTTACCTTATTTTACTCTAACATAAATATCATCGCGTGCAAAAGTCCAATGGCAATAAGGATATTTTTCCTTTAAAGACATATATATCACCTTTCCAATATGATCAAAATTAAGAAAATCGTATGCACAGTTTTTCCAAATCATAGTTCTTATTTCAAGAAGAAGCTTTATTTAGCTAATATTGACATATTAATAAACTTTGAAACATTTTTTGTTCCGGTTTGGACCTACCAGCATCGTTGCTATCTTGGCGCTGGTGTTTACTGTGCATATGATTTGTTACTATAGCAACTTCTACTTTTATGCACATAAAATATTCAAGAACGCAAAAATCAAAAACTTAAAATTTACACCCTGTCTAGTCATAAGCTTTTTTATGATGTTTTGAGTATTAGTCTTTTTCTTTACAATAATTATTACTTATATTTTATCAAATACTAACAATGTCTTTTACGAGGTGATGTTATTCACTTAAATAAATTGCTTTAAAAAACTAATACAAATTTTGTTCAAATTATTGTAGTTTACGATTTATTTACTTAATTACACACGTAACAATTCATATAATATATATTTTATTTTTTTAACTATTTATAAAACATTACTGTTTAATTTTAGCGCACAGACTGTCTTTCTTTACACACTTTTCAAAGAGAACAAAAAAGGCTTTTTATATTACAATAGAATTCAAGTTGCAAATTAACATGCGTACGAATAATTGAGTGCGAATGTCAAGAGCTGAAAGCTCAAATGAGTAAAAGAAATGACTCAAAACTGGTATTGATCTTGCTCTACATTATTCGTACACATGTTAAAATGCTTACAAACTCAACTTGCTAGATCTACCAAAGCACCGTGCTCCAACATCCCGCCCCCCTTGAAAGGATTTCAAGCTGGCAATAGTGCAAGTTTGTGGATTGGTCGACGGATGACTCCTTTGGATGTCTGCAGATCGACTACGCGAATATGCTTATCTGGACCGTTTACACAGTGAATGATTCTTCCCATCAGCCAACGTTGTGGGGGCATATTATCCTCGTGGATTATTACTAATGTTCCATTGCTGACGTTTGATTGTTCCTTTGTCCATTTGGTACGTGTCTGCAGCTCGTTTAGATAATCTCGAGCCCATCGGCGCCAGAAATGATGTTTTACAGCCTTCACACGGACCCACTTATCTGCTAGTGGCAATTTATCATATTGAGATGTTGATTCCGGTAATGTCTTAAGTGGGCCGCCGATAAGAAAATGTGCTGGTGTCAACGCATCATAGTCGCTTGGATCGCAAGACAGCGGTGATATTGGTCTCGAATTAAGTATGGCCTCGATTTCAATCAGTACTGTTCCAAGTTCCTCAAACGTAAGACGAGTGTTTGCAAGGGTTCGGTTCAGATGGCCCTTAGCAATTTTCACAGCCGCCTCCCATAGCCCACCGAAGTGAGGCGTCCTAGGCGGTATAAAATTGAAATTGATGAATTGGTTGGTGCAAAAAGTCTGCAAATTAGATTGATTAGTTTTATTAAATAAAAAGTTTTTCAAGTCAGCCAGCTTGTTGCTAGCACCAACAAAATTTGTTGCATTATCGCAGTAGATATCTGATGGCAGTCCCCTTCTGCCGATCAATCTTTTTAGTGCTGCGATAAAGGCGTCCGTAGTTAAATCTGACACTGCCTCGATGTGTGCCGCCTTTGTTGATAAGCAGACGAAGATAGCTATATACGTTTTGAATGGGGCTTTTTCCCGAATACCAAGATACGTTAATACTGGCCCACAAAAATCTACTGCTGTACGAGCGAACGGCCTACTGGGTGTGACGCGTTCAATAGGAAGGTTACCCATTATTTGACCAAGCAATTTCGGTTTGTAACGCACGCAGTGAATGCAAGACCGAACCGTTCGACGCGCAATATCGCGAATGTTTAGTATCCAAAACTTAAGTCGAGTAAGGGCGATTAATGCCTTGGCTCCTGCATGATAGTTGCTCAGATGAAGATGCCGAACGTACAATTCCACAAAATAACAGCCTTTAGGCAATAGAATCGGATGTCGCTGACCCCTGGCAATGTCACTAAGTGCGAGACGCCCTCCTACCTTTAAGAGTTGATAACCTGACGCTTCCTCCAAGAATGGGTTTAGGTGCTTGAGTGACCCTTCCACTGGGTTACCTCGCTGTAGGCCTTGTATATCCTGAGAAAAAAAATGATTTTGGATAATCCAAACAATACAATGCAGTGCTTTTTGTAATTGCATAGGTTGAATGAACTCTACGTCAGCTTTCTCTTTATACTTGGTTAACTGATGGAATCGATGTAGTTGCGCTACTATTCGTAGTATTTTAGTATAGGAGCCATACCTTGATATAACTGTCAGCAAATAATTTTCTTTAGTTACCTGAGTAAACGCAAGTTTTCTTCTTTCCTTATTGACTACTTCCATATCTAAATTGCTATGTTCTGGTTGAGGCCAATGTTTTCTTTCACGTAATAAAAATTCTGGTCCAGTGAACCACGTAGACTCCGTTAGTTGGCGATTGGTACAACCACGAGAAACAATATCAGCTGGATTAATTTTTGTAGATATGTGCTGCCACTGACCAGCGCGAGTTATATCTTGGATTTCAGCCACACGGTTGCCTACAAAGGCAGACAGAGTCGAGGAATGTTGTTTCAACCAATGCAGAACTATTTGGGAATCCGTCCAAAAAAATGTTTCTCCTTCGAGGTGAGCGAGTGTCGGCTGAATTTTTTGTAATAACCTGGCAAGTAGTAACGCACCACATAACTCTAACTTAGGCAACGATTTCCTCTTTATCGGAGCTACGCGGGATCTTGAACGAACGTTTCCCATGTAGAGTGAAGAGCTTGAGGTACTGACTCATCCCAATTCAAACGAAGCAGCCAGAGTTCTTGCATAATAATTTTTGAAACAAGTACAAGTGGAGCGAGTAACCCAAGAGGATCGAACAGTGATGAGGCCAGTGATAGAATAGAACGTTTTGTTACCGTACGACTAATCGGGACATTGAAAGAGAATAGAAACACATCATGAAGTTGATGCCATTTGATGCCCAATGCGCTAGTGATCGTATCCGAACCCAGATCCCAACTCTTCGTTGTAGTGTCGCTTACAAAATCCACATGATTAGAATGCCATTTATCCAATTCAAAACAACCTTCCTTCAGAATTGCAGTCAGTTGATGTTTAATTTCGACAAGTTCTTCACTGGAGTCGGCTCCGCCAATAAAATCATCCACAAAAAATGACGATTTAAGAAGTGGAGAGCCTAATGGGTATTTGTCTTTATATTTATCGGCCAAATATTGTAAACTTCTAGTTGATAAAAACGGCGCCGATGCTGTGCCATAAGTGACAGTATTGAGTTCGTAAGTACTAACAGGCTCCGCATCTGTGTCTCTCCAGAGGATATATTGAAACCTTCGATCTCCTTTATCCACCAAAATTTGTCGGAACATCTTTACGATGTCGGCTGTCAGAGCATAACGGTATAAACGAAACTGAAGAAGGAGCAGATATAGTTCCGGATGAATGGTAGGGCCTACCAGCAAAATGTCATTTAGCGCACGACTAGATGAGGTTGGACATGATGCGTCAAAAACTACTCTCAACTTTGTTGACGTGCTGGAAGGCTTCAGAACACAATGGTGAGGGATATAGTAATGCGGTTCGTTCAATTTGGGATCTTCGACGCGCGTCATATGTCCTAACTCCAGATATTGTTTCATGAACTCCCAGTAATCGCGTTTTAATGCAGGATTGGATGATAAGCGTCGTTCTATACCTAGAAGTCGACGCAAGGCAATGCTGTGTGTCAGACCGAGGGTGGTTGGTGGTTCCTTAAATGGTAATCGAACTACAATTCTTCCGTCCATAGCTTGTCGAACTGTTTCTTGATAGGAGGTCTCGCACTTCGCTTGCTCTGGTGACCACGATTTTTCAGCTGATTGTACTTCCTCTATCTTCCACATCATTTCTAGTTGTTTGGATACGGTATCATCTAGTGACATTAGGCAGTTTGCAACTGTGGGATTATCGAGAACACCTTGACATCTACCGGATACCACCCATCCAAACAATGTTTTTTGCAGGACTGGAAGATTCACACCCAGTTTAATTTGACCGATGGATAAAATGTCAAAGAAGCTTTCTGTGCCTAGTAAGAGATCGATACGTTTGGATTTAAAAAATAGTTCATCTGCGAGTGAAGTATTCGGCGGGAGGTTCCATGATGATACATCAATTTCTGAGCTTGGCTGGTAAGCAATATGAGGAGTAACGCAGAAGTTGAGATCCAGCTCAAGATTTGAATGACGTGACTTTACGATAGTGGATGTTTGATGCTTTATATTAGCAAATGTGCTGCCTATACTTGCCACATGTACCGGTCGCTTGTATTTGACCAAATTAAGATTTTTTGAGAATTCCTCTGTTATAAAATTAACCTGCGAGCACGAATCGAGTAACGCTCTCCCCACTTGATAACCTCCAACTGAATCTTTCACCAAAACCAGCGCCGTAGCTAAAATTATTTGTTCATTTGAAGACATATCAAGATGAGAGTGACTGGCAACATTGTTATTGGGCAACAGAGTTTGCCTTGTGGTATTTAGTGAATCCGAAACCTGGTCATTGCTATTGGGTTGGTGCAAGAGTGTGTGATGTGACTTTGCGCATATTCGGCATTTGAATGATGATGTGCAATTGGCCACTCGATGCCGGGGCGATAGACAGTTAATGCAGAGTTTCAAACATTTCGCCTTCTCAAATCTTTGGTTAACTTCCATAGATTTAAAACGAGGGCATTTCTGCACTAAATGTTCATGACTTGAACAAAGTAAGCAGGACTGGGTGGAAGTAGCTGTAGCGAACGAATACTGTTTAGGACGATTGATGGGTTTGGCCTTAATATTGTTGGCTTTACGATGTACCGATAGATGGTTGTATGGCTTGTGATCGAGAGATTCTAGAAACTGACAATGTCTGTCAAGCAGTGCTGAACAGTCGTTCCAACTAGGCAGAGTGGTGAGAGATAGCGCCTCCTTCCATTTCCTACGTGTAGTTTCATCTACCCTCTGCATTACCAATGAAATGAGTATTGCCTCACATATTTGTTTTTCAGAGCCTAACGTGCAGAGTGAACCGTACAGTGCAGACACATTATCGATTAGGCTGCGAAGTTGGTGGCTAGACTGATCCGAAACCACTGGCAAATCAAATAAAGCTGTAATGTTTTCTAAGAAAATCAGCGTACTGTTGTCATACCGTGTTTTAAGTCGCTCTAAAGCCTTCGGATAATTTTCATTACAAATGGGGAATGCCTGCACTGTTTCTAATGCTTGGCCCGTTAGACAATTTCGTAAATGGTTAAATTTTTCGATGTTGGTTAGACACGCTTCTCGATCAATAATTTGGACGAAAGAATTGATGAAGTTCTTGTATTCGGAGTACTTACCACTGAACGTGGGTAATTTCAAATGTGGCAACTTCTTACTCACAGGAGGTATCAATGCTGTGTTGTCCATCATTGTAGAATTATTAGCTTCATCATTCAGCTGCGAAGATATGGAAATTTTTGTTGAAATATAAAGCTCCTCTAAGTCAGCTCTGCACGTATCGGTAGCATCTAGTTTCTCAATTGATGTCTGAAATGATAAGACCTGTTTAAAGTAAGAATCTAGGATACCTTGCCTACATTTTAATTCCGGCTGTGACAATAATTTCCAGTCCCCTTTATGTGGGTTTCGATCAACCCTTTAATCCTACTGATACTTGCTTTGGATGAGGCCCTTTGCTGTTTGAATTCTGCCAATTCTGACATGGCCGTCTGGCTTGTGTTGGGTGTTGTCATCTCGATTTAATAAATTATTGATGAGTCAAAATAATTACACTCTCCGAAAGTCTAATAGATATTATATCACGACACGATACCGAAATAGTGCACAAATTCGAAAGTCACTAAGCACTTGCGCATAAATAGTTGTGCTACAACGATAATTAATCGGTTGACCGAATGATGCGAACGAAAGCGAAAGTTCTAAGCACATGCACTTAAATAATTGTGCGACAACGATTAATTAATCGGTTGACCGAATGATGCGAACGAAAGCGAAAGTTTTAAGCACATGCACTTAAATAATTGTGCGACAACGATTAATTAATCGGTTGACCGAATGATGCGAACGAAAGCGAAAGTTCTAAGCACATGCACTTAAATAATTGTGCGACAACGATTAATTAATCGGTTGACCGAATGATGCGAACGAAAGCGAAAGTTCTAAGCACATGCACTTAAATAATTGTGCATAGAGTAGCGGTTATTGTCCGCATATTACCGAACCTCGACACTCGAATAACGTTTATTTTACCACGCGGTAACGTTTTATTTACCACGCGGTAACCACGACCATTAATTAACGTTAAGTTTAGAAATTCCGTTTGAAATTAGCAATTTTATTAATTTGCAAATATTATTTTTTAAATAATTTTTTATTATATATTTATAAACAAAATTAGAATTTATTTTTAACATTTAAATTAACACTTTTTGTCTAAAGTTTATCTTTGTTAATTATACACACCTTGAAGTGTTTTATTTTTTATGTCTGTTATTTGTTGTTTTAAGTAAGAACTTTTCTTATTAGAAAATTTGTTACACGGCACTTAAAGCGTTGATCTTTGGTTAGTACTTATGACCGTTTGGTTAAAACGTTCGAATATTATTTTCATATTAGTGTCCTGTCACGGTCGCCAATGTCTAGTCATAAGCTTTTTTATGATGTTTTGAGTATTAGTCTTTTTCTTTACAATAATTATTACTTATATTTTATCAAATACTAACAATGTCTTTTACGAGGTGATGCTAATTTATTCACTTAAATAAATTGCTTTAAAAAATTAATACAAATTTTGTTCAAATTATTGTAGTTTACGATTTATTTACTTAATTACACACGTAACAATTCATATAATATATATTTTATTTTTTTAACTATTTATAAAACATTACTGTTTAATTTTAGCGCACAGACTGTCTTTCTTTACACACTTTTCAAAGAGAACAAAAAAAGCTTTTTATATTACAATAGAATTCAAGTTGCAAATTAACATGCGTACGAATAATTGAGTGCGAATGTCAAGAGCTGAAAGCTCAAATGAGTAAAAGAAATGACTCAAAACTGGTATTGATCTTGCTCTACATTATTCGTACACATGTTAAAATGCTTACAAACTCAACTTGCTAGATCTACCAAAGCACCGTGCTCCAACACACCCTCAAAATTTTTGCTTAGCAAACAGACCTAACAACATTTTTACGAATGCTAGAAGTCATTCGAATCATTCATTGTCGATAATTCATTTTCACCTGAGTATATGTTCTGATTCATGAATCATTTGCTATTATGATACTCTACTTAGAAATATGTACGCGTTCTTTTCTTTGGTGCGAATCATTCTTCATTAGCACCGGTATTCGTTAACGAAAATGCTTATTAAACATTTCTGTGGAGAATGTAAATGAAAATAAACATTTATACGCATTTTGTGTTAAAATTATGAGAGTAATGTTATGGATGTATCATTAATACATAAGGCAAGAATGGAATTAAAGCTGAAATGTTCGCTATTTACGTATTTAAACTATGCACCCAATATAACATGCATTAAAAAGTAGACATTGTTCACTTTATGGGTCGCTGTCCATTCCTGTGTGAAATTAGATAGCTTCACTTTGGTAAAGGTATACATATTAACATCGTGTAATTGTTATATTTTATTAAATGTAGCAGACTGGCGTAAGAAGTTTATAAGAAATCTTGTTTTCTTGTATTTATTATTTTTTCCTTTAAGTGCTTAATTAAACTTTAAATTTCTAAAGTACTTTTCCCTCGTACCTAACACAGATCTTCTTGATTTCCAATTATACGTTTTTACTATTTTGAACCAACAATTCATATGTCCTGACTTAAAAAAAATAGAAATACGAGTAACAAGTAAATAAGATTAATAAGTTATTCGTGTATATAAGCTCTTATATAATATTTTTACTATATGAAACATATTTTAAATAATAAAGAACTAAATAATTGCTAAATACTTTAAACCTTTGTTTTTTAGTATTTTTTAACAATGAATAGTAACTTTATAAATTGTTTTTATTATATGTTTTTTAAAATTCAAATGTATAAAACTTTATTAGCCATTTTAAGAAATTATTGTATATGATGCACTAAATATATAGAAAATTATTATGTTTATATTTCCTAGTTTGCTTCACTGTGCGTGTTATGAACATGTTAAAAGTTGTGATGCGATTATTTTTGGTTCTAATGTGGATTCATTATTTTGTATTTAACTCCTACTATTCGATTTTGACAGTACTTAATAGATATAGTTAATGTATTTAATGATGACATTGTTTCTTTTAACTTATATACGCTTATTTTCTATAACATGAGTTTTTCCTATATTTGCCAGCAATATAAAAATGCAAATATTTACCCACAGTAAGATAATAATAAAATTAATGAGAACATACTTTTTTAACTATTTCTAATCGGATTTTTATTTTAGTATATTTTATTATATTAACCTTTATTTTACGTTTTTCAAAAATATATAACAAGTTTCACATTAAATATTTGCTATACTTTTAACACAGTTTCTTATATTACGTTTCCACTGCTTACTTAGAAAGCTTAACTTAACAAAATTCGATTACAATTACACCAAAAATGACGAATGCAACATTGGAAATGATCGAAATTTGACATATTTGAGACAAGAAACAAAATTTAAACATAAACCAATAAGAGGTAAGAATTTTTTAAAATATTTCTTTTTTATAAATAAAATATATTGAAATATAAATATTGATATATATTAAAATATAATATTGAAAATAAATATATATAAATAAGCTTATGTATAAAATATATATTTGATATTGTTCAATGTCATATATTATTTAACAAAATATTCATTTCAGTTGGATATCAGAACAGAAAATGGATGAGTTCACAAGCCTGTACGTTATAAATGTAATTCAATAAAATGAAATATTATTAATATTAGGAAAAAACAAAAGAATTGGGAATATGTGGACTGAGGGCAGTGAGCCGTTTCTTTTATTAGCCACATAGAAGAAACACAAACAAAAAAAGAAATATGGTTGATGAAAAAAATGCTAGATAGAGTTGATAGGCTAATTAATTCTAAAGATGGAACGAGGATATCCGCACAAAAGAGCCGTAACGGAGGCAGCGATTAGGGACTACTTAATATATTTTTTTATTTTTAATTCTTTAATTCATTGTTTACTACCAATATAGTTATAGTGTGTGTTATTTCAAATTTTTTCTATATCTTTATTATTAATACAATTATAGTGCATTTTATTTTTAATTTATAACTTATCGGTATTATTATTAATTGAAATAAAACTTAAAATGAAAATTAAAAAATTTGTATTTTTTATATGTAAATCATTATACGTTCTTTTCTATATTCAAGAACTGCTGCATTCATGTTATGATGAATATAACAAATATGCATTAAATTATTTAAATTTTCTGCGTTTCTCATGCTGAATTATTTTCTTCTAACAATATAAAATTTAATGTCAACTGTTTAAAACTAAAATATAAACAAATAAAAGCGGTATAACTAGAAATTTTTGATACATAAAAGTTCTTTCCCATTCCTTAAATAACTTGTAAACGATGTAAATGATGTAAACTACAAAACGCTTAATATTACTAAATAACTTACTAAATAAGCAATGGAAACGTAGTATTAGTACATTTTCTTATAATTTAAACTTAAAGTATTTATTATTTTGTCAAAATTTTAAAATAGAGCAACTGTGTAACATAAATTTTACATTTTATTTTTACAGTTTCGATGTTATTAAATAGAAATAATTTAGCTCTTTTTGTAAACTAAATGACTAATTTCTATGTACACGGGAATACTTACGAATTATAAATATGGATAATGATACGATTTTTTACGATACAGACCATCTATTAATCCATAATAGCTGTACCCTAGATGTTCGGCCCGAGTTTTGTATATGAAAAGAGAAAAATTTTTGTAATAAAGTTTGTAATACAACCAATTTAGTTTTCTTTTATATTAATATAGAATCTTAGAGCTTGATTATAGAGTATCTTGTCGAATAACAAAATAAGTGCGATGTTTAAAAAGTGTAATTTGAAGTCTATAAGGAAATAATATATATTGCAGAAAATAAATAATATCATAGAACAAGATTAAACAGATCTGATTTTAATATTCAAAAATTGAAAAATTTATGTATAATATTATTTAACTAAGTTACTTTAAAGTTAAATTCAGCTATATTTTTGATGTAATCACTTAAGTTTCCAGTGTGCATTCATAGCTATATACGTATATTATAACAGATATACAGTGGCATTATTTTATCTATTACTAAAAAAACTATGTCATCAATTGAATATATTTAAATGAAGTTTTTAAGGAAAAATATTTATTATTTAATTTGTTTTATATTGTTTTAATAAATAATAACATAAACTATAAAAATGCCCCTATTTTAATGCCTCAGCGTATTTCATCCACAAAAAGAAATTTAATTTGGTGCCAATGTCAATACTTGGTGTGACACCCCTTCGCTTTTATCTCTTCGTCAAGTCTCTTCGGCATTGAACGTACAAGTTTTTGGGTTGGAGAAATTTTCATCTACTCTTGTAAATTAACCTTTTTTAAGTCTTCTTTGTTGGAAATAGTATATTGCTAAATGTTTTGTTCCAATGTTGCCTATAAATTTTCAATGACTTTCATATCTGGGCTCTGCGCCGGTGGTGTCATCAGATGTGGGCAGTTCCAATTCAACCAAGACTGTATGATGAGGGCTTTATGTTTCCCAGTAGGTTGGTGAGAGCTCGAAACAAATCTGATTCAAACTATGTGCCTTGTTCGGTTGTAATTAGCTTAGGTGCACCGAAGCGTGAAACCTAGGTGGCAAAGAAACTTAATGCAACGATGAACTGGATTTGAGTATTTGCTCCAACTCCTCGTCATTGATTTGAGCTACACTGATGCGTTCTAAACTGCATGATTAAGGCATTGTTATTGCGCCTATCCGTGATAGAGCATCAGCTACTATGTTGTTAGGAGTGGATAAGTTAACATACTTGCTAATTATGTTGGGCAACTTGATAAAAGCAGTTAAGATGGATACTGAATGTATTTCCACGTTCTTTAAGGCACCTGAGACAGATAAAGACGTTAGAGGATCAATCAATTGTTAAGTCCTTATGTCTGGCACTGAACCGAAATTTGCCAAAACATCTGCTCCTATATTTGGAACCCATATATTAGCTATTATGAAGTTCCAGCTGAAGTTGCGACGTAGTCCTAAATCAATGCACATTCTTCAAATGCCATAAGTATTTATAGTTGTATCATTGAGTATGTAAAGTTTGATGTCTTCTGGAATTACATTTGATGGCATGTTGTTCATAAGGCGATTGGCCAACTCTGCTGTTTGGTCTACATTACTTGTATAACTTGCAGACAAAATACACCTTAAAATGCTGGATAGCCGTTGTAGTATTGACAGCCAATATATTCTTGGAGACATTATTACTGACTATATTTAGACTTCCTCTAATTAGTTGCGATGGCCATTTCTTTGGTAGCGTTAAGTTCGTCAATAATTTCACAAGGTGCTTTTGTTTCGGCTTTTTACTAACTCCTTCTTTAAAGTTACATATTTTTCTGCTGTGGAAGGATACTCGCAATATCTGCGACTTGATGTGAAGTGTCTGTATCTAGTGTCGTTATTACCGTGTAAAACTTCGACGTATCTGCAGTCATCCGATGTACGTGTAAAGTTTACTCTTTGTGTGCAAACCATAATTCTGGATCCGACTGGAAAAACGGAGGCAACTTAATTATGTTGACCGCTCCTACGCCCTGCTTGTATTTAAGTTGTCCGTTGGTCCGTTTGTTCATTGTCTGCATTTATATTGCTACTTCTTGCCTCAAATTCACTGATGACGTTGCTTGTTCTTTCGGGGTCACCAATGTGGTACTTCTGTATCACCATTTTATCGATATTTATAAAAATATAAGTGTGTGTGTCTGTCTGTTTGTACTCGATTGATTTAAAAACTATACATCCAATCACCGTGAAAATTTGGGAAATTATTAGGTACATCTCCGGGTTTTTCCAAATTTTTATTAAAATCAGAGTTGGGGTTATAGGTGCATTTAATTAGTAATACTTTGGTGAAAGTGTATTTATGGTTACCATGGTGATATTGAAAAATTTACAGCTGAAGAAAATAATTGGGAACACGTTTTATTTAACACCACAATTATGCCACCAAAGCGATTGGTCGAACTACAAATCAAGCAAAAAGGAGAAGAAAAGAATGAGCTTTAGAAACAAGTGAGCAGAGAAAAACTAGGCAAGTAAGAGATCGAGTTCACACTGCTCTTGCTCGATCATTAGAAACGAGTGAGCAGAGACAAGCTAGGCAAGAAAGAGATCGAGTTCACACTGCTCTTGCTCGATCATTAGAAACGAGTGAACAGAGGCAAGTAAGGCAGCAAAGGAATCGAATTGGAATGATACATGCTGATTTGAATTTATGTGGTTTCAATTACAATCCCCTTTACAATTACAGTCTTCATCCAAATGTAATGATTGGAAAATTGATAGAAAGTGTACATATTGTGGTGTTCAAAAATTCAAAAATGAAACACCAGCAATGTGCTGTGCAGGTGGAAAAGTAAACTTTAGTATCAGATGAAACAAGTCAATCAAAAAAAATTTTGAAAAATAAACGCAAGTACAATTCATGCTTCTAAATGAAATCATTCGGAGCAACTAATATCGTTAGGGTAAATTATATGCCAACATTTAAAGTACAAGGGCAAACTTATCACCATGCTGGATCAATACTGCCACTGCCAAATGCGGTTCACAAATACCTTCAGATCAGAGGCGAGGCGTCGAATGGTTCAGAGTGTTCACTGAACACCTTAACAAAGCTTCCTTTTTAGATTTTTTTTTATTAGGTAAATAATCTCGCTATATTGCTACTTAACATTTTTTATAATAGCTTTTCCAAACAGATTAACATAAACACAAAACGTAGAATACAAACAAAATCACACATATGTTAGATACACCCAACATTGCTTATAATTAATAAAAGAGAAAACACATTCCTCTTGAAATATACTAAGGTGCAGAATAAAAACTGCACCGAGTTGCTTACAAAGCATGCAAATGAAATAACATTCACATTGGGACTATGTTCAATATTGAATACACAACACAAAACATACAAACAAATATATGTACGTAAAATAATCTTAACTCTTAAATTAATGCGTGCAAGCAGTTCAATAAAAAAAGTGCACTTAATACAAAAGTGCAAAGTAAATACAAAAGAGAAAAGAAATGACTGAGCGAAAATCGCTTTACATTTGACGAGAGGATCATTCCACTAAACTGAACCAAAAATTTATACAAAGCGTGCAAATACAATCAAAGTCACGGTTGCTGTTTTATATGGGCAAATGGTTCAGTATGAAAACTGAACCGGGCATTGTAAATACAAAGTAAAAGAGTAAATGAATGCATGAGGGTTTCTTACTCTTATATAGAGGTTGGAAATAAATCAAAACAAAGTCATTATTGCAATTTTATACTAGCAAATGGTAAAAGTAAAGAAAGAGATTAAAGAAATTGGAAGTGAAAAATAATATTTACAAATGGATAAATGTGTGATTAAAGATTTGATTCAATGTCTTTTTTTAAACGATCTTCTGAAAAAAAGATTTTAATTCATAAAATGAATAAACCAACTCCAGATATGAAGAATTTGATACCTGTTGTAAAAATGTCGAAATCTATGGTATGTCGTCGTTTTCCTACAGCTACAGTTTTATGGTAAATAAAAACCAGTGGATCACAAGCTGCGAACATTTAAATAAATTGTTTTATTGGTCTTATACGCTATTTGCTTGTGGAAAGGAGAAAACTTTGAAGTAGGGGGAATACGTTATAGTTGGAATTCTGTTTTGATTAAATTGTGAACACCTTGCCAAAAAGCTGACGCCTCGCTACTGCTTCAGATATATTTTATGGGAAATATTGACGAACAAATCAACAGACGGTGTAAACTGAAAACGAGTACTAAACGAGAGATTGTCGTAGAATTACAAAATTTGTTTGAACAACATTATGAAATAATCAATTTATTTAAAACCGCCATTGAACAAATGCTATCTGACGATTACAAAGCAATAATAAAGGCAGATAAAATACCTATTGGTCAGGATCGAAGACTATTCAATGCACCAACGATTGATGAAGTGGCAATTGCCATAGTTGGTGAAGAGTTTAATTCTCGCGATATAATTCTTCATCATAGAAATAGTGATATTCAGCACGTATCAGAAACGCATCGTTCATATGATGCATTGTAATATCCCATTCTATTTTGACAAGCAGAGGGTGGATATCATTTTAATAGTAACATGAGAAATCCTACAACTAATGTGGACATTAACAAAAAGGTCAGTGCTATGAATTATTATGCATATCGAACTATGATTCGTGAGAATGCTGATAATAATATATTGAAATGTAGACAATTATTTCATCAATACACTGTTGACATGCATGCAAAAAAAGAAAGTGAAAGACTCCTCTACATTCGACTAACTCAAGTCAAATTGCGTTCTGAAGAGTACATCCATTTACGTAATGCAGTTCTAAATGATGACAATCTCAGTCAATTAGGGAAAATGGTAATTTTACCATCCACATTTACAGACAGCCCAAGACACAAGCATGAATATGCACAAGATGCAATAACGTATGTTCATGCATATGGTCGTCCAGATTTTTTCATCACATTTACATGCAACCTTGCATGGGATGAAATAAAAGAGGTTTTATTAATTGAACAATCACCAATAGATTGTCATGATATTTCTGTATTTAAACGAAAAATAAAATTGTAATATATTTTATTGTCAAACACCATGTATTTCGAGAGACGCGCTGTTGAATGTATTCCACTGAATGACAAAAAAGAGGTTTACCACATGCGCATATTTTAATGTTAATGATGGAAAAGATAACACCAAACAAAATTGATGAAATTATTTCCACAGAAATGCCAGACATCTTGAAAATGGACAGCGTGTGTATTTTACATTAGAAAATGTACGTGCAAAAGCAATGTTACCACCGCCAACCACATTAATTGAATTTTTCACATTATGTACCAACTTATTTTACGTAGAATACATCAACAAGAAGATTTCAGCGTCGTAATCAAGATAAAGCAGTACAAGGACATCTAAATTTATATTCAACAGATGCATTGGATCGTCTGTACACTGTACATCCAAATAACACAGAATGCTTTTACCTATGATTATTATTAATCAATGTTCGTGGACCGACATCTTTCCAAGAATTAAAAACAGTCAATGGCCATATGTGTGCTACATTTCGTGAGACTTGCCAGAAATTAAATCTCTTAAAAATCGATGCTTATTGGGATATTTCACTAGCTGATGCTTCCAATACAGCTCAACCTCAGCAGTTACGTACACTATTTTCCATCATACTAACTACATGTTTTCCGGCTAATCCAAAGGATCTTTGGGAAAAATATAAAGACTATATGAGTGAACACATTTCACATTGCATGCGTAGAATAAATGGTAATCCTAACACTCAATTTACATTAAATATATACAATGAGGCATTGATTTTAATTCAGGATGTATGTATGTTTGACAATAGCCAACAAATCACTCACAGAATTAGGAATGATTCTTCCAAATAGATCTGGTAATGACATTTTCGATCGTGATATACAACGAGAAACGCACTTTGATGTTAATGAATTACAAACATTTGTTCGATTTAATTTGCCGAAATTGATATTAGAACAACGAACAGCATATGACACAATTATAAATGTAATATCTAACATGAGTTGTGGTTTATATTTCTTAGGTGCACCTGGAGGCACTAGCCAAACTTTTCTTATTTCAATTATTCTGGCAACTATAAGATCAAAAAATAATATTGTGCTTGCTATTGCATCATCTGGTTTTGTAGCAACTCTTTCGGATGTTGGTCGAACAGCACATTCAGCACTTAAATTACCATTAAATATGCAGGTAATTGAAACTCCAACATGTAATATTAGCAAATATTCTGGGATGGGAAAAATACTAAGATCATATCAGCTTATAATATGGGATGAATGTACACTGGCACACAAGAAATCATTGGAGGCACTCGATCGTACATAAAAAGATTTGAGAGAAAATGAGCAGCTCTTTGGTGATGCACTCATGTTACTAGCTGATGATTTCCGACAAACTCTATCAGTTATACCACGTTCAACACCTGCCGGGGGATTGAATGCATGTCTCATATCATCAGTGTTATGGCGGTATGTGGAGAAAATATTTTTAAAGATCAATATGTGTGTTCAATTACAACAAATTGAACCTTCTGAACGATTTGCAAAACAATTGTTAGATATTGGGAATGTTGAAATGGAAATGGAATCCACACACAGTATTACATTACCAGAAAACTTTTATCACATTGTAAAATCCAGTGATGAATTGATTGCCAAAGTTTTTCCAAATTTGTTGCAGAATTATAAAAATAATCAATGAGTTGGTGAGCGTGCTATATTAGGGTGGCTCACGTTATAAGGGGGAAAATTAAAAATGAAGTTTTGAATGAGCACACCCCCTAGGAATATGCCATTGACCAAAAAAATGATATTCCCAAAGTTTTGGAGCAATAGGATTAAAAATGACGTTGCGCTACTCTAGCAAAGTTAGGTTTTCAGTACAAAAAACAGAAATTTTTCATTCATTTTTTATCTTTGTTACTTGTTTCACTGTTATTAATATATACTTATTTGATAGATAATTAAAATATCTTTTTAAAGGGTTGAAGCAATTCTCAATTGTCCGAAGCCAAATAGTGTGCAAGAACTTCGTCGTTTTTTGCCATGGTGAATTTTTATCGTCGTTTCATTCCTAATGCAGCGGTAGTTCAAGGAGAGCTACAGAAACTTATAATAGGAAATCGGAAAAATGACAAAACCCCGATTATGTGGACAAAAGAAGCCGAATCAGCATTCGTTGATTATAAGAAAACGCTTGCTGATGCCAGTTCACTTGCACAACCAACAGCAGAAGCCAATCTCATTCTACACGTCGATGCGAGTAATACAGCGGTGGGAGCTGCATTGCATCATATCCGTGAAGGACGACTAGAACCTATTATTCTTGGAATAAAACCCAAGTGACAGAGTGACTTCTTGCCATTCATTAAGCAATTAAGCATTTCAGACACATGGTAGACTGGTTGACATGGTTGACTGATCATAAACCCATCATTTTTGCATTTCAGCAAAACCCTGAAAAAGAATCGCCCAGACAATTTCGTCATCTGGATTACATAGGTCAGTTTATTACTGATATCAGACATTTTCCTGGAAAAGACAATAGCGTTGCTGATTTTCTATCACGTATTGACCAAATACAGGGGGAAAAGCAGATTGACTTTGATAGGTTATCAAAAAGCCAACAAAATGACCTGTAGCTACAACAACTCTTATCACAAGGTAGGACTTCGCTTCAGCTAAAATTGGTACATCTACCTAGTTCATCGAATCTCATTGAGTGCGATTTCTCACCAAAGCATGCGCGACGTTGGATCACAGATGAATTTCGTAGGCAAGTTTTTTACACCATACATAATATAGGTCATTCAGATAGCAAGGCCACGGCAAAACTGATCAGTGAACGACTTGTCTGGTCTAACATTAAAAGGGATGTAACGAAAATGGTAAAAACATGTCCACAATGTCAACGAGCTAAAATAGGTAGACACAACAAAACAGTACTCGGAACCTTCAAGGCACCTGACCGGCGATTTGCAGCAGTACACCTTGATATCGTGGGGCCATTACCACCATCAGACGGATACAGCTACTTCCTGACATGCATAGATCGATTTACCTGGTGGCCTGTTGTTATTTCTATTATGGACATTCGTGCAGACACAGTAGCTGCGGCGTTCATCACGGGATGGGTTTCACATTATGGCGTTCCTTCAGAGATCACTATAGATCAGGTCAGGCAGTTTGAATCAAAGCTGTTCGCTGAGCTTATACAGTTGATTGGCGGAAACATCTACGTACAAGTTCGCGACATCCACAATCAAACAGAATTCTGGAACGAGCTAGTCCAGTAGAAATAGTATACGGCACGTCTCTTAAGTTTGCAGGAGAATTCTTTGATAAGATGTCTCACATCTCACACCGAAAATGCTTTTCTAAGACGAGATAATCAATTCTTAAATTGTTCATAAGCCTTCGTGGGGCTTATCTTCAGGATGAGTCGTGAAGTAGAAATTGAATTCAGGTATTGAAAAAACTGATACTAAGCTTTGCTTAGAGGCCGTAAAATTCATCATCAGTTGGGTAAGAGTAACTAGCATTGTTTTTAAGTTTTGGTTGAGGGTTATTGAGTTTTCAGTAATTTTTTTTTAAACTAAACCATTCTTTAAGACAACTGAGTGTAAATTAGGTCTACTAACATTTCTTGAGATAGTTTATATTCACTGGATTTTGTTGGGTTATGGAGGGGGAATTTTGATCGTTGGAAGTTGATATGTTTTGCGCGGGAGTTTATTCGAAAGAGGCGGTAATAGATAATTTTTTTAATGAATTATATTGTATACATTTTTTTGATAAATTATCTTGTATACATGACGAACTTATATGTTTATTTGTTTCTAAACTCACAAAGTCAGGATTTTCTGAAGGTTGCAGTCAAAATACTAGAGCTCTGAGAATGCCGTTGTTGTGGTAGCGAGTGAGCAACGCTTAGGTAATTATTTAATTATGCACATTTAATTATTTTTTGGTTTATTATTTAATTTTTATTTTATTGTTATCTGCGTCTTAAAGCGCACTTTAGAATATTTCTATATACAATATTTAAACTATTTCACTGAGCGGCTTGAAAACACGTCCATTTGCAAAGAAAACTTGAACATTCTGCAAGTGATGCAGTAATTAATATAACTCATTATATACACAATTTGAACACAGGTGCGATCATATGGTGTACCAGCGTTTCTTTTTAAAACAAAGTAAGAGAACAATATTTTACAATATTTTTATATTTGGGATATATTCAGATATAGAACTGGACATATATTTCCAGATCAGATTTGAAAACTGTAATGTTTTTGTTTGAAACAACAGGTGTATTTTAAATTTCACATTTTATCCAATCCGAAGTGGTCTTTATTTCATTTGGTGTAAATATTTTATGGAGATGATTGGCTGTTTTCTGTATGAATGCTTATCTTAGCCCATTTGTTTGTGCGCAATAGATTTAAATGTGCCAAATGATTTAAATGTGAATATCTTAATTTTAAAAAATTTTTTGTGTTTTTTACACATAAAATGTCTGATGTTACTACGACACCTATTAAAAATCAATCTGATGTTTTTTCCATTTTTAGATGCAAACTAACCTGGGTATGTTTTTTCAAGCCGTATTTGGATATTGTAAGTCAATTGTCACATTTAACATCAAGTTGTTCTGTAGTAAAAGTATTAGGTCTAACTTGTTTATCTAGTTCAAATTGGAAAAATTCTCAGGCTGTCGAACTACTTTTTAATTTTGGTAGTTTTTGGATTTGTGTTAAATTTTTGGGAACTATTGAAACTAATGGTTACATTTTAGAAAACAAGAAGATCTTGGTGGGTTATGTAGGCTGGAAGAATCTGCGGCTGTCAAATGTTTGAATTCAGACGGTGGTTGTTAGATATATTTTTGATATATTTCTTTTATATATTACAGCAATACCATCTCCACTGTATATATCTTGCGACATACGATACAGTTTTAAAAAGTTATCTAGAAATGTTGTGTGATGTTAGTTCAACAGAAGTTTAAACTTACTTTGGTGATTTTTAGACCGTTGGCGCTTCATAACATTATTGTGAGTATTTAATCATAATTAAAGAATTGACTTTGGATTTAAACTTTAAATCTTATCTGATTTATATTTGATTAACTTTTTTATTTTGGGATATCTTTCTAAAATCATGTATAGTATTTAGTATAATTGATAGTGGGTGATTATTTTGTTACCAACATCAATTTTTTTAGATATCCATGTGTTAGATGTTTGCTATGTTGAGATATAACTTCATGTGATGTTTACACTTTGCGCTTCTCATTTCACCATTTTTGGCAAGTATTTTCGTATGCGTTTAAATATTAATGTTATATAAACTGTTTCAATTTTTAAGTATTAAACATAATGTCTTTAGTAATAAGATAGTAATAGTAATAAGATTTTTTAGAACTGAACTGAACCACAGGTTAGCTCTACAGAAAGAAACCTTGCGTAATCCTACAAGAACTACCCCCATCAAATTAGTTGAAGTACCCCTACCTTTAACTTTTAAACCTGTTACACCAGGTGTTTCATATGCTAATGTCGTTAAATCTGACAAGCAACAAGCCCCTTCAGTCCAAAGTAATTTCTTGATCTGTTACATACTTCATAGAGTTTTGTTTCCACTACATATTATATTATATTATATGTAAGTAGTAAGCAGTAAGTGGTGCACTCTGGGTAACGCCAAATGATCTATATTCCTTCGGGACGACACTCGAGCCTTATTACGCAAGCATTTGTAAATCCGTTTGGACCAGATTCTCTAACGGAAATAACAAAGATTGCTTCTGTAGCTGTCGATATTCTCGATAATCACAGTAAACTGGATTATAATTTAAATATATTGACAACACAAAACTTGTAAAAATTTAGAAAAAAAATTATTTTCCAAGAAGAAGTTTTCAGTTTTCTGATTAAGAAAATAAGCAGAACACAATAAATAATTTTAAAATTTAAATATAGCCTCTGTGTTTTTAGTTCCGTTCAATTCCGTTCGAGTACAGAAACCACGCAATACTTCTTTGTCGAGCATCCATGCCAGGTAGCAGCGCAGCCTCTTGCTCTTCTGCCGGTGCCCCGGTCAAGCGAACACGCTGACCGCTCCACCAACAACCAGTACCAACTTTAATTTCGGTGCGAAATCCCACGTCAACTCCTCGACGAGGGCGTATAGAACGCGGAGGACGCCCCATCGAATACTTGCATGGCTTAACGCCGCCGACCCTTCTTCGCTAACAGAAAGCAACAAAGCAAAAATAAGCGACAAGGGAAAGGGAGAATGTCAACGTCCGTCCAGCCAATTTTATATCAACCTTTTTTGCACCTGTGCAAAAGCGACAAGGGTCGACCGAACAGGCCGGACAATCATTACTGTCCACAACTTCGAAGCGCCCCAAGCTGGGACTTTCAAAACCCTCCAAACCTTTTAATGACATCATTAAGGATAGCCTGAATTGGGCCATAATTGACACTGGTAACAGTGATGGCACCGTCTCCCCAGTAAACTGGAAGAAGGTTGAGTGGGATCTTCTGAAAGTCTACATGGAAGTCATGGTCATGGTCACCTTGCTGTAATTGCCTGCTCCGAACAACGCTCCGTGGATATTTACAAAGAAGCAATTGGGAAACTTGGGGAACTCTGGCCTGGTGCATAGCTTTAAGCTGTTTCTATGGATAACACTCCACAGTACCCTCCTCCAAAGTCTAACTTTCTTCGGAGCTCTCTTCGTTGAAGGAATTACTCTCACTTCTCAAGGCGAGCAACACTGACCTTTCAACCCACGACTGGAAGGTTGCAAATTACAGTGACCTCAGGGGCGACTTTATATAGGTCATCGTCGTTTTTAACGAACAATCTCTTGCCCCACGTCAAGCCCATAATGGGTTGATCAACTATGGCTTCAAGTTACTCATTCTCAGAATTCACGAAAACGACTCTCAAGTCGCTCGGCAACAACCCTCTGGGATTGTCCTCTCTGAACCGGCACTGACGAAAGAGCCGCGGCAGCTGGTAATAACATTTCTGAAGACGGAGTTAGTGATAAAATCAGTATCTTTTCCTCCGAAGACTGAGGCAGTACTTTCTCAACATCTGATTTGGTTAACGAATTCTTTACACTTATGGCGTTGTTCTGCGAACACTCATCGATGTCGTCCTGCTGATCCAAGAATTTTGGATTGTTAAAAATCGAATTTGCGGTTTGAATGCAAACGAATACCGTATAGTATTCGTAGAAGTTCAAGGTAAACCCATATCTTGTATTTTAGTAAAAAATCACATCAATGCCTTTTTACTCCCTAGATTCAATGATAACAGCATCATAGTCACGGTTATCGTACACGACCTCAAGGACCTTTTGATAGTCTCAGCATACATGGCACATGACCACGGTGCCACACTACCACAGGACTCCCTAAAGCTTCTGATATCAAAGGCAAAAAGCAAAAATATTCCGGTTATTATTGGAGCTGATGAAATGTGGGGTAGCACCGACACCAACGAGCGAGGTAAGTGTGTTTTTGATTTCATTCTTGCAAGAAAACTTAATGATTGCTAATAAAGGCAGTGAATCGACCTTCGTGATTTCTAATAAAAAGGGAAGTACTCAACACAGCGAACACTCCTCAAACTTTTTAAATAACTGGTTGTATCTAATGACTACTCTTTTTTGGACCATAGATACATAATATTCGACCTGGATCTATCGGTGAACTTTGAATTAAATACACTATTCAAGCCAGTCAACAGAAAACGTACTGAATGGTCAATTTTCCGATCAACCCTCGAGTCTTGGTTATAGCTGTATCCCGCACTATTCTTAACGGTTCCGATATTGACTGGACAGTCGACCTTCTCAGGGCGGCACTTAGAGGCACCACAAATGCAATTTGCAAACCCTCGGAATTTCAGGGCAAACCCAAATCTCTATGGTGGAATCTTACTATTGCAGATCTCTGCAAATCTTGCAAAAGACTGTTTAATGAAACCAAAGTGACAGGTAACTTGGCACTATACAAGAACAAACTAAGGGAATTTAAGCATGCTATTCGGCGGGCCAAAAGAGCAGCTTGGAAAAATGTCTGTTTCTTCTGAGTCTAGTCGATTGCGCAAGATTTTTAACTTTACCCACAAGTCCCTAATTGTATCCGGGCGCTAAATGGTCAATGGTCCAACTCCAGCAAGGAAACTTTAGATATTATTTTAAACACTCAGGGAGCGTGGCTGCTCATGCATTAACACAGGTTGGGCCTCCTCTGCTGGTCAACCCCAATCCTTTTAAAGTGACCAACACTCAAATCAAGTGGGGCATTAAAATCTTTCAACCATATAAATCTCCAGGCCTAGACGCCATTATTTTCGCTGACATTCAACATGGCAAATTTGTTATCCTACCCAGTTTAATTCACAGCATAAACTTTACGGAGGAACTGAACAAGCATACAATAGAGCCTACGACATAAAAAAGAGCTTAAATACTAATGCTGGAAGGGAAAATATTGTAGCACTCCGATTTAATCATTGGTAAATTAAAAGTACCAGGTTAAGGATGAATATTAACATAAACCATTTAGTACACAACGAAATGCCAAGTACAGAATGTCTGGACACTGATCACGTATGTGATGTTAGATACTTATGAAATACAATTCAGTAATAATATTGAGATGTTAAGGCAAATTACAAAAAGTTGATAATGTATATCTATTAGAATTTTAAGCACATCTTCCATTATTAACTACTACGTGTTGTAAAACGAATAAGGAAAATGAGTAGTTTCCTTTAATGACAACACTGCGCTATAAACAACAATTTAAATATTAGTTTTGATGCATATATTGTAATAGTGTAAAGTAAACTTCAAAAGATGATTGTCAAAAGTGTGTGGATAAGTTTTCCAAAAAAAATGATTCTATGATTCTACAATGATAGCACAACAGATTTTGTTGAATGACGATAAAAGACGATTAACAAAAATGGTTTTTATAATCCAAAAAGATCAATGTTTTAAATTTTCAATAATCTACATCCGATACTTTTTCTAAACAATAATAGTTGGTGATAAGAACGCGTTTGTTCTTAGTAAATTCCAAATGGTTATATTAAGTAAAATGTTAAGAACGCGTTTGTTCTTAGTAATTTCCAAGTGGTTATATCAAGCTTCCAACACGCACATGCACGCGTTGGATGATATATTTTGTATTTTATTAATTGTAAACTGCCGAGCACTTAAACTCGTAGTTTGCCTCAATAATCAAATTTGAAATAAAAGAAAAACAACTTCAAATATTTTATCTGTATTTTATGTGTTGTTAATGAATTAACACCTAAGGAAATGAATTGACAGCACTTAAACTGTAACTCTTTAATTGAAAGTTGAGTTTTCAGCACTTGAACTGAAACTCTGGAAATGAAAATGAGAGATCGAATATTGGTTTCAATCTGAATTTTATTAAATTAAATTTTTCCTTAAATACTAAATTATTACAAATTATGTATTACAATAACAATATCTAAATTTTATTCTTTTCCTTTACCGTCTTCTTGCCTAAAGTGCAAGCTCAGCATATATTATGCAACCAAATTCTTTGTTGTGTCTAGCAACCAAGAATTAATGCCAATGCACTGGCCTTGATATATGTTACATATTCAAAGTTCAGTGCCACTGCACTTAACAAAAAATATAATGCAAATATTCAAGTTCAGTGCCACTGCATTTTACCAAATTAAATAATGCAAAGGAAAGTCAAAATTTGGATATTGCTAACATCAGCATATATGTTCAAATTTTACAAATATTGTACAATAATAACAATAGTAATAATAATAATATTTTACAATAATAATAATGTGTGAACATGCTGCCCGCCTTGAATTGACAACATCAATTCTAATTATTGGAAGCTGCAAGTCAACATGCTGTATCCTCGGTCATCTGCTGATGTCGTGGCATCGGTATTGGAGGTGTTTGATAGGTGATTTTTTGCCTTCGCCATATATATAATAGTGCACTAGCGACACATAGAAACATTGCTAATGCAACGTAGCTGGTTATTAGACTATGTGTCCCTGGACTAATAGCATCAGTTGGAAAACTGGAACTCTGGATGTGGCCTAATTTTCGTTGAATAAGTTCAAGCTCATGGATTGTGGGTGACAATGGTTTGACGCTGATGTTACTGCTCGCATATTGTTTTGTCCATCCTACAGATAGGTTCAATCTGGTGATCGATGCCTGCATTGAAGTAACCATTTTTTGATGACCTTGAATCGTAATGTGTTCATTTTTGATGATGCATTCAGGTTCTAATTTAATCAAACCACTGCCCACTAAAGTTAATTGAAATGCTTTCTTGTTGCATACTGCATTCATTTTGATGTTATTTATGGTTGCGTAAATCCATTGATTCGGATGATTTAGTTGATACCATACAGTTGTGTCCTTGAGCTGATACATATCGCATCTTGGTTCAGCTTGATTGTTAAATAAGTCAATTTCACAATTATTGACGTTTGACGATTCATGAAATGTTGCTTGTATGTTTGGACATAATAACTCTTCGTCACTTATCGATATGCATGCGTCCACTTGATGCTGTGTCATTGGTCGAAATTCATCATGATGCGGACTGATGGCTAGAAATTCTGTTGAAAGTTTCACTGATAAAAGTGTGTTATTTATAGCTGCCACAATTGGAACAAGATATAACAGTTGAAATTCTCTTGGATCCGTGAGAGGTAAGTCGATGCAAAAAATGACATGGCCCTTTGCCAGGATTCCGTTGATCTTCATGAGCCTATATACTTCGAGTAAGTTATTGTGGTGGATAGGTAACTGTAGGTGTGATGGAAGATGTGCCCTAATCATCATTATTTGCTCACTAAGCTGTTGTGGAGTCAGCAGAAGAGGATTTATTTTATCGTGATGACTGTCGATTAGTACGTCCATAATTGATGAGTGAACTCTTTGCAGGTTGGATACCATCATGAGCATTTGCATTGACAACATAAGCATGTTTTGTGTTACATGTATGTCGTTTATTGACTCATCTGTATACAACAAGTTATTGATGCGCTTTTCAATTTCTTCAAATTTGTCATGCATGTTTAATTGGTTCTTCTTAAAGATATTGATAGTTGAATCAACAAGTGACGTTTGGTTTTTAACGAGTTGTTCCAGGTGATTGTCGTTCCTTTTAAGACCATTTATTGTGCTTGACATTTGTGCCGCGTAGTTTGAGTCGAGGACACCAAACAATGAATTTGCAAAATTTCCGACAATGTCTATAGCTCCTCTTGTTATTCTTTTTCTAACAGAAAGAAGATTAAGTTCCATTTGCAGTTCCTCCGTTATACGGTCAAAATAGTTGAGTAATACCTTGCAAGCAGTGTTATCCAATGCCTTGTCGCATAAATTGTTCAACCTTTTTGTTCCATCAGCTAAAATGCTCATTTGTTGTTGGTATGGGGAAAGGTCAAAATATACAATCATTTTCCAATCAGCAGACATGATTTTGACTGGTTTAAGCTGCTCAAAATAAATGCCAGGTTTGTTGTTGAAGGTTGTTATATTGACGGGACTACATAGTGCAAGTGGCAAAATGAGTAGAGTAATAATGGTGAGCAGCAACCCGGAATTCAGACATGATCGTTTTGTCGGAGTTAACCCATTGACTAATGATTCAGGCTTTCTGATGCGATTTAATGGAATTTTTACGATAAGCGACACGGGAGGTGACGTTGGAGTTTCTTGAGTCTGTTCTGATTCGATTTTTCTTTCAGTCATTTTTCCAAAGGTTGGATCTTCTAATTTATCGTCTTCAGGAAATAATGGAGCTAATCTATGCACCGGTCTTTTAAATACTCCCTTTTTTGTTTGAATGTCACAAACTCTCACTAAACCATCTTCGCCTTTGTAAACTTTGATGATGCGTCCTAAAGGCCATTGCAGAACTGGGACATTGTCTTCTTTAAGGATTACCATCGTATTGGTCTGTATGTTGGTGATGGGACCCTTCCACTTGTGGCGCTGTTGCAATTCGCTTAGATACTCCTTAGTCCAGCGCTGCCAAAAACTGTGTTTTAGCTCTGATACCAGTTGCCAGCGTTTAAGTAATTTTTCTTTAGAGTCACGTGCATGCACATCAACGCTTGAAGTGATTTCTTCACCTATTAAAAAATGACCTGGAGTTATTGCGTTCAAATCGTTTGCATCTGATGAGCTAGGAATAAGGGGTCGCGAGTTCAACACTGCTTCAACTTCAATAACGACAGTTTCAAGCTCTTCATATGTAAGTGATGCTGTTGAAACATTTTTGACCAGCAAATATTTGGCAGATTTTACTGCTGCCTCCCATAGCCCGCCGAAGTGTGGTGACCTTGGTGGAATGAAGTGAAATTCTATGCCTTTCGTACTGCACATTCCTGCAATTGATTCCTTCGCTCGATCAGCGTAGATGACGTCAGTAAGTTCCTGCAACTTGTTTTTCGCTCCAACGAAATTGGTCGCATTGTCGCAGTATAACGTTTTACAGCGTCCTCGTCTTGCTATGAAGCGTTTTAATGCTCCAATGAATGCATCTGTGGTCAGATCAGTCACAAGTTCTAAGTGTACGGCCTTGGTTGCAAAACAGCAAAAGACAGCGATATACGCCTTTTGTGGACGCTTGCCTCTTGTTTTGTAATGAACCCATATTGGGCCACAATAATCAACTCCAGTGCTGAGAAATGGTCGAGCTGGTTGCACACGGTGTCCAGGCAAATTTCCCATGATTTGATTGTACACAATTGGCCTTGCTCTTCTGCATCTTAAGCATTGTTGTATTACAGCTCTGATCAAGCTTTTTCCTTTGAGGGGCCAAAAACGCTGCCTCACTTGTGCCAGCAATGCTTGGGCGCCACAATGATAATTGTCCTTATGTATTTCTTCTACCAGCAACTTTACTAGTGGATCGTTGCTGGGTAAAATCATTTGATGAATGGCATCAAATTGTAGTTTTGAAGAGCTTAGCCGTCCGCCAACACGTATTACCCCTTCTTCATCTACGAACGGAGTTAGTGAACTGAGGTTATGAGTTTTTGGCACAAATTCGTCCTTAACTAGCATTTTCCTTAGATCAGAAAAATCGGAGGCCTGGATTTGACGTATTATTATCTTAAGTGCTACGTCGAGCTCCATCGGTGAAAGCTGCATGGTCTCTGGTCTTGATTCTTTTGGTTTCCGTGCGTTTTTTGTGAAACGAAGTACATATCCAACAACCTTTTGGACATGTGTAAATAAATTTCTTGAATGAATCGAGTAGACCCATGCATGCTCATTAGTAGGTTGTTGTGTTGATAAAGCAAGCACCACCGTGTTATCTTCAACAATTAATTCCCTTTTGAAGGGAGCTGGCCACAGCGGCTTTGGCTGATATAAAAATAGTGGACCATATAACCACATGTAGCAAGATGAAAATTCCCGTGGTTTAAGCCCTCTTGACAGAATATCTGCCGGATTTTGTTTTGACGGGACGTGACGCCATTGTTCTGGAATTGTTAACCGAAGGATTTTTACAATTCGGTGGGCGACGTAAACGGGTAATTTGCCTGGATGATTGTTTATCCAGGAAAGCACAATTTGTGAGTCTGTCCAAAAGTAAGTTGCTTTGTCTTGATAGCCTAAATCAAGTTTAACTCTTGCCATGAGTTCTGCTGCTAGCAACGCTGCACACAATTCTAGTCGTGGAATTGTTTGAGATTTTATGGGTGCTACACGAGATCTGGAGCATAGTAGATTAAGTTTTATCGTTTTATCCTTTTGTACTGTTCTAATGTATACTGCTGCACCATAAGCCTTTTCTGAGGCGTCACAAAAAGCGTGCAGCTCAACATGGCTGTAGCCTTGACTGCTGAATACGTGCCTCACAACTGTTGCATTGTCCAACAAGGCCAGATCTTCTCTATACGATGTCCATTGTTTACGTATTTCTGACGGAAGATCATCATCCCAATCGAGTTTTAGCTGCCATGCTCCTTGCAACAAGATTTTACCGGTGACCAAGATTGGGCCAATAAGACCCAAGGGGTCATATATGTGTGCCAAATCGGAGCTCATAGATCGTTTTGTTGTGTGACTATGGTCTCGAATGTTAACCTTGATACGAAATGAATCTGACTTTGGTAACCATAAAAGACCCAGCGTCTTTGTGAATTGGGTTTCCTTGGAATCAAAATTGAGATTTACTTCTTGATCTTCTGTAGCGATTCCATGTAAAAGTTTCGGGTTGTTTGCACACCATTTTTTTAGTTTCATTCCAGCCTTGTCTAGAATTGTTATTAATTGTTGTTGAATTAGTAACGCTTCGTTGATGGTATCAGCTCCTATTAGACCGTCGTCAACATAAAAATCCCTTTTTAAAGATGTGGCGCCATATAAATAATTTCCTTGATATTCATCCGCCAATTTTGTTAGACAACGTGTTGCTAAATATGGTGCTGCTCTTGTGCCATAAGTAACTGTGTTCAACTGATAATAATTAAGTGGTTCTGTGGGATTTTCTCGCCACATTATGAGTTGCAGATTTCGATCATCTTTGTTAACCCATATTTGACGGTACATTTTTTCCACATCAGTTTTTAAAACATATTTGTGCATTCTAAATCTGAGCAAAATCGAAAACAGTTCGTCTTGAACTTTTGGACCATTAAACATTATGTCATTTAGTGATGGCCCTGATAATTTGTGTACTGATGCGTCAAATACAACTCGCAGTTTTGATGTTGAGCTGTCTGGACGTAGCACACAGTGGTGAGGGATGAAATATTGGGGAGATACTATTTCGCTACCGCTGAATTTTGTCATGTGTCCCAATGCTTCATATTCCCTCATAAATGAAACATATTGATTCTTTAGATCAGGATTTTGAATGAAACGGCGCTCGATTGTCTTGAACCTCTCGTAAGCGATTCCTTTTGTATCTGGTAACACTGATGGATGATTCTTTAGTGGGAGTTTTACAACAAATCTGCCATCACTTCCTCGAAAAGTGTGTTGCAAAAAATGTGACTCACAACGCAATTCGTCTTCTGTGAGTTCCGAAGTTGAATCTGGAATTTCCTCTGATTCCCAGAATTTCAATATAGATTCTTCTAGTTCCTTAGTAGTGCATATGCCACAAGTTGCCGTGCTTGAATTTAAAGTTTCAACATTGCCAGCTACAACCCAACCAAAAATAGAATTCTGAAGTGTTGGAAGACTACCTGCTAGTTTTATTTGACCTTCAATAAGTAACTTGAAAAAGATCTCTGCTCCTAACAGGCAATCTATTCGGCCAGGTTTGTTAAAATCTGGATCAGCGAGAGTTAATTCCTTTGGAATATCCCAGGATTCGATATTCAAATACTGCATTGGCTGATCTGAAACGATTTTTGGTATGATATGTGCATCCATCTCTGCTACAATTTCGTTCAACGTTGATTGTACTCGAATTATTGTTTGATGACGTATTTTTGATTCATTTGCTCCTACGCCTTCCATACTCATAAGCGTTGGCCTAGGCTTGCAGCCCAATTTTTGTGACAGGCGGTTTGTTATGAGATTGATTTGAGAGCCAGAGTCCAATACTGCTCTGCATTCAATTTGTCTTTCATTTGATGCCAGCAATCTTATTCTGGCCGTCCCTAATAAGACATAATTAGATTCCTGTCTGGTATTGTTTGTTAAAAGAGTTATTTTATTTGATGATTGGTTTGAAACTGAAGCTTGACCTGTTTGTTGAGGCGTTGAGTTATTTCCTTGAAGAACAGTACCTTTTGTGTATTGATTCCCCTTTGGATTATGCATCAAAGTGTTATGTTTTTTAGAACACTTAGTGCAGTGCCTGGATTTACACTCATCAGCTCGATGACCAATCCTGAGGCAGTTCACACACAAATTGAACTCCTTAACCCAATTCCATCGTTGTGATAGATTAGCCGTCTCGAATTTTTTGCAAGCGTAGACCATATGACCGTCTTTATTGCAAATTGGACAGGTTTTACTTAAACCAAATTTTGTAGCTGAGGCACATGTTCGAGTGAATGATGATTCTCCTTTTCCCCTAGCCTCAAGTGATTGAAATCTATGTTCCAAAAATTTTAGCAATTCATCAATGGTTATTAAACGTTTGTTGTCTGTTAGCCCTTGTTCGAAAGCTGTTAAAGTTTCTGCATCCAGCTTGCGCAGCAATAGATGTACCAGAATAACATCCCAATGTTCGACTGGAACTCCTTGAGCCTTGAGACCATGTATGCATTCCTTGCTTACATCGTGTAGAGATTTTAATGCTGGTGCCGACTCCCTTTTAATGGAGGATTGTCCCATTAATTTATTTAGGAGTGTTGTAACCAGAAGTCGTTTATTTTCATAACGGCTTGTAAGTAAAGTCCAGGCTATATTGTAATTTTCTCCTACTACTGGAAGATGTCTAATTAGCCCCTTTGGCTCGTTATCCAATGATGTAGTCAGATAATGCATTTTTTTGCTGTCACTGATGTCCGTGTTGTGGACCAATTCCATATACAAGTCCTTGAATTCCACCCACCGCATATAGTTTCCATCAAATTTTGGTAGTGATATTTTTGGTAGAGGCAATTCGCAATCTGTCTGTCTTGAGTTGCGAATTGTCTGATTATTATGCAAATGTTGCTGTAGTTCGATCATGGCAGCTCCTGCCTTTTCCTCGAGTTCATAAAACATTTCCAGTGTGTAGTCCTCAATGATGCTTTCGTCGGTAGCTTCCCATAACGTTGTGTTATTTGCCGTTAAATCGACCATATATCCTTCAAGTCTGGCTGCCTTTATAGAATAGTATGTAGATGGTTGTTCAACTTGCCTGTTGACCATGATTCCTTCTATCGTTCTTTCAATTACACGTATGAGTGCCTTCTGATTTCGGAGTAGTTTCCGAATGTTTGAATCATTTATCTGATTGTTTTGCTCAATTGTTGTGCCATTGCTTGCTGAAGATGATTTTTCTAGCTCTATTGCTTCAATTTCTAGAACCTTGTTGTAATCGACAATCATTTTAAGAATACCCTGATACTCTTTGTTCACCAAGTATTCATGGTCGTCAACCTTGTCCACTGAAGCCATGATTTCCTGATGATTTTCATGATATTCGTCACCCAACCTTTGCAATTCTTGAATCTTGTCTGTATAGAATTGAGAAGTTCTGCGAGGTTTTCCAGCTTTTTTGCAATTACCAATAAATTGTTTGATTTTGTCGCCCAATGCCTTTTGGCGATCCACTAGCGAACTGAAACCCATTATCCAGTTAGTTGATTTGTTGATTAACAGCCAATTTCACACCTTGTGAAACTAAAGTTGTTTTATTTGTCCTCTGTTGATGCTGACACCAAAGCCTGTATTGATGTGATCGTAGGACACTTTTACGTCAATTCGTGTTCTTTGTCCTCTTTTGATGCTGACACCAAAGTCTCTGTTGATGTGATCGTAGGACACCTTTACGTAAATTTCGTGTTGAATTATCAAGCGATTCACCTGATAATCACGTCGGGGTCACCAATTTAAATGTTAATGAATTAACACCTAAGGAAATGAATTGACAGCACTTAAACTGTAACTCTTTAATTGAAAGTTGAGTTTTCAGCACTTGAACTGAAACTCTGGAAATGAAAATGAGAGATCGAATATTGGTTTCAATCTGAATTTTATTAAATTAAATTTTTCCTTAAATACTAAATTATTACAAATTATTACAATAACAATATCTAAATTTTATTCTTTTCCTTTACCGTCTTCTTGCCTAAAGTGCAAGCTCAGCATATATTATGCAACCAAATTCTTTGTTGTGTCTAGCAACCAAGAATTAATGCCAATGCACTGGCCTTGATATATGTTACATATTCAAAGTTCAGTGCCACTGCACTTAACAAAAAATATAATGCAAATATTCAAGTTCAGTGCCACTGCATTTTACCAAATTAAATAATGCAAAGGAAAGTCAAAATTTGGATATTGCTAACATCAGCATATATGTTCAAATTTTACAAATATTGTACAATAATAACAATAGTAATAATAATAATATTTTACAATAATAATAATGTGTGAACATGTGTCTTTATTTATTTTAAGGTATTTTGGAATTTTGTTGTTAAATGTGCTATTTTGAAAGGTTGTTACTCGTATCACTGTTCAACCAAAAAGAGGAAGTTTTTTAGCTTAAACCCAACACAGAAGCTGCTCTCATGTCCCTAATCTAGCTTAAAGCTTACTTCATTCTCCTTTTGTTGCCAAACAGCTGATTACTAGTGTTTGACAACGTTAAGTAGATCAAGTCTTTTATGTAGATATTACAACCAAGATTTATTTTAAGGAAATTTAACATGCTCCCCCGCGTTGAATTATTTGAGTAATTTGAATAATTTAACTAAAAGTACGATAAAATTCATGCCTGATATGGCATATTATTATTATTATTATTGAGTAAGGGATCGTGCACTGCGACCTAAAAGATCTATTGTGCCCCTTTGTCGGGTTAGAGTATTTCTCCAAGTCCGATTTCTTTAATGAAAGACAGTATGGATCCTATCTTCCCCAGTCTTGAATCCTTATGATCCATGAAATACCCTCCTAGGTGTTTCTTTCGTTTATGCATCAGTGCCGGGCACTCCCCAAGCACATGGTATGCCGTTTCTCTCTCTTCCCTGCAGTATCTGCAGTCTGAGTTGGATTGAATTCCTAACTTCGATAGGTATTTATTCAATCTGCAGTGACCGGTCAGTAACCCCGTAATAATTCTTATGTTAGTCTTTGATTGCACTATGCAATCTTTAAAGCGTTTTAGGTTGTAAGTCCCTAAAAGCATTTTAGATTGTGAGAGTCTTGGTAGCATTAACCAATAGAGTTCTCTCTCTTTTTTCTCTGCGTCATTCATGATAATGGATAGAGTTCCTTTGCCTAGACCACAGAATGGTTCTGGGCCTATCATTCTTGATGCCGCGCCTCTTCTTGCAAGTTTGTCTGCCATTTCATTACCTTGGATACCAGTATGTCCCGGAATCCATAAAAGGTGCACCTGATTGATCCCACCGAGTGTGTTCAGCTTGTCAATGCATTCCCATACCAGTTTGGATGTTACCTGGTAAGATATGAGTGCCATTATAGCTGCCTGGCTGTCAGTCAGTATTGCAATTTTACGGTTCCGGTAGTTACGTTCAAGATTGAAACTGGCGCATCTATCTATCGCGTATATTTCCGCTTGAAAGATGGTTGTATTGTTTCCTAATGCTTCCCAGTATTTTTTGCCTGGTCCATAAACACCAGCTCCAGCTCCCTCATTGGTGAGAGAGCCGTCTGTATACCATGTTATCATGGTTTCTTTTATTTTTGGGATGTTAGACAAACCTTCCCAGTTCTTTTTGTTGCCAAGTTCAGTTTTGAAGTTTTTTGTAAAGTTATGCTTTACAATCATCCTGTCCATTGGCATTTCAATTTCTGGGATTTGTGCAGCCAAAGTATCAAGTTTTTTGCTATTGGTTTCAAGACCAGTCACCTTATTTGTATTTACTCTTAGAGCAGCCCTCTTCGCCTGTGATTGCACATAGATATGAAGAGGAGTAAGTTCCATGAGTACTTCAATTGATGACGTGGGACATGTTCTCATTGCTCCTGTTATGCTTACACATGCAAGTCGTTGTACCTTGTTGAGTGTGTTGATAACGCTTTGTTGATTTGTGCAGTTCTGCCAGACTATTGATCCGTAGGTGATCATTGGTCTGATTACTGCTGTGTATATCCATCGCAGTGACTTTGGTGTACATCCCCAATTCTTACCTGCGATGGATCTACATGTCATAAAGGCTTTGGTTGTCTTTTTTGTCACTTCTTGGATATGAGATTTCCATGTTAATTTTTGGTCTTAAATTATACCCAAAAATTTTACCTCCTTTTGTAGTTTTATTTCAAACCCATCTAAGCGGATGGGTTTGAGGTTTTTTATTTTGTATTTCTTATTGAATAGCACAATGGTTGTTTTTGCTGGATTTATTTTCAGCCCAACCGAATTGCACCATTCTTTAGTTAGTTTTAAGCCTAACTGGATTCTTTCGCACAGAGTACTCTCAAATTTTCCTCTGCAGATAACTACCACATCATCGGCGTACCCCTGGATTTGGAAGCCATTCCTGTCCAGTTTTACCAATAGTTCATCCACTACCATACTCCACATAAGGGGTGATAATACTCCACCTAGTGGGCACCCTCGCGAAGTATTTGCAAAAATATTACCATTGCTGGTCGGAATTTCTACTCTCCTGGTGCGAAGCATATTGCTCATCCAGCGTGAGAGTGTGCCATTGATTCCTCTTTTAGAAATAGTTGAGTTATAACCTCATGTGAAGTGTTATCAAAGGCTCCTTCAATGTCTAAGAAAGCGCAAATTGCTATCTCTTTCTTATCTATGCTGTCCTGAATCTTGTTACTTAGTTGATGCAGGGCCGTTTCTGTCGACTGCCCTGCCCTATAGGCATGTTGGCGACTGTATAGTGGAGTTACTTTCAGTGTAGTATTCCTGATATAGTTATCCACAACTTTTTCTACTACTTTAAGTAGGAAGGATGTGAGGCAGATTGGTCTGAAGGATTTCGGGTGAGTAGGATCTCTCTTGCCCGCCTTCGGAATAAAGACCACTTTTGCCCTTCTCCACATGTTTGGTATATATCCCAATGCAATACTGACTCTGGCTATTCTAGTTATTGGACCTAGTAGCTGTTCAATTCCTTTTTGAAGTAATGCCGGAAAGACACCATCAATACCTGGAGATTTCAGTGGCTTGAGCGAATTTACCGCCCACCTGATTTTAGGCATTGTGATTATATTTTTGGCAAATTTCCAATCATCCTTCTTTACTGTTTTAGGGGGTTCAGTGTGTTCTGATTCCGTCCCTAGAGTTGGAGAGGATCCTGGGAAGTGTACGTCCAGAAGCAGTTGTATCTTCTCTTCTTCACCTTCGGTGAAACTTCCATCTTCTCGCTTGAGATTTGTGGAGGTGAGGCTGCTGCTTTTTGCAAGTACCTTGTAGAGTCTTGATACCTCCGTAGTGCTTTCTATGCTTTCGCAGAATTTTTGAAAGCTTCTGCGTTTAGAGGCCCTAATTTCTCTATTGTACAAAGTAAGTTTTTTCCTATATTCTGACCAGAGTCCTGTTCGCTTTGAGTAGTTAAAAAGTCTTCTAACAGTGTTTCTTATGTTTTTAAGGTCATTGTTCCACCAAGGCACATCCTTGGTGGAATTAATCAGGCTTAATGGACAGCTATCTTCATATGCATTTAGTATGGCCCCATTAAGGTTTTCTAGGTAATCTGATATGGCATAACTGCACCTTAATTTTAAATAAACAAGTTGATCTAGGTCATGAGAGCTTGCTTCTGTGTTGTTTTTTTGCTTGTTTACATCTTAAATTGCACATGATTTTCAACTGTCAAAATAGTAAAAAGCATTGTTAACATTTTTTGTTATTAAGTTTAAGAATAATTAAAAGTTTCATATGTGAATTTTAATAATTTCAATCAGTTAAAATTAATTTATTGGTCAGTAATTCAAAAATTTTGAATGTATTTATAAAATTTATATTTAAATTTATAAGTGAATTAAAGCCATATTAAATATCACATTGATGAATAATAGACTGAAGTACATCGCTGGACGCCTCATCAGATAACTGTGTACTTATATTATTTAAAAATTTTACATTATGTTTTGTCTTCCCTAGATTTTTGGTGTGAGATCAGCAGTTGCTCGATCGTTTGGATACCTTCGAATTGCGTCCGAAATGATTGATACTACTAACTGATGAATTTGGTACCTGTATAGGCGTTTTTGATGCTGTCAGTTGTTGTTTTGTTGCTTCTTTGGGTTGTATTGGTGGTATCTTGTCATCTTCACTATCGTTGGTTTCAGAAAAAAGTGGAGCCAAATTATGTATGGCACGTCTCACAATACCTGATGCTGTTTTAACATCGACCACACGTACCATTCCGTCAGTACCCTTATGTATGTTGGTTACTCGACCCAATGCCCACTGAAGAGGAGATAAATTTCCATCCTTCATGATAACTAAAGTGTTTTCTTGCAAATTTTTGCATTCTTCTCGCCATTTATGTCGGTATTGTAGCTCATTTAGATATTCAGAGTTCCACCGTCTCCAGAATTCATGTTTTATGTGGGACACCAATTTCCACCTCGTTAGTAATGATGTCTTTAAATTTGGTGTGGTTGTACTTGCTGGTGCTGTAAGAGCTTCACCAATTAGAAAGTGGCCTGGCGTAAGTGCTTCAAAGTCATTTGGATCATTCGACATTGGAGTAATCGGTCTTGAATTTAAAATCGACTCTATTTCAATAACAACTGTTTCTAACTCTTCGTACGTTAAGGATTCACTGCAGCTTCCCAGAGTCCTCCGAAGTGAGGCGTACGAGGAGGAATGAAGTTAAATTTAATACCTTTATTGCTGCACGCTCTTTCAATTACTTCTCCTGATTTTTTTGAGTAAATTCTACTAGTTCATTCAGTTTGTTATTGGCTCCAACAAAATTAGTTGCATTGTCACAAAATATATTTTGGCAATGCCCACGCCTCACAACAAAACGTTTAACTGATCCAATAAATGCGTCGGTAGTCAGGTCACTTACCAGCTCCAAATGTACTGCCTTGATGGCAAAACAACAGAAAACAGCAATATATGCCTTGTGCGGTCGCTTTCCTCTTACTTTGTAGTGAACCCAAATTGGTCCACAAAAATCGACTCCCGTGTTAAGAAATGGCCTACTTGGATGGACTCGAGCATGTGGAAGATTTCTCATGATTTGATTGAAAGTTACAGGTCTACACCTTGTACAACAAATACAGTGTTGCACGATGGACCGTGCCATTACCTTCCCCTTGATCGGCCAAAATTTTTGCCGTGTAGCTGCCAATAATGCTTGGCCACCGCAATGCATGTTTTCTTCGTGAATTTTCTTCATTAATAGCTTAACTATGCAGTCATTGTATGGAAGGAGCATTTGATGTTTAGTATTATATGTTAGATTTGATGCGTCTAATCTTCCTCCGACCCGAACGATATCATATTTGTCTAAAAACGGCGTCAATGCAGCTAACGAGCTAGATGCTTTCACCAGTTTGCGATGCTTTAAATCAATTACCTCTTCCTTGAATTCAACAGCCTGAATGCATTTCACGATGTACCTAAGTGATTCTTCTAACTCTTCCGGATGTAATTCATTGGTATGATTATTAAATTGAAGTCGCTTAATACGCCTTATGAACCGTAGCACATAACCAACAATGTGAAGCAATGTGTTAAAAGAATTTCTGTGGTTTACCTTGTATATCCATTCAGTATCATCTTCGGTTGCTGTTAGCATCACTTTCTGCGAAGTTTTTTTTAACTCGGCGTTATCTGGCTGATTGCATAGGGCTTTATTAAATTCTTCTGGCCACATATCTTCACGACCATGTAGAAACATAGGACCATAGAACCATAAATTATGAGTTTGCAATTGAGATGGTTTGATGTGGGATCAAATAATGTGATGTGATGTCCTCGATATGAATTTTGCTCATGTGGGCCAACTTTTCGTACTCATCCATAAATTCTACATACTGCTTCCAGACTGCTTCATCTTTGCTTAATCTTCTTTCTAGGGCATTAAATCGGTTTATCGCTGTGTTTTGAGAATCTCCGAGAATTGATGGATTTTGTTGAAACGGTAATCTCACAATAAATCGACCATGGTTGGTTTTTTGTACATTGTTTATAAAATGCGATTCGCACAACTCTTCTTGCTGAGTTAAGTTTTTGTTTGTAGGTGATGCTTCATCGAGTTGCCAAAATTTCTCTATCACCTTTTCTATTTGTTCTTCATCGTCCGAGCAAATGCCGCATGTTTGCATCTGCACACCTAAGTTGTTGTCAGTTGTTTTTCCTATTACAATCCAGCCCAGTAACGTATTTTGCAATATTGGAAGATTATTGCCAATTTTAATCTGTCCGATCGACAGCAGTTCATGAGAAAATTCTGCCCCCAGTAAGAGATCAATTCGTGTTCTAGTTTGAACGGGATATGGTTATGCGTAATACAGTATGTAAATACCTTGAGCCTATGCCATATCAAGACCATGATGCGTGATATATTATCACATCCTTCTCGAGGTGAACCTGTTTTTCATGTTGGCTATCATGTCGGCATAACAGAACATCATGGATCTAGAGAGGAAAACTCGATAAAACCCGTAATCTCCGGTGTTATTCGACCCGTGCCGATGAGATGAATAGCACTACGTCAGTGTGTTTTTAAACGGAGACCTCCGGATAACTGGCGCCCTCCGGTTGTAATTTAGCCTTATCCGGGTATTGCGGATCTCTGCCCGGATGGACCCTCCCTTCTCCGCAACTCGTGGGTTTAAATATGAATGAACCAATAGAAGTAGGTAATATACTTGAAAGGAATATATATATAC
The DNA here is from genome assembly GCF_002237135.1 of Teleopsis dalmanni. NCBI lineage: Eukaryota > Metazoa > Arthropoda > Insecta > Diptera > Diopsidae > Teleopsis > Teleopsis dalmanni. The sequence continues at coordinate 120,390,672 of NC_051846.1, read as the reverse complement.
TATCGGATAGTCAAGCTGCTTTAAAGTCCTTGAGTTCTGTCCAATTCACATCTAGGACGGTCCTTGACTGCTACACATCTCTAAATGAGATGTCGACGCAGTTCAATATTTCTCTAATCTGGGTTCCCGGTCATAGGGATATTTACGGCAATTGTAAAGCAGACGAGCTAGCCAGACGTGGTGCTTCAGGGAACCACTCGGAACACCTAAACAATCTGGGCATATCGTTGACTTCATGCAAATTGATTTTGAGTTCTTCCTGTGCCGAACTTTTTAATAAAAGATGGGAAGACTCTGCGATATGCAGGCATCTGTATGCAATGTGGCCACAGACCAACAATAGAAAATCGAAATCTCTTTTAGAGTTATCCCGTAGAGATATCAGTCTTGTAGTGGGTTTACTAACAGGTCATTGTATTCTAGGTAATCATGCTAGGAGACTGAATCTACCGTACAACTATTTTTGCCGCAGTTGTGGTGAGGATGACGAAAGTACCTCTCACCTGCTTTCTTCGTGTCCGGCACATGCACGGCGTCGCCTTAAATTTTTGGGGGCTTTCTTTTTTGAGGATCTTGACAAACTTCGAGAACTCCCTCTATGTAGCATTGTAAGCTTTGTTAAAGGTTCTGGATGGTTTTAGCCCGTGGGTTCTAAATAATACGGTATCACAATGGGCCTATGGGCCTAAGTGGATCCCCCTGGGATCGCCGGTTTAACCTAACCTAACCTAAGAGATCAATATTACCCTTTTGGTGAAAGCAAGGATCAGCCAACTTAATATTGCTCGGTATGTAACAATTTGAAATGTCGAGCTGCATGCTCGGTTGATCAGACACGATCGCGACGTATTCATTGATTTTAGAACTAAAACCTAAATTTACTCGCCTTTGCGCATTTTGTTTCCTTTGTCCAATACCTTCGATGCATGCGGATACATTCATTGGATTTTCTCCTAGTTTTTTGATGAGTCTTTCCGTTACAATTCTGCCCCCAGTAAGAGATCAATATTACCCTTTTGGTGAAAGCAAGGATCAGCCAACTTAATATTGCTCGGTATGTAACAATTTGAAATGTCGAGCTGCATGCTCGGTTGATCAGACACGATCGCGGCGTATTCATTGATTTTAGAACTAAAACCTAAATTTACTCGCCTTTGCGCATTTTGTTTCCTTTGTCCAATACCTTCGATGCCTGCGGATACATTCATTGGATTTTCTCCTAGTTTTTTGATGAGTCTTTCCGTTACAAGATTTACTTGTGAACCGGAGTCTAATGATGCTCTACATTCAACCTTGATGCCTTTATTGCTTCGTATTATTACGCGTGCTGTTCCCAATACAACATAACCCTTGTTGTAATTGTTGTAATTGAAGATTAGGCTTATTGACTTACTCGAATTTGTTATTTTATTTGGGTTAGTGCATGTTGCATCTTCCAGATGTAAAAGAGAATTGTGTTTTTTATAGCATATTTTACAATTACCTGACGAGCATTCTCTTGCAAAATGGCCAAACTTTAAACAATTAATGCACAACCACATTTGTTTAACTAACTGAAGTCTTTTAGTGGGAAGTTCTTGTATGAATGACTTGCACGTGTACAATGGGTGACGGTCATTCATGCATGCTGGACATAGTTTTTCGTAATTTGATGCTTCGTTTGTTGCAGCAACTACTCTCGATGTGTTTAAGACCTTTACGTTGAATCCTCTGCCGAAAGCCTCCAGTGACTGAAATCGGCTTTCAATAAACTGTAGAAGTTCTTCAAACGACACGAGTGAACGATTATCTTTTAGAGATTGTTCAAATGCTGTTTAAGTTCCTCTATCTAATTTCTTTAAAGTGAGGTGCACCAATATTGCATCCCATTGTTCTATTAGAACACCCTGTGCCTTTAAGCCCAAAATGCATTCCTTAGTGACATCATGCAGTGATTTTAAGCCTGATGAAGTTTCCTCAGTTAAAGACGATTGGCTTAACAACTTGTTGCTGTGGCATAGTTTTCTGTTGAAGCCGGCAAATGTTTGATTAGATTTTTCGGTTCACCGATTAAATTGGTGGTTAAATAAAACATTTTTTGCACGAATTTAAATGATTGCTCGTAAATAAGCTGTAAAAACAAATCGCGAAATTGCACCCACATTAATGGGTTTACGTCAAATGTTGGAAGAGTGATTAGAGGCAATTTCACTGCTTGTAATTGTGAAATTCCCTTATGATATTCTGGAACATGTTTACCAGACGTTAAAGTGTTTTGTTGAGCCTTGAGGTAAGCCACCATATTTTGAATCTTTTTCTCTACTTCAAAGAACAACTCCCAGCGGTAGTCTGTAATAGTTTCGGCACTCGTAGCGTTCCATACTTCGTCATTGTTCTAAACTAGTTTCATGTGATATCCTTCAAGTAGTGTTTGATTCGTTGCGTAATATGATTTCTGTTGTTTTTTATCGACTGTTAATTCGATTTCGCTTATGGTTTTTTCAATAACCTTAATTACAGTCCTTTGATTTCGTAGATATTTTGCCATATTTTCAACGAACATGGTATGTGTTGTATCATGCTTCTCTTTTAACTCTAGAATTGGATGCGATCCTATTATATTCTGTGAATCTTTTAATTTCCGTTGCATTGCTGCATCAATTCCACTTTTAAATACACGCTCATATTTTGTCACAAGTTCTAATATTTGAATATAGTATTTTTCAATAAAATACTCGTTGTCTTGATGCTCTACTTCGACGCTTAATAGTTTCGTATTATTCTTCTTAAATGTTTTACTGATTCATTAAACGACGACCTCTTTCGTTGTAATATGCTAGGTCCTGTCTTGATGCAGAATCCTTATTAAAATTGGTGATGATGCGGTTTACTTTATCTCCGATACTTCGTTGTTGCGCGAATATCTCTTCGACGTTAGCCATTTTGTAAAGAACGATATATCACATAACTGCTGCTGCTAATTAATTTAATATTTTCTGACCGATTTGATGAACGTTGCAAAATGTTCACGTTGATACAATAGTAATCACGTCGGGGTCACCAAAAAATGTTAAGAACGCGTTTGTTTTTATTGAATCGCAAATAATTATATCAAGTTTCCAACACTCACATGAACGCGTTGGATGATATATTTTACTATTTTTGTTGACTGATTGTAAACTGCCGAGAACTTAAACTCGTAGTTTGCCTTATTAATCTATTTGAAAAATACTACTTCAATTATTTTGTTTGTAATTTAAATCTTTATTTATTATTAATTGTTTTAGGAATGAATTGTTACCCGTTTGACTATTCAACCAAGAAAAAAGCATTTTTTAACTTAAACCCAAGACGGAAGCTACTCTCATGTCCCTAATATAGCTTAAAACTTAGAAGAAGAAGAAGATTTAACAAAATTCCTTTAACTTTTGCCGATTTTTTAATATTCTTTTGTGCCTGCACCTAACACAAAAATACAAATTGTAATTCGATTTTAACTAGCCATAATCGCACACAAATAAAACACAGATTGCTAATGCAGAACAAAAAAATGACACCCTTTAATTTCATAGTAGCCAGCAAAAAGCACAATGAGCTTTCGATTGTAGAATAATTAAGGTATACAAAAGCTGCGTTTAACACAATGATCTTAAGTGCTTGAAACATAGAAAAGAGCTGTTAAATGTGTGTATGAGGGGGTGTGTGATATAGTGGAGGAATGATTTTTATTCGTGTTGTTAGTTTGTGTGCTTGTGTGATTTAAATGGCGACGATTTTCTAATTTGTGTGCCTTCTTATGCTTCAGGAGTTTTGCTGGATTGATATGAAAGGGCAATCAGTGAAGTTCAATTTTTGTTTTTATATATACAAAATTTAGTTTCTTTTTGGATTATGATAAAATAGCGAGGAAAGGGAGATCAATGGAGTCAGACACGAAGAAGAGTTGTTAGGATCGATCGATACGAAAAGGCAATTAGTGAAGTGCAATTTTTGTTTTTATATTTACAAAATTTAGTTTCTTTTTGGATTATGATAAAATAGAGAGGAAATGGCGATCAATGGAGTCAAACACGAAGAAGAGTTGTTAGGTGTTGAATGGACAGACAAATACAAACGGATAATCTTTCCAATCTCTCCATCATTTATTGACAAATATGTTTATAAAGTACTGAGCGTTTTTATTATTCTTATATAATTATACTGATAATATTTTGACGGAATGTAAATAACTCCCTGAGATCAACAGAAGACAGTTATTTAGATTTCACAGACATCTCAATTTTATTTGTAGCATGTCCATGCCTGGAACATGGAGAATAAAAATGCACATCACATGAAGTGCAATATAAGAAAGAAACTGCCGAGCGCTTAAACTCGTAGTTTGCCTTATTAATCTATTTGAAAAATACTACTTCAATTATTTTGTTTGTAATTTAAATCTTTATTTATTTTTATTTGTTTTAGGAATGAGTTGTTACCCGTTTGACTACTCAACCAAGAAGAAAGCATTTTTTAACTTAATCTAGCTAATCTAAAGCTTACCTCATTCTCCTTTTGTTGCCAAACAGCTGATTACTAGTGTTTGACAACGTTAAGTTGATGAAGCCGTTTTTATATATATTAAAACAAGATTTACATTAAGAAGATTTAACATCCTCCCCCGCGTTGAATTATTTGAATAATTTGAATAATTTAACTAAAAAGTACGAGAAAATGCATGCCTGCAATTGATATCACATAACTGCACCTTAGTTTTAAATAAACAAGTTGATCTAGGTCATGAGAAGCTTGCTTCTGTGTTGTTTTTGCTTGTTTACATCTTAAATTTGCACATGATTTTCAATTGTCAGAGAGAAAGAAGCATTGTTAACAATTTTTTTTGTGTTTAAGTTTAAGAACAATAAAAAAAATATCAAATGTGAATTTTTATAATTTAATTAGTTAAAATTAATTTACTGTGATTCAAAAATTTTAAAAACTGTTTATAAAATTTAAAAAGATTATAAGTGAGCCATATTAAAAACTATTTATACAATTTAAAAGGATTTAAGCCATATCAAGTATTACATTGATGAACAATAGACTGAAGTACATCGCTGGACGCATATATTATATAACAATTTTACATCATGTTTTGTCTTCCCTAGATTTTTGGTGTGAGATCAGCAGTTGCTTACTCCTTTGGATACCTTCGAAGTACGTCCGAAATGATTGACATTGCTTACTGATGTATTTGGTACCTGTATAGGCCTTTTTGATGCTGTCAATTATTGCTTTGTTGCTTCTTTGGGTTGTATTGGTGGTATCTTGTCATCGTCACTATCGTTGGTTTCAGGAAAAAGTGGAGCCAAATTATATACGGCACGTCTCAAAATACCTAATGCTGTTTTAACATCGACTACACGTACCATCGAGTTGCCAAAACTTCTCTGTCACCTTTTTTATTTGTTCTTCATCGTCCGAGCATATGCCGCATGTTCACATCTGCACACCTAAGGTATTGTCAGTTTTTTTTCCTATCACAATCTAGCCCAGTAACGTATTTTTCAATATTGGAAGGTTATTTCCAATTTTAATCTGTCCGATCGATAGCAGTTAATGAGAAAATTCTGTGCCCAGTAAGAGATCAATATTACCCTTTTGGTGGAAGCAAGTATCAGCCATCTTAATATTGCTCGGTATGTAACAATTTGAAATGTCGAGCTGCATGCTCGGTTGATCAGACACGATACTTGGTAACACGTACGCTTTCACTCTCGCGGCGTATTCATTGATTTTAAAACTAAAACCTAAATTTACTCGCCTTTGCGCATTTTGTTTCCTTTGTCCAATACTTTCTATGCATGCGGATACATTCTTTGGATTTTCTCATAGTTTTTTGAGTCTTTCCGTTACAAGATTTACTTGTGAACCGGAGTCTAATAATGCTCTACACTCTACCTTGATGCCTTTATTGCTTCGTATTATTACGCGTGCTGTTCCCAATACAACATAACCTTTGTTGTAATTGTTATAATTGGAAATCAGGCTTATTGAGTTACTCGAATTCGTTACTTTATTTGGATTAGTGCTTGTCGCATCTTCCAGATGTAAAAGAAAATTATGCATTCTCTTTCAGAATTATTACATATTTTACAATTACTTGACGAGCATTCTCTTGCAAAATGGCCAACCTTTAAACAATTAATGCACAACCACATTTGTTTAACTAACTGAAGTCTTTTAGTGGAAAGTTCTTGTATAAATGACTTGCACGTGTATAATAGGTGACGGTCGTTCTTGGGTGCTGGACATGGTTTTTCGTAATTTGATGCTTCGTTTGTTGCAGCAACTACACTCGATGAGTTTAAGACCTTTATGTTGAATCCTCTGCCGAAAGCATCCAGTGACTGAAATCGATTTTCAATAAACTGGAGAAGTTCCTTAAACGACACGAGTGAACGATTATCTTTTAGAGATTGTTCAAATGCTGTTTAAGTTCCTCTATCTAATTTCTTTAAAGTGAGGTGCAGCAATATTGCTGCCTTGTGCCTTCAAGCCCAAAATGCACGCCTTAGTGACATCATGCAGTGATTTTAAGCCTGATGAAGTTTCCTCAGTTAAAGACGATTGGCTTAACAACTTGTTGCTGTGGCATAGTTTTCTATTGAAGCCGGCAAATGTTTGATTAGATTTTTCGGTTCACCGATTAAATTGGTGGTTAAATAAAACATTTTTTGCATTGGTTTAAATGGTTGCTCGTCAATGAGCTGTAAAAACAAATCGCGAAATTGTACCCACATTAATGGGTTTCCGTCAAAACTTGGAAGCGTAATTTGTGGCAATTTTACTGATTGCAATGCTACTGTATTTTCTGAGATACCATCACTAGAATTTAACAATTTTAGCTTTGATTTTATTAACACCAATTCATTGTGTAGTTTTCTTTCTATTTCAAAAAACACATCCCAACTGTAGTCCTTTATCGTGTCTGCAGTGGTGGAATTCCATATTATATCATTGTTTTGTTCTAACTTGCTGAGATAATTTTCCAGCTGTGCCTGACTTGTCCTGTAAACCACTTCTTGTTGTGGTTCTTCAAATGTTGATTCTATTTCCTTCATGGTCTTTTCAATGACGCGAATCAGTGCCCTTTGATTCCGTAACGGCTTTGTCACGGTTTTGTCTTCGGTCGACACAGGCTTGTTCTCTTCTTGTTTCTTATCTCCTTCAATGGTTGCCATTTTTTTACGTGAAAAACTAATACCTGTATGAAATTAACAGTTGGTACCAGATGAATTTTGACTGAATACAATTGATCACGTGTCTTAATGGAATCACGTTATGTGTACATGCACCAAGTTCTTAGCTGCCGTAGATTACGCACCAAGTGATGTTCCTGTTAATGCTGCAATCACGTCGGGGTCACCAAAAATAATAAGAACGCGTTTGTTCTTAATAAATTCCAAATGGTTATATTAAGTAAAATGTTAAGAACGCGTTTGTTCTTAGTAATTTCCAAGCGGTTATATCAAGCTTCCAACACGCACATGCACGCGTTGGATGATATATTTTGTATTTTATTAATTGTAAACTGCCGAGCACTTAAACTCGTAGTTTGCCTCAATAATCAAATTTGAAATAAAAGAAAAACAACTTCAAATATTTTATCTGTATTTTATGTGTCTTTATTTATTTTCAGGTATTTTGGAATTTTGTTGTTAAATGTGCTATTTTGAAAGGTTGTTACTCGTATCACTGTTCAACCAAAAAGAGGAAGTTTTTTAACTTAAACCCAACACAGAAGCTGCTCTCATGTCCCTAATCTAGCTTAAAGCTTATTTCATTCTCCTTTTGTTGCCAAACAGCTGATTACTAGTGTTTGACAACGTTAAGAAGATCAAGTCTTTTATGTAGATATTACAACCAAGATTTACTTTAAGGAGATGTAACAGTTGGCAAGAAATATTGTGTACAATCAATAGTTTTTTAGTTTTTATTTTGTAATGATAAATTTTGCAGTAAAAATAAAATTGATGTTACAGCGTTGAGGACCTAGGATAAGTAAGTAATTAAAAGCACTGATTCACAAATATTTCATTGATATTACCTCGAATTCTCACGGATGGTCTACAGCAATAATGTCAGTGGAGTTGTGTTGTGAAAGAAGTTGCTGGATGTAAGCGGAAATTCTTAAGAAAGTAGAACTATGTCACAATAAAGAAACTTATAGAATAATAACATTTAACATGTCCTCTCGGTTTATCCGTCTTACTTTAGTTTAAATAAATTCTTTTTTTAATAATAATAGTTAAGAAAAAAGAAATTAACACCCAAACACATTTATGGAAGAAATCAAAACAAAAAAAAAAAGGAAACAGCAACGTGAGAGATGTCATTTTTGTTTGTTTTTTTACATTTTCGTTTGATCGCCAAAATATTACAACGGGAAATAGAGAAAGGAATAGAAAAGAGTGTGCAGCATAAACAGCGCAAGACGAGAGACGAAAGAATAACAAACAGGAAAGTAATTGGAAGCTTTTTTTTGAAAGCTTGAGTTTATTGACCGCGAAACAGCGGATTAAAAAGTCTGAGTTAAGCAGTTATAAAAAAGTAAATAAAAGGAACATTCGGAGGATCTTCAGTCTTCTTGGTTGGGTTTTTTTTTGAACGGAACGGGCAGAACGTATGACAGAGTTTAACTTCAGTGATTCGCAAAGAATACAAAAGAAATAAAAAAAAAATATATATATGAAACTCTTATCGGAAGCGGCGTGAAGTTGTTAATATATAAATTTATACTCTGGAACAGTGTTTTATACCATAACAACTATCAAGTATTTTAAATAAAAAAAAAAAATTATATAAAAAAAAACCAATTTTTTTTTTTGAGAGACGTGTGTCCATCTCTAGTGCCTTTGCTTTACCGCAGAATATGTTACATTATTAACCACAAAGGAAACCAAATGAAGTGTTTAAAGAAATTCAAATATATTACTAACTAAATTATAAATACGAAATTAAACAATAGAAAAGAGTTAACATCTAACAATTTTTATATTTCAATAATATATATCCAATGAACGTTTTTTTTAATATCAATAAATCAAGTATCGAATGCATGGAATGTGATAAAATCAAACTGACACTTGGGACAGCAACGGCGACGGCAACAGTAGCAGTGGCGCGAACGTTAACAACAATAAGACATCAATTGCCAGAATAGCAATAATAACTAAATAAATTACTTATTGCATTAATTATCTATTTACTTAATTTTTTTTGAAGTATTATTTAATTTTCTTTTATATAATAACTAAGAATATCCATGAAAGTTAAATATAATTAATTGAAGTATGTTAAATGAATACTGTTACTTATTACATTAGTTATCTATTTACTTAATTTTTTTTTTTTTTGAAAGTACTCCGATTTAATTTTCTTTTATATAATAACTAAGAATATCCATGAAATTTAAATATAATTAATTGAAGTATGTTAAATGAATACTGTTACTTATTACATTAGTTATCTATTTACTTAGTTTTTTTTTTTTTGAAGTACTCCGATTTAATTTTCTTTTATAAAATAACTAAGAATATCCATAAAAATTTAGAATATACGGTATAAATCGTGTAATGTATTTTTATAATTATTTGTAATTTAATATAACCCATTAATTTTTTTTTTCTCCACCCCCGTGTATTTGTAAATATTTATGATATAGAGATTCAACTTTGGTTGGGTTTTTTTTTGTTTAAAACATATCCCAGGTACAGCAGAGGAGCGGTGACGTCATCACTACAACTGCGGTGAGTGTGATTTGTTTTTTTTTTATTTCGTAGTTTTCATTATCACAAAAATAAGTGAATAGTTGCGAGGGGAAATATATAAAAAAAAAATTGATACGCGGAAAAAAAAAAATTGCTTTGTTAATTAATTTCTTTTAGATATTTTATTGATCGTAATTGAGAATTTGTACTTGGAAATTTGTAGTTATAAATAAAAGAAAAAAATTAGAAAAAAATTAAATTACATTACTGCACCTCTCATCTTCGTTTACAAGGAAAATTCTTAGACCTATAGTTTTCTTTTCAATTTCTAGCTCTTTGTTGTTGAGTTATTGTACTGAACCCTGGTATACGCTGAGTATACCCCGGCCGCGGTAGAGGCCGGAAAGGTCGTTACAAGTGGCGCCCGAGCAGGGACTCGTGTTTAGATTAAATTTAGACTAGATTCGATTTCTTTTGGTTATTTATATCGTAAACATCCAATATGGTTAAGACAGCGTGGATTGCGGCGGCACGTAGGGAAGATCTAGTAGCGATGCTGGAGGAATTCGACGATGACACCACGGGAACAGTAGAGGACCTTCGTAAGCGGTTACGTGAATTAGTAATGAAGGGAGAGGAGCCAGGAACTAAGTATCTTGAAATTGAAGCGAAATATAACCGCGGAAGCTCGCCTAAACCGATGAATCATGAACCTGAACCATACAAACCATCCGTTTCAGAAACCAAGCCAACTGAAGAGAATTATGGCGACATAACAAGAATAACCAATCAGCTGCGTAAATGGGCTCTGCATTATGGTGGTGAAACACCAGCGTTACCATTTATCAAAAGGTTGGAGAAGCTTGCCGAGGTATACAATATCTCAAAAGATATCTTACCAAAATTAATGCCAGAGGTGCTAATAGGAAGAGCTTTAATTTGGTTTCGTAACAATAATCGACGATGGGTGACGTGGAGTAAATTCAAACAAGATTTTTTCGCGTTTTTCTTGCTTAGTAACTATTTTGAGGAATTAGAGGACACCATTCGCAACCGACATCAATTAAAAAACGAATCGTTTAAGAACTACATGCTGGCGCTGCAGGATTTGACGCGACAAGCCGAACACACGAGAGAACAACAATTAAACCGGTTCTATCATAATAGTATGCCGGAATACCAGCTACATATTAAGCGTCGTGAGTTCTCGTCATTAGACGATTTAATACAATTGGCGAGCGAGTTTGAAAGACTTAGTAAGTTAACAAGGAATGAGGCGCCAAGTACATCGGGTTGGCCAAATATCGTAGGTAGAGTGCAAGCAGGAAATATCGATGTAAGAACTGCATGTCGACTGTGCGGTATAAGCGAACACTTCGCGCAACGATGTACGAATTCCGTAGTGATTTACTGTTGGGTTTGCGGTAGACGCGGGATCCGCACTAGGGATTGTTGTCGAAGACCGACACCACCATCGGAAAACTTACGGGGTGTTGTTCCACACGGCGGACTGACAACTCCCCTACCACCTGGTCCGCAACAGTAAATAAGTTATATACCAGCGGTGATGTCGTCTATGCAGTCATCACATTAAGGGATTGGCCTTCACATGCAACTGTCGATACGGAGGCTATGAGAAGTGTTGTCAGTAGTCAGGTGTTAGAAAACAGTCTTGTGAAATGGTCTAGGGTTCACCATGAAGAAACAATCCATTTAGCGGATGGTTCTGTCCGATTGGTTACTCAGCGGCTGGAGTGTGATGTGAAATATGAAAATAAAACTGTCAAACTGTCTTTTCTGGTTATGGAGAGCACCAGCTCTCATACTGGGTATCGATTTTTTACAAGCCATAGGAGCCACTTTACAGTGCGGTGGCTCAGTAGCTAAGTTCCAAAATATAAATGGACGTTGTAGGTCCAGTAAAATTTTACATTTTTCAATAGGTAACGGTACGAAATCAACAGATGAAAAAGCTATTGGAGATACAATCGAGGGAGACCAACCAGAACTGACATGTGAAATATGGGATGATACTGTCTTAAATAATAGTACCACTATTTAGGATGACCATAATAAACAAGTGAATAAGGAGACGGAAGGGGAAGACCAAAGGAGTGAGGCAAATGCTGTTCTGAATGATATCAAAATTTTTTCGAAACGAGAAGTGGATAAATTCAACACTTTGGAAGGAGTATGTAATCTGGCTCATCATCGTATTTCCATGATTGATGATCAACCCATTAAACAGCGTTACTATCCTCGTAATCCGGCAATGCAAGCTATAATTAATAAAGAGATCGACGAACTACTGGAAAACGAATGCATCGAACCGTCGAAAAGTGCATATAGCGCGCCAATAGTGTTGGTGAAAAAGAAAAATAACAAATGGAGATTATGTGTGGATTATCGTCAACTAAATGCAAAATCGAAACCAGACGCATATCCACTTCCGCGCATAAATCATATACTGGATCGGCTTCGCGAGGCGAATGTTATAAGTAGCTTGGATTTGAAGAATGGGTATTGGCAGATACCGATGCAACCAGACAGCAAACCCTTGTCAGCGTTCACTGTACCGGGACGAGGTCTGTTCCAGTGGAAGGTAATGCCATTTGGGTTACATTCCGCCCCTGCTACGTTTCAGCGCTCATTGGATTCAGTTATTGGACCAGAAATGGAACCCTTTGCATTTGCATACCTAGATGATATTATCGTCATAAGTCGTAATCGTGAAGAACACTTCCAACATCTCAGAATTGTGTTCAATCGACTACGAGAAGCCAATTTGAGGATAAACGCAGAGAAGTGCGAGTTTTTCAAGTCAACCTTGAAGTACCTTGGAGACGTTGTTAGTGATAAAGGCAGTGACGACGCGTGTGCGGCCCTTCTACAATGTTATTTTTAAATGTACCACTTAAATTAAAAAAGATAAATTGAAATATATAAGATGTTTTATTAATAATAACTATATTATATTAGGCAACAATATATTCCCAATACAATATTTAATAATTCATTAACAAAATAACATATTAAACAAATTAAATTAATAATTTATATATAAGTTTAATATTATATCAATATTGAATAAATACAACTTTTCACTTATGTCTTTTAACATCAAACCAACTTTTTTCAAACAAAAGAGTTTGTATTTAGAACCATACATCTTTATGCAGTGATCAAACAAAATCAAACCCACCTGCAACGTATAAATGTGCGGACAAGTACCCCGCACAGTAAGCGACAGAAATTCGTGGGTGCTACTGTTAAAAGGGGAGAGACGAAATGTGATAGAAATGTATGGTGAGATGAGCTGCAAACTTCAGCCGCTCATGTAACCACTTTGGCAAATCATCATGTTGGATTCGTATGCATGCAGTTGATATTCGAATAGAACAGAAAATTACTCACATACAATTCCCACTATATAAATCTCTATTTCTGATATTACGAACGGGAGCACACGTACATTATTTTGTTCATATGCAACGTATGTATGTGCGGACAACTTCTTTGCACACAAAGGGAAGAGACGAAATATAATAGAAATGTTCTGTGATTTGAGCTGCAAATATATGAGCACAACTAACAAGTATAGCAGCTAACAGAAGCAAATTGATTGAGTTTTCATAGACAATTATATTTAATTGTTTTTGCTAAAACTTTAAAAATATATATATGGAAATGTAATAAATAATAATAATTGTTGATGTGAAGATACTTAATAAATTTATATACCTATGTTATATGACATTTTGCAAATTATGTTAGGGTGTTCACCGCACACCTCCGCACCTTAAAGCAGTCGTCACTGGATAAAGGTATTCATACCGATCCAGAGAAAGTCTCAGCTGTACAAAATCTGATACCTTCAACGACTGTGAGGGAATTAAGACGATTTTTGGGGATGACATCATGGTACCGACGATTTGTGAAAAATTTTTCAACAATCGTTCACCCACTAACTCAACTCCTCCGAAAAGGAAAACATTGGAAATGGCACACGGAACAGCAAGCCGCGTTCGAGAACTTAAAGAAGCAGTTGACGGAAGCCCCTGTACTCCAGTGCCCTGATTTTAACAAACCTTTTTATCTGCAGACAGACGCCAGTGCTTGTGGTCATGGTGCAATCCTCGCGCAACAATTTGAGGACGGAGGAAAGGTGATTGCCTATGCTAGCCGACGACTAGATAAAGCCGAATCAAATTACTCCCCTACTGAAAAAGAGTGTTTAGCAATCATTTGGGGTATCCGTAAAATACGGCCATATTTAGAAGGATACAGATTCACCGTGATAACGGACCATTTGTCACTGAAATGGTTAAACTCAATCGATAATCCATCTGGTCGAATGGCACACTGGGCTCTGGAGTTACAACAGTATAATTTTGAAGTGCAATATCGGAAAGGTAAATACAATGTGGTGGCGGATGCATTATCGCGTCAACCGGAAGGAACTGCAGCCTCAGTTAGAAGGATAAAAACCAGCGACGGTGTGTGTGCTGAACCAGACTGGATTCACAAACGAAAAGAGGAGGTTAAACCGTATCCAAAGAAATTCGCAGACTACACCATAGAAAATGATCAGCTGTATAGACATATACCCAGCTATGATCAGGACGAGGACAATAAGCCATGGAAATTATGAGTGCTAATAGTTCTAAAACAACAGATATTACGGGAGAATCACAGCGTACCTGCAGCAGGACATTTCGGAGTAAGAAAAACTAAGCAAAGAATATCAAAACTGTGTTTTTGGCCAGGTATGTTTCGCGATATTAGTAAATATGTGCGAAGTTGCGATTCGTGCCAGAGGTTTAAACCGAACCAACAGGCTGCTGCCGGACTAATGCTAACACGATTAGCAGAAGAACCATGGTGTACCATCTGCGTGGACTTTGTTGGACCATTGCCAAGGTCCAAACAAGGAAACAGCATGCTTCCAGCATGGTCTTTGTGGATAAGTTCACAAAATGGGTTGAGCTAGTATCGCTACGGAAGGCGACCACGATCGGCCTTCAAAAGGCCTTCAGAGAACGTATTCTTGCGCGCTCCGGTGTACCAAAAGTCTTATTATCAGATAATGGGACCCAGTTTACCAGTCGGGCTACTAGAACTTTTTTCTCAGATTTGGGTATAACACAACAGTTTACCGCTCCATACGCCTCATATGAAAACCCCACAGAGAGGACTAATAGGACCGTTAAGACCCTTATCAGTCAGCTCACGGAAGGCGACCACAGGAATTGGGACGTATATTTGCCAGAAATTACACTAGCGATGAACTCAAGTGTAGCCGAATCTACGGGATTCTCAGCAGCCTTTTGGAATTTCGGGCGAGAACCACGAATGCCTGCCAATCTATTTGACAAGGTCACTCCAGGTACCGGTGACGTGCCAATCTCTCCTACCGACAAAGCCCAGAAATTACAAGTTATCATGGAAAAGGTAAGGCAAAATATGCAGTACGCTTCGATCGAACAGGCAAGGCATTACAATCTCCGCCGTAGGGACTGGAAACCGAAAATAGGGGATCAAGTCCTGGTAAGGAACCATACTTTGTCTAAAGCGGTTGATCACATTGCCGCGAAACTAAGTCCAAAATTCAGTGGGCTATACAAGGTGAAATGTTTCCAATCGCCAGTATTTGTAATAGTAGAAGACAAGATCACTAAAACCAGGAAAACAGCCCACGTCAGCGATATCAAATTGTACCACGTAGACTCTAATCGAGAAGAGTACGAAGGCGGTATGGAAAAAGTGTAAACACAATATTGGGAGTACAATGTTGCTGGATGTAAGCGGAAATTCTTAAGAAAGTAGAACTATGCCACAATAAAGAAACTTATAGAATAGTAATATTTAACATGTCCTCTCGGTTTATCCGTCTTACTTTAGTTTAAATAAATTCTTTTTTTAATAATAATAGTTAAGAAAAAAGAAACTAGCACCCAAACACATTTATGGAAGAAATCAAAACAAAAAAAAAAGGAAACAGCAACGTGAGAGATGTCATTTTTGTTTGTTTTTTTACATTTTCGTTTGATCGCCAAAATATTACAACGGGAAATAGAGAAAGGAATAGAAAAGAGTGTGCAGCATAAACAGCGCAAGACGAGAGACGAAAGAATAACAAACAGGAAAGTAATTGGAAGCTTTTTTTTGAAAGCTTGAGTTTATTGACCGCGAAACGGCGGATTAAAAAGTCTGAGTTAAGCAGTTATAAAAAAGTAAATAAAAGGAACATTCGGAGGATCTTCTGTCTTCTTGGTTGAGTTTTTTTTTGAACGGAACGGGCAGAACGTATGACAGAGTTTAACTTCAGTGATTCGCAAAGAATACAAAAGAAATAAAAAAAAAATATATATATGAAACTCTTATCGGAAGCGGCGTGAAGTTGTTAATATATAAATTTATACTCTGGAACAGTGTTTTATACCATAACAACTATCAAGTATTTTAAATAAAAAAAAAAAAAATTATATAAAAAAAAATCAATTTTTTTTTTTGAGAGAGACGTCCCTAGTGCCTTTGCTTTACCGCAGAATATGTTACATTATTAACCACAAAGGAAACCAAATGAAGTGTTTAAAGAAATTCAAATATATTACTAACTAAATTATAAATACGAAATTAAACAATAGAAAAGAGTTAACATCTAACAATTTTTATATTTCAATAATATATATCCAATGAACGTTTTTTTTAATATCAATAAATCAAGTATCGAATGCATGGAATGTGATAAAATCAAACTGACACTTGGGACAGCAACGGCGACGGCAACAGTAGCAGTGGCGCGAACGTTAACAACAATAAGACATCAATTGCCAGAATAGCAATATATAACTAAATAAATTACTTATTGCATTAATTATCTACTTACTTAATTTTTTTTGAAGTATTATTTAATTTTCTTTTATATAATAACTAAGAATATCCATGAAAGTTAAATATAATTAATTGAAGTATGTTAAATGAATACTGTTACTTATTACATTAGTTATCTATCTACTTAATTTTTTTTTTTTTGAAAGTACTCCGATTTAATTTTCTTTTATATAATAACTAAGAATATCCATGAAATTTAAATATAATTAATTGAAGTATGTTAAATGAATACTGTTACTTATTACATTAGTTATCTATTTACTTATTTTTTTTTTTTTGAAGTACTCCGATTTAATTTTCTTTTATAAAATAACTAAGAATATCCATAAAAATTTAGAATATACGGTATAAATCGTGTAATGTATTTTTATAATTATTTGTAATTTAATATAACCCATTAATTTTTTTTTTCTCCACCCCCGTGTATTTGTAAATATTTATGATATAGAGATTCAACTTTGGTAGGGTTTTTTTTTGTTTAAAACATATCCCAGGTACAGCAGAGGAGCGGTGACGTCATCACTACAACTGCGGTGAGTGTGATTTGTTTTTTTTTTATTTCGTAGTTTTCATTATCACAAAAATAAGTGAATAGTTGCGAGGGGAAATATATAAAAAAAAAATTGATACGCGGAAAAAAAAAAATTGCTTTGTTAATTAATTTCTTTTAGATATTTTATTGATCGTAATTGAGAATTTGTACTTGGAAATTTGTAGTTATAAATAAAAGAAAAAAATTAGAAAAAAATTAAATTACATTACTGCACCTCTCATCTTCGTTTACAAGGAAAATTCTTAGACCTATAGTTTTCTTTTCAATTTCTAGCTCTTTGTTGTTGAGTTATTGTACTGAAC
This sequence comes from Teleopsis dalmanni, assembly GCF_002237135.1. Classification (NCBI taxonomy): domain Eukaryota; kingdom Metazoa; phylum Arthropoda; class Insecta; order Diptera; family Diopsidae; genus Teleopsis; species Teleopsis dalmanni. The sequence continues at coordinate 120,373,192 of NC_051846.1, read as the reverse complement.
CCTGGTATACGCTGAGTATACCCCGGCCGCGGTAGAGGCCGGAAAGGTCGTTACAAGTGGCGCCCGAGCAGGGACTCGTGTTTAGATTAAATTTAGACTAGATTCGATTTCTTTTGGTTATTTATATCGTAAACATCCAATATGGTTAAGACAGCGTGGATTGCGGCGGCACGTAGGGAAGATCTAGTAGCGATGCTGGAGGAATTCGACGATGACACCACGGGAACAGTAGAGGACCTACGTAAGCGGTTACGTGAATTAGTAATGAAGGGAGAGGAGCCAGGAACTAAGTATCTTGAAATTGAAGCGAAATATAACCGCGGAAGCTCGCCTAAACCGATGAATCATGAACCTGAACCATACAAACCATCCGTTTCAGAAACCAAGCCAACTGAAGAGAATTATGGCGACATAACAAGAATAACCAATCAGCTGCGTAAATGGGCTCTGCATTATGGTGGTGAAACACCAGCGTTACCATTTATCAAAAGGTTGGAGAAGCTTGCCGAGGTATACAATATCTCAAAAGATATCTTACCAAAATTAATGCCAGAGGTGCTAATAGGAAGAGCTTTAATTTGGTTTCGTAACAATAATCGACGATGGGTGACGTGGAGTAAATTCAAACAAGATTTTTTCGCGTTTTTCTTGCTTAGTAACTATTTTGAGGAATTAGAGAACACCATTCGCAACCGACATCAATTAAAAAACGAATCGTTTAAGAACTACATGCTGGCGCTGCAGGATTTGACGCGACAAGCCGAACACACGAGAGAACAACAATTAAACATTTAGCGGATGGTTCTGTCCGATTGGTTACTCAGCGGCTGGAGTGTGATGTGAAATATGAAAATAAAACTGTCAAACTGTCTTTTCTGGTTATGGAGAGCACCAGCTCTCATACTGGGTATCGATTTTTTACAAGCCATAGGAGCCACTTTACAGTGCGGTGGCTCAGTAGCTAAGTTCCAAAATATAAATGGACGTTGTAGGTCCAGTAAAATTTTACATTTTTCAATAGGTAACGGTACGAAATCAACAGATGAAAAAGCTATTGGAGATACAATCGAGGGAGACCAACCAGAACTGACATGTGAAATATGGGATGATACTGTCTTAAATAATAGTACCACTATTTAGGATGACCATAATAAACAAGTGAATAAGGAGACGGAAGGGGAAGACCAAAGGAGTGAGGCAAATGCTGTTCTGAATGATATCAAAATTTTTTCGAAACGAGAAGTGGATAAATTCAACACTTTGGAAGGAGTATGTAATCTGGCTCATCATCGTATTTCCATGATTGATGATCAACCCATTAAACAGCGTTACTATCCTCGTAATCCGGCAATGCAAGCTATAATTAATAAAGAGATCGACGAACTACTGGAAAACGAATGCATCGAACCGTCGAAAAGTGCATATAGCGCGCCAATAGTGTTGGTGAAAAAGAAAAATAACAAATGGAGATTATGTGTGGATTATCGTCAACTAAATGCAAAATCGAAACCAGACGCATATCCACTTCCGCGCATAAATCATATACTGGATCGGCTTCGCGAGGCGAATGTTATAAGTAGCTTGGATTTGAAGAATGGGTATTGGCAGATACCGATGCAACCAGACAGCAAACCCTTGTCAGCGTTCACTGTACCGGGACGAGGTCTGTTCCAGTGGAAGGTAATGCCATTTGGGTTACATTCCGCCCCTGCTACGTTTCAGCGCTCATTGGATTCAGTTATTGGACCAGAAATGGAACCCTTTGCATTTGCATACCTAGATGATATTATCGTCATAAGTCGTAATCGTGAAGAACACTTCCAACATCTCAGAATTGTGTTCAATCGACTACGAGAAGCCAATTTGAGGATAAACGCAGAGAAGTGCGAGTTTTTCAAGTCAACCTTGAAGTACCTTGGAGACGTTGTTAGTGATAAAGGCAGTGACGACGCGTGTGCGGCCCTTCTACAATGTTATTTTTAAATGTACCACTTAAATTAAAAAAGATAAATTGAAATATATAAGATGTTTTATTAATAATAACTATATTATATTAGGCAACAATATATTCCCAATACAATATTTAATAATTCATTAACAAAATAACATATTAAACAAATTAAATTAATAATTTATATATAAGTTTAATATTATATCAATATTGAATAAATACAACTTTTCACTTATGTCTTTTAACATCAAACCAACTTTTTTCAAACAAAAGAGTTTGTATTTAGAACCATACATGTTTATGCAGTGATCAAACAAAATCAAACCCACCTGCAACGTATAAATGTGCGGACAAGTACCCCGCACAGTAAGCGACAGAAATTCGTGGGTGCTACTGTTAAAAGGGGAGAGACGAAATGTGATAGAAATGTATGGTGAGATGAGCTGCAAACTTCAGCCGCTCATGTAACCACTTTGGCAAATCATCATGTTGGATTCGTATGCATGCAGTTGATATTCGAATAGAACAGAAAATTACTCACATACAATTCCCACTATATAAATCTCTATTTCTGATATTACGAACGGGAGCACACGTACATTATTTTGTTCATATGCAACGTATGTATGTGCGGACAACTTCTTTGCACACAAAGGGAAGAGACGAAATATAATAGAAATGTTCTGTGATTTGAGCTGCAAATATATGAGCACAACTAACAAGTATAGCAGCTAACAGAAGCAAATTGATTGAGTTTTCATAGACAATTATATTTAATTGTTTTTGCTAAAACTTTAAAAATATATATATGGAAATGTAATAAATAATAATAATTGTTGATGTGAAGATACTTAATAAATTTATATACCTATGTTATATGACATTTTGCAAATTATGTTAGGGTGTTCACCGCACACCTCCGCACCTTAGAGCAGTCGTCACTGGATAAAGGTATTCATACCGATCCAGAGAAAGTCTCAGCTGTACAAAATCTGATACCTTCAACGACTGTGAGGGAATTAAGACGATTTTTGGGGATGACATCATGGTACCGACGATTTGTGAAAAATTTTTCAACAATCGTTCACCCACTAACTCAACTCCTCCGAAAAGGAAAACATTGGAAATGGCACACGGAACAGCAAGCCGCGTTCGAGAACTTAAAGAAGCAGTTGACGGAAGCCCCTGTACTCCAGTGCCCTGATTTTAACAAACCTTTTTGTCTGCAGACAGACGCCAGTGCTTGTGGTCATGGTGCAATCCTCGCGCAACAATTTGAGGACGGAGGAAAGGTGATTGCCTATGCTAGCCGACGACTAGATAAAGCCGAATCAAATTACTCCCCTACTGAAAAAGAGTGTTTAGCAATCATTTGGGGTATCCGTAAAATACGGCCATATTTAGAAGGATACAGATTCACCGTGATAACGAACCATTTGTCACTGAAATGGTTAAACTCAATCGATAATCCATCTGGTCGAATGGCACACTGGGCTCTGGAGTTACAACAGTATAATTTTGAAGTGCAATATCGGAAAGGTAAATACAAAGTGGTGGCGGATGCATTATCGCGTCAACCGGAAGGAACTGCAGCCTCAGTTAGAAGGATAAAAACCAGCGACGGTGTGTGTGCTGAACCAGACTGGATTCACAAACGAAAAGAGGAGGTTAAACTGTATCCAAAGAAATTCGCAGACTACACCATAGAAAATGATCAGCTGTATAGACATATACCCAGCTATGATCAGGACGAGGACAATAAGCCATGGAAATTATGAGTGCCAATAGTTCTAAAACAACAGATATTACGGGAGAATCACAGCGTACCTGCAGCGGGACATTTCGGAGTAAGAAAAACTAAGCAAAGAATATCAAAACTGTGTTTTTGGCCAGGTATGTTTCGCGATATTAGTAAATATGTGCGAAGTTGCGATTCGTGCCAGAGGTTTAAACCGAACCAACAGGCTGCTGCCGGACTAATGCTAACACGATTAGCAGAAGAACCATGGTGTACCATCTGCGTGGACTTTGTTGGACCATTGCCAAGGTCCAAACAAGGAAACAGCATGCTTCCAGCATGGTCTTTGTGGATAAGTTCACAAAATGGGTTGAGCTAGTATCGCTACGGAAGGCGACCACGATCGGCCTTCAAAAGGCCTTCAGAGAACGTATTCTTGCGCGCTCCGGTGTACCAAAAGTCTTATTATCAGATAATGGGACCCAGTTTACCAGTCGGGCTACTAGAACTTTTTTCTCAGATTTGGGTATAACACAACAGTTTACCGCTCCATACGCCTCATATGAAAACCCCACAGAGAGGACTAATAGGACCGTTAAGACCCTTATCAGTCAGCTCACGGAAGGCGACCACAGGAATTGGGACGTATATTTGCCAGAAATTACACTAGCGATGAACTCAAGTGTAGCCGAATCTACGGGATTCTCAGCAGCCTTTTGGAATTTCGGGCGAGAACCACGAATGCCTGCCAATCTATTTGACAAGGTCACTCCAGGTACCGGTGACGTGCCAATCTCTCCTACCGACAAAGCCCAGAAATTACAAGTTATCATGGAAAAGGTAAGGCAAAATATGCAGTACGCTTCGATCGAACAGGCAAGGCATTACAATCTCCGCCGTAGGGACTGGAAACCGAAAATAGGGGATCAAGTCCTGGTAAGGAACCATACTTTGTCTAAAGCGGTTGATCACATTGCCGCGAAACTAAGTCCAAAATTCAGTGGGCCATACAAGGTGAAATGTTTCCAATCGCCAGTATTTGTAATAGTAGAAGACAAGATCACTAAAACCAGGAAAACAGCCCACGTCAGCGATATCAAATTGTACCACGTAGACTCTAATCGAGAAGAGTACGAAGGCGGTATGGAAAAAGTGTAAACACAATATTGGGAGTACAATGTTGCTGGATGTAAGCGGAAATTCTTAAGAAAGTAGAACTATGCCACAATAAAGAAACTTATAGAATAGTAATATTTAACATGTCCTCTCGGTTTATCCGTCTTACTTTAGTTTAAATAAATTCTTTTTTTAATAATAATAGTTAAGAAAAAAGAAACTAACACCCAAACACATTTATGGAAGAAATCAAAACAAAAAAAAAAGGAAACAGCAACGTGAGAGATGTCATTTTTGTTTGTTTTTTTACATTTTCGTTTGATCGCCAAAATATTACAACGGGAAATAGAGAAAGGAATAGAAAAGAGTGTGCAGCATAAACAGCGCAAGACGAGAGACGAAAGAATAACAAACAGGAAAGTAATTGGAAGCTTTTTTTTGAAAGCTTGAGTTTATTGACCGCGAAACAGCGGATTAAAAAGTCTGAGTTAAGCAGTTATAAAAAAGTAAATAAAAGGAACATTCGGAGGATCTTCTGTCTTCTTGGTTGAGTTTTTTTTTGAACGGAACGGGCAGAACGTATGACAGAGTTTAACTTCAGTGATTCGCAAAGAATACAAAAGAAATAAAAAAAAAATATATATATGAAACTCTTATCGGAAGCGGCGTGAAGTTGTTAATATATAAATTTATACTCTGGAACAGTGTTTTATACCATAACAACTATCAAGTATTTTAAATAAAAAAAAAAAAAATTATATAAAAAAAAATCAATTTTTTTTTTTGAGAGAGACGTCCCTAGTGCCTTTGCTTTACCGCAGAATATGTTACATTATTAACCACAAAGGAAACCAAATGAAGTGTTTAAAGAAATTCAAATATATTACTAACTAAATTATAAATACGAAATTAAACAATAGAAAAGAGTTAACATCTAACAATTTTTATATTTCAATAATATATATCCAATGAACGTTTTTTTTAATATCAATAAATCAAGTATCGAATGCATGGAATGTGATAAAATCAAACTGACACTTGGGACAGCAACGGCGACGGCAACAGTAGCAGTGGCGCGAACGTTAACAACAATAAGACATCAATTGCCAGAATAGCAATATATAACTAAATAAATTACTTATTGCATTAATTATCTACTTACTTAATTTTTTTTGAAGTATTATTTAATTTTCTTTTATATAATAACTAAGAATATCCATGAAAGTTAAATATAATTAATTGAAGTATGTTAAATGAATACTGTTACTTATTACATTAGTTATCTATTTACTTAATTTTTTTTTTTTTGAAAGTACTTCGATTTAATTTTCTTTTATATAATAACTAAGAATATCCATGAAATTTAAATATAATTAATTGAAGTATGTTAAATGAATACTGTTACTTATTACATTAGTTATCTATTTACTTAGTTTTTTTTTTTTTGAAGTACTCCGATTTAATTTTCTTTTATAAAATAACTAAGAATATCCATAAAAATTTAGAATATACGGTATAAATCGTGTAATGTATTTTTATAATTATTTGTAATTTAATATAACCCATTAATTTTTTTTTTCTCCACCCCCGTGTATTTGTAAATATTTATGATATAGAGATTCAACTTTGGTAGGGTTTTTTTTTGTTTAAAACATATCCCAGGTACAGCAGAGGAGCGGTGACGTCATCACTACAACTGCGGTGAGTGTGATTTGTTTTTTTTTTATTTCGTAGTTTTCATTATCACAAAAATAAGTGAATAGTTGCGAGGGGAAATATATAAAAAAAAAATTGATACGCGGAAAAAAAAAAATTGCTTTGTTAATTAATTTCTTTTAGATATTTTATTGATCGTAATTGAGAATTTGTACTTGGAAATTTGTAGTTATAAATAAAAGAAAAAAATTAGAAAAAAATTAAATTACATTACTGCACCTCTCATCTTCGTTTACAAGGAAAATTCTTAGACCTATAGTTTTCTTTTCAATTTCTAGCTCTTTGTTGTTGAGTTATTGTACTGAACCCTGGTATACGCTGAGTATACCCCGGCCGCGGTAGAGGCCGGAAAGGTCGTTACAAGTGGCGCCCGAGCAGGGACTCGTGTTTAGATTAAATTTAGACTAGATTCGATTTCTTTTGGTTATTTATATCGTAAACATCCAATATGGTTAAGACAGCGTGGATTGCGGCGGCACGTAGGGAAGATCTAGTAGCGATGCTGGAGGAATTCGACGATGACACCACGGGAACAGTAGAGGACCTACGTAAGCGGTTACGTGAATTAGTAATGAAGGGAGAGGAGCCAGGAACTAAGTATCTTGAAATTGAAGCGAAATATAACCGCGGAAGCTCGCCTAAACCGATGAATCATGAACCTGAACCATACAAACCATCCGTTTCAGAAACCAAGCCAACTGAAGAGAATTATGGCGACATAACAAGAATAACCAATCAGCTGCGTAAATGGGCTCTGCATTATGGTGGTGAAACACCAGCGTTACCATTTATCAAAAGGTTGGAGAAGCTTGCCGAGGTATACAATATCTCAAAAGATATCTTACCAAAATTAATGCCAGAGGTGCTAATAGGAAGAGCTTTAATTTGGTTTCGTAACAATAATCGACGATGGGTGACGTGGAGTAAATTCAAACAAGATTTTTTCGCGTTTTTCTTGCTTAGTAACTATTTTGAGGAATTAGAGGACACCATTCGCAACCGACATCAATTAAAAAACGAATCGTTTAAGAACTACATGCTGGCGCTGCAGGATTTGACGCGACAAGCCGAACACACGAGAGAACAACAATTAAACCGGTTCTATCATAATAGTATGCCGGAATACCAGCTACATATTAAGCGTCGTGAGTTCTCGTCATTAGACGATTTAATACAATTGGCGAGCGAGTTTGAAAGACTTAGTAAGTTAACAAGGAATGAGGCGCCAAGTACATCGGGTTGGCCAAATATCGTAGGTAGAGTGCAAGCAGGAAATATCGATGTAAGAACTGCATGTCGACTGTGCGGTATAAGCGAACACTTCGCGCAACGATGTACGAATTCCGTAGTGATTTACTGTTGGGTTTGCGGTAGACGCGGGATCCGCACTAGGGATTGTTGTCGAAGACCGACACCACCATCGGAAAACTTACGGGGTGTTGTTCCACACGGCGGACTGACAACTCCCCTACCACCTGGTCCGCAACAGTAAATAAGTTATATACCAGCGGTGATGTCGTCTATGCAGTCATCACATTAAGGGATTGGCCTTCACATGCAACTGTCGATACGGAGGCTATGAGAAGTGTTGTCAGTAGTCAGGTGTTAGAAAACAGTCTTGTGAAATGGTCTAGGGTTCACCATGAAGAAACAATCCATTTAGCGGATGGTTCTGTCCGATTGGTTACTCAGCGGCTGGAGTGTGATGTGAAATATGAAAATAAAACTGTCAAACTGTCTTTTCTGGTTATGGAGAGCACCAGCTCTCATACTGGGTATCGATTTTTTACAAGCCATAGGAGCCACTTTACAGTGCGGTGGCTCAGTAGCTAAGTTCCAAAATATAAATGGACGTTGTAGGTCCAGTAAAATTTTACATTTTTCAATAGGTAACGGTACGAAATCAACAGATGAAAAAGCTATTGAAGATACAATCGAGGGAGACCAACCAGAACTGACATGTGAAATATGGGATGATACTGTCTTAAATAATAGTACCACTATTTAGGATGACCATAATAAACAAGTGAATAAGGAGACGGAAGGGGAAGACCAAAGGAGTGAGGCAAATGCTGCTCTGAATGATATCAAAATTTTTTCGAAACGAGAAGTGGATAAATTCAACACTTTGGAAGGAGTATGTAATCTGGCTCATCATCGTATTTCCATGATTGATGATCAACCCATTAAACAGCGTTACTATCCTCGTAATCCGGCAATGCAAGCTATAATTAATAAAGAGATCGACGAACTACTGGAAAACGAATGCATCGAACCGTCGAAAAGTGCATATAGCGCGCCAATAGTGTTGGTGAAAAAGAAAAATAACAAATGGAGATTATGTGTGGATTATCGTCAACTAAATGCAAAATCGAAACCAGACGCATATCCACTTCCGCGCATAAATCATATACTGGATCGGCTTCGCGAGGCGAATGTTATAAGTAGCTTGGATTTGAAGAATGGGTATTGGCAGATACCGATGCAACCAGACAGCAAACCCTTGTCAGCGTTCACTGTACCGGGACGAGGTCTGTTCCAGTGGAAGGTAATGCCATTTGGGTTACATTCCGCCCCTGCTACGTTTCAGCGCTCATTGGATTCAGTTATTGGACCAGAAATGGAACCCTTTGCATTTGCATACCTAGATGATATTATCGTCATAAGTCGTAATCGTGAAGAACACTTCCAACATCTCAGAATTGTGTTCAATCGACTACGAGAAGCCAATTTGAGGATAAACGCAGAGAAGTGCGAGTTTTTCAAGTCAACCTTGAAGTACCTTGGAGACGTTGTTAGTGATAAAGGCAGTGACGACGCGTGTGCGGCCCTTCTACAATGTTATTTTTAAATGTACCACTTAAATTAAAAAAGATAAATTGAAATATATAAGATGTTTTATTAATAATAACTATATTATATTAGGCAACAATATATTCCCAATACAATATTTAATAATTCATTAACAAAATAACATATTAAACAAATTAAATTAATAATTTATATATAAGTTTAATATTATATCAATATTGAATAAATACAACTTTTCACTTATGTCTTTTAACATCAAACCAACTTTTTTCAAACAAAAGAGTTTGTATTTAGAACCATACATGTTTATGCAGTGATCAAACAAAATCAAACCCACCTGCAACGTATAAATGTGCGGACAAGTACCCCGCACAGTAAGCGACAGAAATTCGTGGGTGCTACTGTTAAAAGGGGAGAGACGAAATGTGATAGAAATGTATGGTGAGATGAGCTGCAAACTTCAGCCGCTCATGCAACCACTTTGGCAAATCATCATGTTGGATTCGTATGCATGCAGTTGATATTCGAATAGAACAGAAAATTACTCACATACAATTCCCACTATATAAATCTCTATTTCTGATATTACGAACGGGAGCACACGTACATTATTTTGTTCATATGCAACGTATGTATGTGCGGACAACTTCTTTGCACACAAAGGGAAGAGACGAAATATAATAGAAATGTTCTGTGATTTGAGCTGCAAATATATGAGCACAACTAACAAGTATAGCAGCTAACAGAAGCAAATTGATTGAGTTTTCATAGACAATTATATTTAATTGTTTTTGCTAAAACTTTAAAAATATATATATGGAAATGTAATAAATAATAATAATTGTTGATGTGAAGATACTTAATAAATTTATATACCTATGTTATATGACATTTTGCAAATTATGTTAGGGTGTTCACCGCACACCTCCGCACCTTAAAGCAGTCGTCACTGGATAAAGGTATTCATACCGATCCAGAGAAAGTCTCAGCTGTACAAAATCTGATACCTTCAACGACTGTGAGGGAATTAAGACGATTTTTGGGGATGACATCATGGTACCGACGATTTGTGAAAAATTTTTCAACAATCGTTCACCCACTAACTCAACTCCTCCGAAAAGGAAAACATTGGAAATGGCACACGGAACAGCAAGCCGCGTTCGAGAACTTAAAGAAGCAGTTGACGGAAGCCCCTGTACTCCAGTGCCCTGATTTTAACAAACCTTTTTGTCTGCAGACAGACGCCAGTGCTTGTGGTCATGGTGCAATCCTCGCGCAACAATTTGAGGACGGAGGAAAGGTGATTGCCTATGCTAGCCGACGACTAGATAAAGCCGAATCAAATTACTCCCCTACTGAAAAAGAGTGTTTAGCAATCATTTGGGGTATCCGTAAAATACGGCCATATTTAGAAGGATACAGATTCACCGTGATAACGGACCATTTGTCACTGAAATGGTTAAACTCAATCGATAATCCATCTGGTCGAATGGCACACTGGGCTCTGGAGTTACAACAGTATAATTTTGAAGTGCAATATCGGAAAGGTAAATACAATGTGGTGGCGGATGCATTATCGCGTCAACCGGAAGGAACTGCAGCCTCTGCAGCCTCAGCTGAACCAGACTGGATTCACAAACGAAAAGAGGAGGTTAAACTGTATCCAAAGAAATTCGCAGACTACACCATAGAAAATGATCAGCTGTATAGACATATACCCAGCTATGATCAGGACGAGGACAATAAGCCATGGAAATTATGAGTGCCAATAGTTCTAAAACAACAGATATTACGGGAGAATCACAGCGTACCTGCAGCAGGACATTTCGGAGTAAGAAAAACTAAGCAAAGAATATCAAAACTGTGTTTTTGGCCAGGTATGTTTCGCGATATTAGTAAATATGTGCGAAGTTGCGATTCGTGCCAGAGGTTTAAACCGAACCAACAGGCTGCTGCCGGACTAATGCTAACACGATTAGCAGAAGAACCATGGTGTACCATCTGCGTGGACTTTGTTGGACCATTGCCAAGGTCCAAACAAGGAAACAGCATGCTTCCAGCATGGTCTTTGTGGATAAGTTCACAAAATGGGTTGAGCTAGTATCGCTACGGAAGGCGACCACGATCGGCCTTCAAAAGGCCTTCAGAGAACGTATTCTTGCGCGCTCCGGTGTACCAAAAGTCTTATTATCAGATAATGGGACCCAGTTTACCAGTCGGGCTACTAGAACTTTTTTCTCAGATTTGGGTATAACACAACAGTTTACCGCTCCATACGCCTCATATGAAAACCCCACAGAGAGGACTAATAGGACCGTTAAGACCCTTATCAGTCAGCTCACGGAAGGCGACCACAGGAATTGGGACGTATATTTGCCAGAAATTACACTAGCGATGAACTCAAGTGTAGCCGAATCTACGGGATTCTCAGCAGCCTTTTGGAATTTCGGGCGAGAACCACGAATGCCTGCCAATCTATTTGACAAGGTCACTCCAGGTACCGGTGACGTGCCAATCTCTCCTACCGACAAAGCCCAGAAATTACAAGTTATCATGGAAAAGGTAAGGCAAAATATGCAGTACGCTTCGATCGAACAGGCAAGGCATTACAATCTCCGCCGTAGGGACTGGAAACCGAAAATAGGGGATCAAGTCCTGGTAAGGAACCATACTTTGTCTAAAGCGGTTGATCACATTGCCGCGAAACTAAGTCCAAAATTCAGTGGGCCATACAAGGTGAAATGTTTCCAATCGCCAGTATTTGTAATAGTAGAAGACAAGATCACTAAAACCAGGAAAACAGCCCACGTCAGCGATATCAAATTGTACCACGTAGACTCTAATCGAGAAGAGTACGAAGGCGGTATGGAAAAAGTGTAAACACAATATTGGGAGTACAATGTTGCTGGATGTAAGCGGAAATTCTTAAGAAAGTAGAACTATGCCACAATAAAGAAACTTATAGAATAGTAACATTTAACATGTCCTCTCGGTTTATCCGTCTTACTTTAGTTTAAATAAATTCTTTTTTTAATAATAGGCGTATTCGGTGGCTCGCAAGTACGGCGAAAAACAGCAAGTTGTTGGCCTATGCAGGCCTGTACTGGCCGCAATGTGTGCAAAACAACAACACTATTTTCTCTACCTCGGCCAGCATAGTTATGCTGGCCAACCACATCGGCCAGTAAAAAAAAAAATGTTACCAACGCAATAAGCGAACTATTGTGAACCTTCATTGAAAATTCCAACGAATAGTGCAATCAAATGTCAAAAATTGAGGAAATAAAAATTCAAACAGAATTCAAAAATTTGAAAAATCTTGAAAAGTTACGAAGAAATAATAAGAATGGAGAAATCGTAAGTATTAAGCACATTGAATTTTTTATTATGTTAGTTATTACAAAGTAACATTTATTTTATTTCATTTAATTAGTAGTTTACATACGTAAAATTAATAAACAAACATAATTTATGAAGTTTTTCTAAAAAATTGTCGCTGCAGAACGTTGCTTTCTTCTCCCAACATCGACAGTACCTACAAAAATTTACTTATCTTAGTGTTTTATTTTTAAATTTCCAATATTCTTACCATTCCTTTTAATTTTGTGTTCATTTTAATTTTATAATATTTTTATAAAAATATATTTGATTTATATGCACATATACAAGATTTGCTGTTTGTCAAAACAAAACATTTGACAGTGATGCCAATGACTCGCGTGGCCAACATAGGCCAACATGCATTTTTTGCCGTACTTGCGAGCCACCGAAAAGGCCTAATAATAGTTAAGAAAAAAGAAACTAGCACCCAAACACATTTATGGAAGAAATCAAAACAAAAAAAAAGGAAACAGCAACGTGAGAGATGTTATTTTTATTTGTTCTTTTACATTTTCGTTTGGTCGCCAAAATATTACAACGGGAAATAGAGAAAGGAATAGAAAAGAGTGTGCAGCATAAACAGCGCAAGACGAGAGACGAAAGAATAACAAACAGGAAAGTAATTGGAAGCTTTTTTTTGAAAGCTTGAGTTTATTGACCGCGAAACGGCGGATTAAAAAGTCTGAGTTAAGCAGTTATAAAAAAGTAAATAAAAGGAACATTCGGAGGATCTTCTGTCTTCTTGGTTGAGTTTTTTTTTGAACGGAACGGGCAGAACGTATGACAGAGTTTAACTTCAGTGATTCGCAAAGAATACAAAAGAAATAAAAAAAAAATATATATATGAAACTCTTATCGGAAGCGGCGTGAAGTTGTTAATATATAAATTTATACTCTGGAACAGTGTTTTATACCATAACAACTATCAAGTATTTTAAATAAAAAAAAAAAAATTATATAAAAAAAAATCAATTTTTTTTTTGAGAGACGTGTGTCCATCTCTAGTGCCTTTGCTTTACCGCAGAATATGTTACATTATTAACCACAAAGGAAACCAAATGAAGTGTTTAAAGAAATTAAAATATATTACTAACTAAATTATAAATACGAAATTAAACAATAGAAAAGAGTTAACATCTAACAATTTTTATATTTCAATAATATATATCCAATGAACGTTTTTTTTAATATCAATAAATCAAGTATCGAATGCATGGAATGTGATAAAATCACACTGACACTTGGGACAGCAACGGCGACGGCAACAGTAGCAGTGGCGCGAACGTTAACAACAATAAGACATCAATTGCCAGAATAGCAATAATAACTAAATAAATTACTTATTGCATTAATTATCTACTTACTTAATTTTTTTTGAAGTATTATTTAATTTTCTTTTATATAATAACTAAGAATATCCATGAAAGTTAAATATAATTAATTGAAGTATGTTAAATGAATACTGTCACTTATTACATTAGTTATCTATTTACTTAGTTTTTTTTTTTGAAAGTACTCCGATTTAATTTTCTTTTATATAATAACTAAGAATATCCATGAAATTTAAATATAATTAATTGAAGTATGTTTAATGAATACTGTTACTTATTACATTAGTTATCTATTTACTTAGTTTTTTTTTTTGAAGTACTCCGATTTAATTTTCTTTTATAAAATAACTAAGAATATCCATAAAAATTTAGAATATACGGTATAAATCGTGTAATGTATTTTTAAAATTATTTGTAATTTAATATAGCCCATTAATTTTTTTTTTCTCCACCCCCGTATATTTGTAAATATTTATGATATAGAGGTTCAACTTTGGTTGGGTTTTTTTTTTTTGTTTAAAACATATCCCAGGTACAGCAGAGGAGCGGTGACGTCATCACTACAACTGCGGTGAGTGTGATTTGTTTTTTTTTTATTTCGTAGTTTTCATTATCACAAAAATAAGTGAATAGTTGCGAGGGGAAATATATAAAAAAAAAATTGATACGCGGAAAAAAAAAATTGCTTTGTTATATATTAGATATTTTATTGATCGTAATTGAAAATTTGTACTTGGAAATTTGTAGTTATAAATAAAAGAAAAAAATTAGAAAAAAATTAAATTACATTACTGCACCTCTCATTTTCGTTTACAAGGAAAATTCTTAGACCTATAGTTTTCTTTTCAATTTCTAGCTCTTTGTTGTTGAGTTATTGTACTGAACCCTGGTATACGCTGAGTATACCCCGGCCGCGGTAGAGGCCGGAAAGGTCGTTACAATTTATTGTGTCGAAATTATATTCTAAAAACTATATGTTAAAGAAATGAAGAAATAAAGAAATGAAAAATTTAAGTGGTCCATTTATAATATCGTAAGTAAGTTTCCATTAAAAAACGAATGAAAAATATTAATTTTCATTTACTTTAAAAATGCACTGAATAACATTTAATATACATCACGACATAGTAAGACATTAAAGTAGTTTATCCAGCATTGTTTGCGGTTTCAAAAATTTTTTGTTTATATTGTCATTATTTATTTTAAATTATGTGTGTACCTTTAGAATAATAAAACCTTTACCGTTATTTAAAAATTTAATGACCAGTCGATGACGCATTTATTCAATTCATCTTTCAGTGTATGTTTTGTATAATTTTATCATAAGAATGAGCTGTTAGGAATAAAACTTTAAAACTTCGCCTGTCCTTAGAAAGCGAGCATACAAGATAACGAGGGATGATGTGGTCTTCCCTGCTTTACTGCAAAAAAGAGTCCGGAACAATAAATTTGATTGAAAGCACAGGATGCAATGTGCCAGACTTCAAAACCAAAACTGCAATAGATTTTCTGCAGATAGTGTGCTCTCATTATTCTGGTCCATGATTATAGATAGTCTAATACACCTCATTGATCTGGGAAACAAATACTTAGCTTATAGAAGTAAATATGAACTATGATTTCAGGGATCTAATATGTAAAACCCTGTAAATAAACTTGAACTGAAATCTGAAGGACCTGATTATTAACTGTGATGGATCACAAAACCTTGATAAATATATTTAGTAAACACAATTTCGGTCTAAATACGGTACATTTAATTGTTAGAAGCCTAACTGATCTAAAATTTACATTAAGACTGTCATATGCGTTTCGGAAACTTAGTTTAATAGTGACATCAGTAGTTTATATCTTTCAATTATATTTTATAGGAAGCAAAGAAGAGGAGGCGGGGTTGCAATTTATTGCAAGTCTCATTTAAAAAGTGATTTAATATGTGTGTCTAACATTGGATTCGTTATCATACCTAAACATCAATGTTGGTTTTTAGGGTGCGTTTATAATTCACTCAAGCCCTTTAGTTGCGATCCCTTATTTGATTCACTGCAACCCAACGCTCTTAGTTTTGACTTCCTAGCAGTACTTGGGGATTTCAATAATTATTTTCTCTCAAACTGCTAAGTATCGTCAATGGTAACATAATTACTAGATATGCCAATAATGTTAAGTCTTCTGGACATAATCGCAATTTCGGACATATGCAAATTATTGTTGTCAACAATGTTTCTTGCCCATGATTCAGTACTAAAATAAAACATTTTATAAGTTCAAGAAATAGAAAACATGCAATTTGGAAAATGTGCCCTACTGAATATAACTGGATGAAGTTTAGAATTGCTAAAAATGCAGCTGCTAGAACTGTTCACAATGCTAAGTCAGAATACTATGAATTTAAGCTTAGTGGTACCACCTTTAAGCTTGGTGGTAAATTACTTAAACCCTTTAGATAATATCAAAATACTAGGGGTTACAAGAAAAAGTAAAAATATATGCAATTTATAGCCGAATGCTCTAAATAACTTCTTTGTCTCTTCTGGAAATAATAATGGTAAGTCTTCTTCAGTATTCTTAGATAAAGATATTGTTGACGTTAATGAAGGCTTTAACTTTTACTGCGTCAGCGATGATATTGTTTTTAAGAATTTAATGAATATTGAATGCAATGCTATTAGGTTAGATGAAATTCCTATCAAATTCATAAAGCTAATTTTGCCATTCATAATATCACCATAAACTCATATTATAAACTATTGTATTACTACATCTATCTTTCCAGGAGCATGGGAAAAGCTAAAGTTATTCCAATTGTGACAAAAGTGAATGCTTCATCAGTTTCTGACCATCGTCCTATCAGTGTTCTTCCTTCTCACTCTAAGGTAAGACTATAATGTCTAAACACATTCGTAATCATCTAAACATTTTCCATCGGCTATCTCTTTATCAATCTGGTTTCAGAAAAGTTCATAGTTGTGCATCTGTCATGCTGAAAGTCCTTAAAGATATTCGATTGAGGTATGATAGCGATTTAGTTACTTACTTATATCTTCCCGATTTTCCAAAAGCATTTCACCGAGTCGATCCCGCTTTGCTTTGTAAAAAGTCATAAATTTGTTTCACTTCTCCAGATTAGCTTCTAAATTTATTTGTGGTTATTTAACTGAGAGATCGTAGTCAGTAATTATTGACAAAAAATTTTCAAATTTTGAATATCTGTTTTCTGGGGTTCCTCAAGGCTCGATTCAGGGGCCATTGTTATTTTCGATCTATATTAATGACGCTTTCTCAGTATGTCAATTTTCGAGGCTACATGGATATGCTGATGATATACAAATGTATCATTCGTGTCGGAGTGATAGCTTAAATGACCATGTAACAATGATTAATATAGATTTAACATGCATACATCGATGGGCAGTTGAAAACAATATGCTGCTAAATGAAGATAAAACCATTATTTTGCCGCTTACCGTTTACTAGTTCGAATTAAACTTAGGCGAATCACTTTCAGTGGCTATTGGAAACTCAATTCTTAAATATAGTGCATAAATTAAATGTCTAGGATTTTATTTGAATTCAAAATTACATGCCTCTGATCATGACAATCATGTCTTTAGGAAATAATTTATTTGCTTCAGATATTTGAATTTATCTACTAAGTATACCCCAGTCGATGTGATTATTGGTCAAACAACTGACAATGCCTATAATTACTTATGCCACGTTAGTGTACTCTTTACTTGACTGCAAGTCCCTTGCTAAATTGAGAACTGTAGTAAACTGCAGGACTAGATACCTCTGCTGCCTTAAACGGTTTGATCATCTAACAGTTTATAGGAACGCTATTCTGGGTTGGGACATTGACAGTATTTAAATATTCGAATCTGCTTATTTCTGTTTAAATTGACTACTAAATATCAGGAGTACCTTTATAATTGCTTGTAGCCTATATCCAAAAGATCTCTTCACTCCATAATTCCAAAATTTAATTTTGTTGCTTTCATCAGGTTTTTCTTTATTCATTCAGTTCGATTAACTAACTTTAGAGTTTTTAAAAAGTTATTGTTAACTGAACTTATTTAAATATATTATTTTTAATTTAAATTTAATATTAATTTTAATTTAATTTCTAAACTTTCTTATCATTATATAATAATATCTAATTTGAAGTTGCAACACATTAATATTTTAACACAATTTTATAATATTTTATAATTTCTGTAATTTCTAAATAAATTATACTTGAAAGATTTTATTGTTAGCTTTTAAGTAAGTTTTTAAGGCAGTGCAATAAAAAGCATGTACTTATTGCACTAAATATAAATAAATAAAATAAAATAAAAATATAGATAACCTAGCAACAGCGGTTAAAGAAAAATACGAAATAACCCTATTTAATTTTTTACAATTCTCATTAACAATGCTTCAAGACTCATGTAACATACAGGAATTATCGATGAACCTAGATGAAACAGTAATTATCCATTTGACCAAGAAAAATAAATATTACTTTAAACAGATATATATCTGTGGCGTACACATTAACCAACGCAACGACATTTGGCGTGAGTTAAAATTGAAAATATGAACAGTACAAGTTGCTGTTTATATTTAATTGACCAGCGTCCATTTTTTTAGCGCGTTGCCTCAGAAGCAAAAGAAAAATAACATAATTACTTATTAAACAATGAATGCATGTAAAATAATGAAGATTTACAGCATATATTTAAAAGTGTTTGAAGTAATAATATAGTGTAAAACAGAGGTACCACATACCTCCGGCAAAACGATAAACTCTCTCACCTCTTTCTCTTTTTCTTCAAAGAAGCGTAAACTGGAGTAGTAGCATAAATCACTTAGTTTAAAACACTTTAACAACTATCTTACTATGGAACAAGTCTGTGGAAGAAATTGTAAATTTTAATCATTGAGGTTAATCAGATTATGCTCTCTAGTAATTCCATCGATAATAACGTATACAGCACTAGCATGGTACACGATAACTTTGGAAATCACCACTGATAACAAAACCAAAATTCACGAAAACTGGCAAATACATATATAATTACATATTGGAAAACAACTCCCACGCCAGCAGTAAATACCTTAACGAACAGGGGAGGGAGTGAACATACAAGGTAAAGTGTTTGATTGCATTTAACATGGTAAATGCCAGCGCGATCCTTGTCACTGTTCTCTCCAAATTGGCACACAGCCTCCACGTGGCCCCTCTCAATAACTAAAATCATCCGTGCGTAGTAAGCTAATGTGTGCAGCGAAATCCTCCTCATGGATATATGAGGTTATGCGTCGAGCTTGGAACCCACCATTTAAAAACACCATTTATGACCATGACCATGATTTAAAAATATGCACCTGAAATGTCGAAACTCTATACAGAGAAGGTGCATCTATACAGCTGGTTAATGTCCTTAAGACATATAAGGCTGACATTAGCGCCCTCCAGGAAATGCGATGGACGGGACAAGGATGCTCTATACGAAAACATTGTGACATCTACTACAGCTGTCATGCAACAAAGCACGAATTTAGAGTCGGATTTGCGGTAAGCCGAAGGTTGAGAAATTTGGTCTTAACATTTACACGAATAAACGAAAGGCTCTCAAAAATCCGTATTAAGGCCAAATTTTTCTACCTTACTCTAATTTGTGAGTATGCTCCAACGGAAGGTTAAGATGACGACATCACAGAAACTTTCTATTAATAGCTTGAACAAGCATATAACCGCTGTCCACATCATAACACCAAAATCGTTGTAGGAGACGAGATGGGTAAAGAAGTTATCTTTGGCGCTACTGTCGGAAAGATCAGCCTTCATACAAAAATTTCAGATAATGGAAGGACTGATTTCATCGCGGCTATAAACATGGTAGTCAGTCATCTAAACACAAGATCTCAAATTGATCACGTTGTTATAGACGGAAGGCATGCTTCCAGTGTCTTGGATGTACCTACTATTCGAGGAGCCAATATTGACTCAGATTGTAATCTTGTTCCGCACACGTTTATGTGCAATGAAAAGGTACGCGAACAAGCACAGCGAAAGCTAGATGTCGAAAAACTGCAATCACAACAGACAGCTAATGAATTCGCTACTCGACTTTCCCAGTGTCTGGAAAATGTGTCTGAAGAAGCCGACAATGGAACTACACCTCCAAGGCTATGCTTACCGCTGAAGAAGAGGTGATTGGCTATCACCGTAGACAAAGAAATATCTAGAACCACCAAGGGTGTCGGGATACTACCGCAGAGAAAGAAAGCATATATGTTTGATCGAAACGTTGGAATCAACTGTTTGCAAGTACTGAACACTTCAATCCAGTACTTATATTGATTCTATCAAAACAAAAAATCACTGAATGCTTGAACCCAGTGATTTCGACGATTATCCTAATCATCCTAATCACTGAACACTTAAATCCAGTGATAAGGCGCTTATGAGACGTAAATTTAGCACTTGAACTAAATTTACAAAGCTAATAGAATAAAGAAGGGAATCAATAACGAATGTGGCTTCGCATCAATTGAATTGTCAAAAATTCAATTGTGCGTTTTATTTAAAAATTAATAATCAATTACAACAAATAAATTAACTAAAATAACCTTGACCATGCATGCCAAACAATGAACTTGTTACAAACTGCAAGAGTGCATTTTCTTGCAGATGAAATTGGACGCTTTTGTTTATATGTACAAACAAAAGCGTATGACGTGTTTTGGGCATTGCATTGACAAAGTTATTTTTTACAATAAAATATATTTCAAACAAATTATTAAGACAAACAAATTATTTAATACAATATAAACAATTATTATAAGCAAATTAATACAAACAAATAAATTTTTACAATTCATATAATATAACATTTAACAATATCAAACCACCCTGAGCTGCTAAAGAACGATATCAGTAACAGAGAAGAGAAGAAAAACATCTTTTCAGGCATAAAAAGAAGGAAGCAGAAAGGCGTGAGTACGAAAAGCTTGAAAAGCTGAGCGACAAAAATATGGCTCGAAAATTCTATCTAAAAATCATATGCCTGACAAATGATTATTAGCCCGTAGTTAATTCCTGCAAAATGGTAATCTAGTGATAGATGTTCAAAGCATGTTTTACATTTAGAGGAATCACTTTTTGAACCTACTAAATATCGATAATAGTAATGTTACTGAAAGCGAAGATGATCCCGGATTTGCAATGGTTGACGATGAAATAATCGTGCCATCTCTCAATCGTAATTAAGTTAAAATAGCTATAATACAGTTCAAAAACATCAAAGCTGCAAGCGCCGATGGTTTACCGCCTGAGCTGTTTAAAGCTGGTGGCGAAGAACTATTAAAATCCATGCTACAGGTAATTCACAACA
The DNA here is from genome assembly GCF_002237135.1 of Teleopsis dalmanni. NCBI lineage: Eukaryota > Metazoa > Arthropoda > Insecta > Diptera > Diopsidae > Teleopsis > Teleopsis dalmanni. The sequence goes on along the minus strand of NC_051846.1, from coordinate 120,351,763 downwards.
TGTGGTCGGATGAATGCATGCCCAAGGATTGGAATTTAAGTGTGCTTTGCTCAATCCACAAAAAAGGTGATCCTGCAAACTGCGCCATCACGAGATCAGTTTTTTTTAATACGTTCTATGTGAAAGATCATCAACAAATTTAATTCACCCCAGACCAGATATTCACAATGCGTCAAATACTGGAGATAACCCAAGGAATACAAATCGACATACACTACTTATTTGTCAATTTCAAAGCTGCTTTTGACACTACAACTAGAAGGACTCTTTATACCGCTATGTTTGAATTTGATATCCCAGCAAAGCGGTTGTGTAACTACATTAACTTAATGTTGGAAACAATAATTCGAGCAGCAGATTTAAACCGCACTGGAACAATATTCTACAAAAGTGTGATGCAGCTTGCGTATGCCGATGATATTGATATCATTGGTCTGAACACCCACGCCGTCAGCGCGGCATTTTCCAATTTAGCAAAACAAGTAAATCAAATGAGTTTTGTGGTAAATGAGGATAAAATAAAGCACTTTCTCCTGAGCATCTTGGGACCCACGTCACTATTAATTATTATAAGTTCGAAGTTGTGAAAGACTTTGTTTATATAAGAATCAGCTTAAAAATCAAAAATGACGTCAGCCGGAGATTCGATTTGAATCAATCTTGCCAACAAATTTTACTTCGGGCTAAGAAGGCAATTGAGAAATAAAGCCCTGTCTCAGTAGACCCCAGCGGTCTACTGGACACAATAAAATTGTAAGGCATTGGAGACCAATCCATATTGGCTAGATTAATACAATCTGAGACTTTGAGATACTCCCAGATCATATGATTCAAATAGTGATGGGTCACAGCGTTCTTAACAAGCACAAAGTGTGGTTAGGACTTTTTACAACAAAAAAATAGAAGATACAGATACATTCTTGTGTATCGTTAGAGAATATGCTGATTTAATACATTATAGCAGAATTTATCATAAATAAGAAATAAAAGTGGGTAAACATTGATATAGAAAAGATTAAAACTTTTCTGGGTACAGTTAAATTGATAGAAATACTTCAGTAAATATGGAGCCAAGGAACTCCGTTAATAAACCTAGTGTTAGGATAGAAAAGATTAAAACTTTTCTGGGTACAGTTAAATTGATAGAAATACTTCAGTAAATATGGAGCCAAGGAACTCCGTTAATAAACCTAGTGTTAGGATTAATATTTTAATCTATCGAATAGTAATAAGTCGACTAAAAGTTTTGGCAGAATTCTGGGTTGCTCACACGCCAAGTTGAGTGATGGTAAATATACTTTCGAAGATGTCAAGGACTTCATTTGTGCTTGCACCGCCGTAATGAACAACAACAATATTCATACTATGTGTGAATATTTTAAAAATTTGATAACTATGAGCAGGAGTGTAAGATTTAAATCTAAAAGCAGTAATAGTACTATTATAAGATCACATATCACTGTTTGGTCTTTGTACCTCAATACAAAGCCTCAATACATTAGTCACTTTCCAGATGGAAACTTTCAAAAACTAGAAGGTTGTTAATAAAACTAAATAACATTAAGAAAATGAGTTGAATACTATCAATTGAAAACTTTAAAGTTATAACTGAAATTGGGGAACAGTAATGAAGCCAAATGTTTTTAGCGTTAATATTATTGGTTTAAAAATGATCTATTTAAAAATTAAAAGGTTAAACTAAATATGTCTTTACAGAAAAGCTGTCAGCAGGTACATATTTTGATCAACAGCGAGGCGTCAGCTTTTTGGCAAGGTGTTCACAATTTGATCAAAACAGAATTCCAACTATGACGTATTTCCCTTACTCCTGAGTTTTGTCTTTTCCACAAGAAATTAGCATACAAGACCAACAAAACTATTTATTTAAATGTTCGCAGCCTGTGATTCACTGGTTTTTATGGTAAATAGCTTTAGGAAAACGGCGACTTACCACAGATTTCGACATTTTTAGATAAGATACCAAATTCTTTATATCTGGAGTTGGTCTATTCATTTTATGAAATAAAACCTTTTTTTCAGAAGATTGTTTAAAAAAAGATATTTGAATCACATCTTTAATCACACATTTATCCATTTCTAAATATTATTTTCACTACAAATTTCTTTAATTTTTTTCTTAGTTTTTCATTTGCTAGTATAAAATTGCAATAATGACTGGGTTTTTGGTTTATTTCCAACCTCTACATAAGAGTAAGAAACTGTCATACATTCATTTACTCTTTTACTTTGTATTTACTATGCGCGGTTCAGTTTTTTTACTGAACCATTTGCCCATTTGCCCTCTAGTCAAATGTAAGGCGATTTTCGCTCAGTCATTTCTTTTCTCTTTTGTATTTACTTTGCATAACATTGGAAGTTCACTTTTTTATTGAACCGCTTGCACGCATTAATTTAAGTTATGATTATTTTACGTACATATTTTGCGGGGCTTGTTTTCTCTTTTATTTTCATATTTGATTGTATGTTTTATGTTTATTCAATATTGAACATAGTCCCAATGTGAATGTTATTTCATTTGCATGCTTTACAAGCAGCGCGAAGCATTTTTTGTTCTGAACCTTTGTATATTTTAAGAGGATGTAGAAAACACATTTATTAATTATAAGTAATGTTGGGTATAACTAAGATATGTATGTGTAATTTTGTTTGTATTATACGTTTTGTGTTTATGTTAATCTGTTTGGAAAAGCTATTATAAAAAATGTTAAGTAGCAAAATAGTGAGACTATTTACCTAATAAAAAAAAAGATCTAAAAAGGAAGCTTTGTTAAGGTGTTCAGTGAACACTTTGAACCATTTGACGCCTCACCTCTTATTTTGATCATTGTGTTATGGATCAGGAACAACCATAACACTTTTGGTTTTGCGAGTACATATACCAATGACAAAATGTGAAACAGGAAATATATGAAATTGTTGAGGTAGAAAACATAACAAAATTAAAGAGAAATTAGGATAGTTATCCTAAAATTTCGTGTTAGTCAAAATTATTACATATTATTAAACCTTAAGGAAATAAGGATCAGTGAAATAGCTATCTCCCACCACCTTATAAAGGCACGACATGGCTTTCATAATATAAGCGAAACGGCAAGCCTGGAGGCTTCTGGAAGCAAAAATAAATTAAAAAATTAAAATAAAATCTGCAGTCTTGTCACCAATCTTGGGTTGTCTTAGGCTAATCACTTACTGCTATTGGAACCACAAGAATACATGAAGAATAAACCGGACTGATCTTTTGTTGACAATTCTTGCCCGTCCACCGATAATATTGGCGGCATAGAATGTAAATGCGCTTTACTAAGCTAGAAAGCTTTCTCCGTTTTCGCTATTAGCAAAATATGATGAAATGGTAACGGCGATTTTACGACAAAAAATGAAGACCGCCTTATACGAGGTCTGCTATATATATTTCTGGCTTAGGCAACACTAAGTGTTGCCAAGTGCAATCTGACATTTCCATTGCAAAGGTTGACATTTTTAGCATAGTATCACTCAGAACGTGTTGTCATTTAATACGATTACTTAATACAAACATAAGAAACATACGAAATGTCAATTGTACAATGCTATGCGCATAATGGCACACTTAAAAGATTAGCTCGTAACGATATTCCACTCTTTGATGATGGTGGACGATTTTAATGCACGAGTAAGTAACAGTAATACCGGCTTTGAAGAAATTATGGGAAAACATAGCCCACTTACAAGAAATTAAAATGGTGATTTATTTCTGGAAACATGCAAGACTTAATCTATCCATTGGCGGTTCACTTTTCCCCCATAAGAGACATCACCGTGTGACTTGAAGGCCATATAATTACCGCAACATAATTGACAGCCAGATTGACCAGAGATGCTTCAGAAGGAAATGGGTCAAATGTATTCAAGATGCTCGTGTGCTCAGTAGCGCTGAAATAGCGTTCGACCGGAAGTTAACCAACACCTTGAAGATCTCGACTACGCTGAGGACATAGTGCTCGTATCTTCGCAAAGAGAACACTTACAAGCAAAAATCCACGATCTAGTAAAAATCGTGCCTAAAGTTGAACTTTCTCCGCTATTGTTTTTTCTTTAAATTTTGTAACTACTTTTTTTACAAACAATTGGGATTGTTCAACGGTTTTTCAAATCCAGTGTTACGATACTATTTTACCCACCATAAAATGGGCGTAGAATGTCTATAGCGATCTTCAAGTTCACTTTACTCGATTGTTTATTTATATTAGTTTATTTATATTGTTAACTCGTATTAAAAGTTTGATGAACTTAACTTTAATTTAGTTACACATCATAAGTTTAATTTTTTAAACAAATTAATGCTCGATATTTTTTATAATATTTATTTCCACATTCTCAATTCATTAAATCATGATAAATTTAATTATTATTTAGTTACACATCATAAGTTTAATTTTTTAAACAAATTAGTGTTCGATATTCTTTATAATATATATTTCCACATTCTCAATTTATCAAATAATAATAAATTTAACTTTAATTTAGTTACACATGATAAGTTTTATTTCTTAAACCGATTAGTCTTCAATCTTTTTTATATTTATTTTCACATAGCTTAGTCCATTCTTATTAGTACCCTTTTGAACTTAATCTTTAACCATTAAGAATATAGAATAGAACTACACGTTTAGAATAGAACTACTCTGCTCATTTTAGAAAATCTTACTTCACCTTTTATACAGCGGTCAGAAAAAGTATTCGTCATTAATTAAATTTTTGTGATATGTTGCAATAACAACAAAACGAAACAAAAAATTGAAAAAAACAATAATCCAATTTTCAACGGTTGTATTTTGTTAATTTGTTTTTATTGTAGTTTTGGTCGTTTGTGTTTTTTTATCTCTATTAAACGCTTTGTCATTGATTGGACTGCTGTCATAGCTGAAACTATATTAACCCATTCGTAGCAAAGATGCTACAGATCCTGTTGTTTGTTTGAAAAGCTGTGTTTCGTTAATTTGTACTTCAAAGAACCCAAAGATGTTTTATGGGATTTGGACTTTGTGAAGTTGTTTTTATAACTTTTCGGCAGTTATATAATAACCAAAACTTAATGTTTAATGCAGAATGCTTTGAACTGGAAATCATTCCCGAGTTTTTCTGCACTTCGACACAATTTCTTCTATAATATCTCGATACATAATTTGTGACCCATTATCCCACTTATTACTTTGATATTTCCCACACCAGATGCCGCCATACAACCCTAAATCATAACAACGCCACCATCATATTTAACAGTATCAACTATATTGCTATAGCAGGTTTGAAAGGTGTAGTATGCATAGCAGACGATATTCTGGTTTATGGCAAACAAACTTAAATTATGCCAACAGGATATTAAATTTTGTGGATATATACTAACCAGTGAGGGTGTAAAACCAAAACCTGATAAAACGTACGCAATTTTGAACATACCAAGACCGAAAGATAAGGCTGAAAATATGAGATGTTTAGGCCTTGTTACATATTTGAGTAAATTCATACCAAATCTAGCAACAATAACCTGTTAAATTACCTGTTAAACCTGTTAAACCTGTTAAATTACCTAAATTCGGTGGGATGGATTTAGTCTCTACTCTTCTATACTAGGGTTCTTGCGAGGAATGTGGTAACAAAACGGCGAAAAATCGCTAATTGAGGTACATTTGAAGTTATCTTATGACCTGCCACTGCAACCAACCAACCAACCAGCAACAATAACAGAATCGCTACGCAACAAATCATACACCCTTTACAGACCCTTTATCTTTAATTAATATTTTCAAAAAACCGCTGATAAAAACACCAAAACGTTTACAAACAATGATTTTGACATTACAACGGTATAATTTAAACATAAAATACAAAAAAGTAACTGAAATGTATACAGATGACACTCTATCAAGAGCACCAGAAACAAAAAAGTAGCTGGAAAAAGAAATCGAAATCTACAACATCGAAAAAGACGAAAAAGAAGATAAACTCATAAGCACAAAAACGTTTCAAAAAATTAAACAAACAACGGGTGAAGACGAAGTCATGAAGAGTCTGACCAACATAATCAAAAAAGGTTGACCACAACAAAAACATTATGTACCGGAAGAAATTATACAATACTGGGATTTTAAAAATGAATTAATAGTCAATGAAACAGTTTTTTGGAAAGGTATAATAAGCAATATAAAGCAAATGATACAAAATTGTGAAGTTTGTAAACAGAATGCCAAAACGCAAAACAAGAGCCAATGATAACAACAGATATTCCTACAACACCATTTAAAATAATATCGATAGATGTATTCGAGATGAACATTAACAATCAAAGAAAATATTTTTTGGTAACTGTAGACCATTATTCGGATTTTTTCGAGATTGATGAATTAAAAGATTTATAAGCAAAATCTACAATATTGTTTCGTTTATTCTAACGCTTCGTTCGATAACACTGGATCCTGATAAGTGAATAATGTTAAACTTGTATTAATTATAACCGTTATTTATATTCTGAAAACACACACAACTCTATTCCTTAAAATAACCAACTACATTTAAAAACTTATTTACTAACTAACTGACATAATTGAAAATTATCTCAGTTAACTTTAATCGAATTGTATCTTCGCAATATTGCCCTCCACCTAAACTTGTTCGTCCCGAACAAGTATCACCATACCTTCATGATAACGCGCCAACCGTTCCAAATGAACTACTTTCATCTTATTTTCATTATTTGTTATATCCGAACGAACAAGGCATCCCTGACATCAGCATTAAATTCACTACCCGTAGCCAATACATCATCTGTGGTATCCTCATGAAACAAGACATTTCCATCAATTGCCACGTTCTTATCATCTGTGAGTTCGGCATCAACGTTTAACGGTATATCTTTATAAGACAACTTATTCGCGACCAACAAGCCCTCTGCGATCTCCGCATCATATTTGATTTCCTGATTAATCCTGAACGGATGCACCAAAGTTCGTGCAAGTACGATATTATCGACTCCGACATTTTCCATGGCTTCTACAATCCAGCATCTGTTCATCTTTTATTTCGCGTCTAGTGTTCCCCATACAATCGCTTCTGAATTTGCCGGTATTCTCTGTCGTCGATTCAATCCAACCTGTCTCACCCTATCGCAATGCAGTGAGCATTCGTAATTCCATGGGCAATTATAAAATCTACTTCAAATGGAATACCCTCGACATATATAACATATGGGGACTCTTGCTCGTCCAAGTAGATGTTAATTTCAACTGATTCCGCTATACCAAAGCCGATTAACACAAAATCATAACTATATAAACCGAAAGAGTCTTTCATCCTTTTCTTTCTTTTCTTTTTTCAGTTTCTTTTTTCCCTATTCATTATTTGAATCAGTCTTCTTCTCCCTCTTATCTTCTTTCTTGTCTTCTCTCTAATCCTTCTTTCTTTTATTCTCTTTTCTCTATTTCTTTTTACCTCCTTTCTTGTCTTCTTTTTTGTCTTTCTTTCTGCCTTCCCTTCTGTCTTTCCTTTTGCCTTCCTTCTTGTCTTTCTTCCTGCCTTCACTCCAGTTTCCATTTTCTGTATTTTTGCTGTAAAACAACACATTATACCGGCAGCCTCGTACGTTAACGCACTGCCAACTGTTTCAGCGTAAGTTAGCTTTGGAAACATTACCACCTGCCGTCTGGTTTCTGGATCACGTATGTCATCAATAAAAACATCAATTTTATTTTTTGTAATGAAGTCACTAGAACTGCCAATATACGCTAAATTGCATAAACGTTCGATATCCGCGGAATATTCCTGAAGACTCTCGCCAACCCGTTGTACTCTTGTCTTCAGTTCTACTCTGCGTAGCGGTGACATAAAATCGCTGCCATACCTACGCTTTAATAAGCCAATTAACTCATGGTAATTCCTACGTGCCTCATCAGGAATCTGTTGTAGCACCTCTGCCGCGCTTTAATGCCACAATCAGCGCTGCCATTTTCTCATCTTCACCCCAACGATTTGCAACAGCAGTAGTCTCGAACTGTAACTGGAAAACTTCAAACGTCGCGGTTCCACCAAACACCGGTGGTTTTAATCTTACTTCTCCAGTCTGGCGAACACTCGCTAATGAATGACGATTCGACGACAAATCATTCAATCGATTTTCTAACTGGTACACCTTCTCATTAAACACTTGAATATTCTGCCACAACTCTTTTTTTAAATCTTTGAATTCACAGAAAGTCTGCTCTGCATGTTCCTTCATCTGCTCTGCGTTTTTCTTAAGCTCAGTGGAAGTCTGCTCTGCATATTCCTTCATCTGCTGCATCATCTTCATCATAAGCTCCATCATTTAACTACTACCCACCTGTTTAACTTCTCCCGCTACAATTATCTCTTCAGGGAATTCTTTCACTTCCGCATTTATACCGCTCGCCTCTAAAGCCTCACGCAGCCTTACCTGCAACTCCGTCTTAACACCACCTGTGCTTAGCCCCAGCTTCTCCAGTTGCCGCTTTAATTGCACTACGGTTAACTGTCCAAGCTTAACCATTTTATTTATCAGGATCCCACTTCTGACACCAATGTTACGTTTATTCTAACGCTTCGTTTGATAACACTGGATCCTGATAAGTGAATAATGTTAAACTTGTATTAATTATAACCGTTATTTATATTCTGAAAACACACACAACTTTATTCCTTAAAATAACCAACTACATTTAAAAACTTATTTACTAACTAACTGACATAATTCAAAATTATCTCAGTTAACTTAAATCGAATTGTATCTTCGCAACAATATATTTATGTAGAAACAACTTCACCAGATACGGCATACCAGAAGTAGTCATAACAGACAATGGTACAAATTTTGTTAATACAGAATTCAAAAAATTCGCGGAAGAGTGGGAATTCGAACATCGTACTTCGAGCCCATACCATCAACAAGCAAATGGTAAAAGCGAGCAAGCAAAGGAAAACAATCTAAAGGAAGGAGATAATGTATATATAAAGGTGAATCCAAATAAAAACTGGGTTCAAGGCAACTTCTTTCAAAAAGACACAAATAAAACATTTATAGTGCGCACTAAAGATAAACATTACAAACGAAACATATTTTCATATAATTTTCATATAATGAAAGGAAACGAATCAACAGAAAACAACGTAACTACGGCAACAGACTCAAAACGAGATGAAGAACTGAAGAGTGATGAACGAATCGGAATGTCTGTAGGCAAAGGAAAACAGTATGCAAGATCAGAGCAATCGAATAGAAAACAAGAGAAACGACAGACCCCAAGTCAACAAGATGAACAACATAGACTAAGACGTCAAGCAAGAAAACCAAAACATTTAGCAGACTACGAAACATACTAACGTTTATAAAAAAAAGAGAATGTTATGGCAGCACTAAAAATAAACAACACGTCAATTTGGCAACATGACTACAAAAGCGAGCGTGCATATACAGACTACCAAGACAGTGTGCGTAGAGAAAACAAAACGGGAACAAATAACATCGTTTACTTGTGCGATTATAATACCTTAAAATATATTACAATATATTTTTATACATATTTGTAAACATTGGTAAATGTAAGTACTCGTTATATTTTTATATATTTTATATTTCCTTTATATATTTTATATTTCTTTTATATATTTTACATATTTAATTAAAGCAAGTTTCTTTAATTTTTCTTGCTTATCCATTTTTAATATAAAATTCTCTTGCTTGTTCAATAACAAAAAACATACAGCAACTTCTTAATGATAATTTATACCGTCTGTCAGGGTATTTTTAAAATGATCATATAGGACTGCTTAATGATAATTAAGCGCACTCGTCTGTCAATGCTATAAATGAGACAGTGTGAATGTACTATAAAAAATTGCAAATTGCGTAACATACACAATTTCAATCAACACAACATTTTGCATAATTATACTTTAATTAAACCCATTTAATTTAATAATAATTATATTATATGTAATATATACCTTTATTTATTTACGTGAATTAATATATCTATCTAAATAAAAACTTGTATAATAAGTAGTTGAAAAAAAATCGATTCCTCAACTGTGAAAAAAATTTTGTGTACACACAAACGAAAAACTCATTTCACATTGTAGTTAACACTTTCTTGCAAAATGCTATTCCTCAAGTGCTAATCGGCGAAGCAGATCGTGTTGAAAAATCGTTGTGAACCAATTAATCGTTGTGCAGTGTTATTGGGCATATCATATAGATTTGCCGAACACATTTTAACTGATGTTTTGGGTTTGAAAAGCGTTGCTTCTCGGTTGGTGACAAAAAAGCTGAATTTCATCACCTGAAAAACTTGACCAATATCATTAACCAAACACCGTTCTCTCCAGATATGGCCCCGTATGACTTTTTCCTCTTCCTCCGACCCAAATTACTATTGCGAAGAACGCGTTTTGAGACCATAGAGACCATAAAAGAGAGTGCGCACCGTGAACTAAAGGCCATACCTTCGGCGGCCTATAAAACTTGTATGGAAAATTGGATCAAGCGTTGGCATGCATGTATTGCTGCAGGAGGAGGGCACTTTGAAGGCGATAATAAAGAAAATTATTAAAAATTAAAATTTTACGTTTTTGTTTTAAATTCCTTTTTTGATCAAAGGGTATATAACGGAAAACATATGAGAATAATGATTCTGTTCTATTTGAATATGAACTGCATGCATATGAATTCGGCATGTTGACTTGCCGAAGCGGTAAGTTTTGCGCTGTGTGCAGCTCAGATGACCGTACATTTCTGTCACAATTCGTCTCTCCCCTTTTATACGTGTTGTTTGATCAATGGATTGTTTGAAAAAAGTTCCTTTAATGTTGTGAGAAGTATGTGAAAAGTTCTATTAATTCCATATTGATATAATATTAAACTTATATATATATATGTAGAAAAGTAAGTACTAAATAAGAACACACTTCAAAACAAAAAACTTTGAAAAATTTATAATTCAAAATTTGGTTCACAACAAGAACTTTAAGAAATTTTTGTAACCGATAAAAGTATAACTAAAAAAATCATTATGCAACTCCGAACAGCGTAACGTCTTGCACCAGCTTAGCGATGACTTCTTTTACATTCAATACTCTCAACTGGCCCTCTGTACACAAAACCAGTTTGTATGCATATTTGACTGTTTATATATAAATATATAAATTAATCATTTTAAACATTTCTAGGTTTTGAAACGGTAAATAAATGTGCATATATAAAAATTTATGCGCTTAATATTAAGTACTCAAATAACTTTTACTAATCAATCTCTGTTTATCATTCGTGCTAAATTGACGTCGTTTTGCGCTCAACTTGTTATTTACAAAGTTGATTCGAAGTACCGTCACTTTTTCTTTTTTTTATTTTTGTTGTTTTGATTTAATTTGATACCATATAAATATTCTATAAACAATTAACAAATTGGTTAAACTAATTAAAACACAAATATTTATAATAACAATCAAAATAAGAAATCCTAGTTGTAGTGTTCTTTTTTTCCCAGAAAATCAAAACTAATATTAAAAACCTTCATCAAAATAAAAAATTATAACTACAGCAACAACAAACATATTCCCCTTGCACTAAGCGCAGGCAAGTGCTCAAAAGTGGAACCATGAGTGAACCTCCAGATAAGTGCAAACAATCTAACCAATTGTTTTTTACCACCGACGCAACAAAAACTCTTAAATATTATTCTCAAGGTTCGAAATACATGGCGATGTCAAGAATAAATAGTAATGACTCTTTAACCAACGTCACTCCCTTTCTTATAAAAAAATCATTGACAACATACGTGGGAGCGAAATTGAAAATTGTAAAAAATTGCGCAACGGGACTCTTTTAATTAAAACTAAAGCAGAAACGCAAGCCGCAAAATTAATTAAACTGACATCACTTAACAATTTTATTGAAGTGAATAACAGCGAACATAATACGCTCAATTACTCTAAAGGAGTCTTCTATTCAAACGATCTTAGAGAAATACCGGAGACAGAAATTCTTGCAGAATTAAAGCACCAAAACATCATCGAGCTAAAAAAATTTTAAAGAAAGTCAACGAAGAACTCAAAGAAACAGGTTTAATCATTGCTACGTTTGCATCACCTACCTCACCAGATGACATTAAAATTGGCTATCAAATAGTTCACATCCGTCCTTAAATCCCTCTTCCACTCCGTTGCCGGAACTGCACACGTCTTGGGCACACAGCCACACATTATAAAAAATACTAAATTATGCGTTAACTGTGGACTTGCCGACTACATATATAAACTGCAAGGAAAACTTGGTCTCCGAACACAATCATAGCGCAATTAACCGAATATGCCCTACTTTTATAAAATATAAAGAAATACAGGCTATCATTACACTCCAAAAGACGGACAGAAAAACAGCGCACAAAATATACACTGAACGCTACCAAAACAGGGATATTTTATATGCAGCTACCTTACAAGTAACCAACGTCAATAACGTCAATACATACAATGAAGTAAATACCATCACTAAAAATTTATCACCACAACCCAGCAGCTCCAGACATCTGATACCCTATGACGATATTGTACAAACCACACCAACGGCTGACATAATAAATAACATTAATCCAATAACTTCAAATATAACTAGTGAAATCAACACCACTGCTAACCCTTTACATTTATCGCGCATAACTCCTGATATGAAAGTCAAAGTTTTTCCTACATCTATATCTAACCATCTAAAAACACAACTTAAAGCTAAGTCTAAAAAAAAACAAATTGAAAACAGACATCAAAGTAAAAAAAGACAACATTAGTATAAGCGCTAATTCAGAAGACGTAAGAGACTCGTCTATGGACTGCATCTAATATACTTATACCAAAGAATCTAGAGTACAAAGAAGCGCCACGCTCATACAAACGAAATACCCACTTTATTTTGCTGGTGGATTTATAATAAATCCACCCAACCTCATGCAACAATGTTCGATCGAGTCACAACTGGTATGATGTCCATTTTAAACCTATATGTGAGTCGAGTAAGGCTGCAAAAGCCCGACTGCATTCGTATTCAATCATACATGCAACCCTCTGTATTATATTATACGCATGTTTGTATGTTTGTTCGCTGTAAAATGTTCAAACGATCAAACAGCATTTCAGTGACGAAGTCAAAATTGTGTACGTTTGATAAGTTTTTGAATTTGATAGTATAAAACAAAATTACCTGTTTGATATTGTTATGAATTGTAGTGTAAAAACACATTACAAATTTATTTATGTCTCAAATCTGATTTTTTCCTTTTTCTGACTTTTCCAATTTTAACATTTCAATCCTTTGTAAATAGCATTTATGCGCTTCCTCAAACCAGGAAGCATTATTAGTGGTTTTAGTGACTTCTATACATTTTTTCAATATAATTTTTCTTACTTTTCTAATATTTTTATTTTCTTTAAAATACTTTTCAAACACTTTTATATGAATCTTGCAAATATTTTTTAAAATAATCACAAAAAGTCACCAAAAATTCAAACTATTAAGAAGTAGTTCCTTTTGAGGTAAAATATATGCACAAATGTGCAATAAAAACATACATATTAATATACTGCAGACTTAATGTCTCCAATATCACATTCGTACATACATAATGGTTTTTGTAGTGCATCATTTGTTGCAATAAAAAAAAAAATATATTCTATTACTCTTTACTCCTATGATATGGGCCTTTCCAGTACAAGAAGATAAAGCAACAAAGTATATCGAAAAATTATTTGTGGGATTTCTTTACCATTCACTTCGTTATTAATCCATGTATATTAATTAAATAGGCAAATAAAAACAAGAAAGGCAAAAGAAACAGGAGTATAAAAACAATTGTGGGTTGCAATGAGTTTGAACTGGACATCATACCAGTTGTGACTCGATCGAACATTGTTGCATGAGGTTGGGTGGATTTATTATAAATCCACCAGCAAAATAAAGTGGGTATTTCGTTTGTATGAGCGTGGCACTTCTTTGTACTATAGATTCTTTGCTTATACCAAAGAATCTATAGTACAAAGAAGTGTCACGCTCATACAAACGAAATACCCACTTTATTTTGCTGGTGGATTTATAATAAATCCACCCAACCTCATGCAACAATGTTCGATCGAGTCACAACTGGTATGATGTTCAGATCAAACTCATTCCAACCCACAATTGTTTTTATACGCCTGTTTCTTTTGCCTTTCTTGTTTTTATTTGTCTATTTAATTAATATACATTGATTAGTAAGGAAATGAATGGTAAAGAAATCCCTGAAACAATTTTTCCATGTACTTTGTTGCTTTATCTTCTTGTACTGGAAAGGCCCATATCATAGGAGTAAAGAGTAATATAATATATTATATTTTTATTGCAAAAAATGATGCACTACAAAAACTATTACGTATGTACAAATGTGATATTGGAGACATTAAGTCTGCAGTACATAAATATGTACGTTTTTATTGCACATTTGTGCATATATTTTACCTCAAAAGGAAATACTTCTTAATAGTTTGAATTTTTGGTGACTTTTCTGATTATTTTAAAAAATATTTTTAAGATTCATATAAAAGTGTTTGAAAAGTATTTTAAAGAAAATAAAAATATTAGGAAAGTAAGAAAAATTATATTGAAAAAATGTATAGAAGTCACTAAAACCACTAATAATGCTTCCTGGTTTGAGGAAACGCATGAATGCTATTTACACCAGATTGAAATGTTAAAATTGGTGATTACGATATTGCTTCCAAAACATTGCGCATGGATAACATTTAAAAATAAAGCTTCATAGAATGGAAAAAATCAGATTTGAGACATAAATAAATTTGTAATTTGTTTTTACACTACAATTCATACCAACAGCAAACAGGGAATTTTGTTTTTGTTTTATACTATTAAATTCAAAAAATTATCAAATGTACACAATTTTGACTTCGTCACTGAAATGCTGTTTGATCGCTTGAACATTTTACAGCGAACAAACATACAAACATGCATATAATGTAATACAGAGGGTTGCATGTATGATTGAATACGTATGTAGTCGAGTTTTTGTCGGCCTTACTCGACTCACATATAGGTTTGAAGTGGACATCATACCAGTTGTGACTCGATCAAACATTGTTGCATGAGGTTGGGTGGATTTATTATAAATCCACCAGCAAAATAAAGTCCCTATTTCGTTTGTATGAGCGTGGCACTTCTTTGTACTATAGATTCTTTGCTTATACATTTCAATTATATATATTATCCATATATTATTACATTATATTACTAACATTATATTAATCTTTATTACATCACATTATATTTTTTGCTTATATCATCCTATATCCGTTTTATGTTAATGACTCTTAAAATTCTTCAATGGGATGTAAATGGTTACATCAGCAATTATTATCAACTCAGCATAATAAAAACCCACAACTTCAAAATTATTGCTCTTCAAGAGACTCACATTTACTCTTCTAATAATATACCTATCCCCATTAACTTTACTCTACTTACAGTCAATTCGTCTATTAATTCGCATGGAGGAGTCCTTTTGCTCATCCATAACTCAATACAATATCAGGAAATAGTACTCAATAACGACTTCGACTGTGTCGGAGCCATGGTGTACTCCAAAATTAATTTTACAGTAACATCGTCATATATACCCCCTAATAAAAATTTTTCAATAAAAAAATTACCAAAAATCTTTAATAATCTTTAAGGACACATTCTAATTTTAAGCGATTTCAACAGTTGGCACCGCTCATGGAGCTCGCCATACAATAATAAAAAAGGTAACTCTATCTTCAAATTTCTATCTCAATATTCCCTTTTAATCCTAAACGCCGGCTCCCCAACTCATTTCAGTACTCATCATACCTTTACCCATGTTGATATTTCCATAGCGTCCCCATCAATCGCTTTAGAGGCAAAGTGGAAAATAGAATCCAATCTATGTGGTAATGACCACTTTTCTATAATTATCTCCCTATTTGAAAATCCTATCACTTGCTCTCCGAGAGTTCGGGCAAAATTCAACACTAATAAAGCTGATTGGAATAAATTCAAAGTCACTGTTGACCATTACAATTCAAAAGTACCATTATCATAAAAATTATAAGACAAAGAGAGCATTTAACTATCCAACAAACCACCAAGTCCGCCAACATTAAACGTATCGTACCATGATGAAATTCTTACTTAGAAAAACTCAAGCATAATAAAATTTCACAGTGGAATAAGTTAAAACGATCAATTTCTTTAGAGAACATAATTAATTATAAAAAAGCAAATGCATTACTCAAAAGAGATATAAAAAGGTCTAAACGTAAATCGTTAGATAACTTTACAGCAAACATAAATCCATTAAATTCCACACAAAAAATCTGGTCCCACATTAATACTTTTTGCGGTACCAAATCTCGCACTCCTATTTATTGCATCCGTAAGTTCGATAATCATTCCATCACCAATAGCCAACTTATTGCACAAGAACTCTGTCAATACTGTTCATCAGAAACTAATGACAATAACTTCTCTTCTATCTTCCGCTGCCAAAAACAGTCCTTATCTACATCCACAATTAATTATTCTCTGTCCAAACAAGCTCAGCTTATTGAAGGAGACATTTCCCCCTTAGAAGTAGAAATAGCTCTAAAAAACCTTAAATGGAAAACCCCTGGACTAGACAGAATTTCCTATCCATTGATTTAACAACTTACCACAACACTTAAAAAACGAATACTAACACACTACAATAACATTTTCCATAATTATTTACCTCAACAATATAAGACCAGTAAAATCATTCCCATACACAAAGCTAACACAAACAAAACTCTACTTTCATCTTATAGACCCATATCTCTTAACCCTTGCCTTTCTAAAGTTCTTGACAAAATTATAGATAATCGACTATGGTGGTTTGCTACCATTAATAAACTAATAGATAGTTGCCAAATCGGTTTCAAAAAAGGGAAATCAGTAGCTGACTCTCTAGTATATTTAGACAGCAAGATTACTTCCGCTCTTTCAACTAGAAATCACATCTATAATTTCCTTAGATTTTAATAAAGCGTTTGATAAAATAGGCATCCACTCTGTTATCGAAGAGCTCCATTCTTGGAAAGTTGGACCCAGGATAATCAAATACGTTACTAATTTCATGTGCACCAGGAAAATCATTGTCCAGAACTCTAATTCATTGTCCTCCTCCCTCCCTCTTCATAACGGCATTCCTCAGGGTTCACCAATTTCAGTCATATTGTTCATTATCGCATACAATAAATTAAACAAGGTACTTTCAATTTACAAACATCTTAACTTCTGCGCCTATGCTGATAACTATCACATCTTCAATAAAATAAGCAATAAGACATCGTTAACCCTTGATAACCTCTTCACGGACATTCTTAATTGGTGCACCACCTCTGGCGCTTCCCTATCAGTTTCAAAATGCAAACATCTGCATATTTGCCTCAAAAAGTCATGCAACTTTAAAATCCATTCAGCCCAATTCAATATACCCACCACAAGTTCTTTAAAAATCCTTGGTGTGACAATCAACAGAGATTATACCTGGAATACCCATATAGAAAGTCTCGCTCTTTCGTTATCCAAAAGCCTAAATATTATAAAGTGTCTTTCCAGTGCCAAATTTAACTGCAGCGCAGCCACTATTATTAGTATAATAAAATCCATAATAATTGCAAAACTAGATAATGGACTTTATCTTTATGGTTTCTCCCCTAAATCACTCTACAATAAGCTTAAAACGTTTTACCACTCTGCGATCCGACTACCTTTTATAGCCTTCCCATCAACACCTATCAACAACCTTCTTTACGAAGCTCAAGTCATGCCACTTGAGATGAGAACAGACCTTCTGACCGCTAAATTATCAAAACTAATTCTTAACTGTAGACATTCCCCCTAATTCTTAGAAATAACCAAAACTATTAGAGCAAAAAGACACCATAGAATACCATCTTCTCTGCTTAAATCAATATCACTTTGCAATAATCTTAATATCACCATTACTCCTACCTCTGTAAGTTATCCCACCAATCTGCCCTGGACATTTAGCAACTCTCTCTTGAATACTAGTTTTCACGACTCCACAAAAACCTCTACACATCCATCCATCTACCAAAAGAAATTTCTAGAACTTAAGAATGGTCTAAAAAGATACTCCTTCATATATACAGACGGTTCAAAATCTGACCTCGCGACATCCTTTAGTATAACAATAATAATTATATAATTAAATATAATTAAATCTTCACTTCTTCCATCTTATACCTCAGTCTTCACATCTGAACTAATAGCCATTTACGAAGCCCTTACTTTAGCCAAAAATAAGAAAGGCTCTTTTGCAATTTGTACAGATTCTATGTCCGCAATCCAATATATATCCAATTCAGCTATTCTGAACTTTTACGCAACTGCTATCAGAAATATCCTATCTTCTAATCACAAACGTCTTACTCTGATTTGGATCCCTGGCCATTTTGGGATACTTGAAATGAACTAGCAGATGAAACAGCAAAAAATGCCAGGAAATACCCGTTCATACTTACTGAAAATCGTAATAGCTCAGATCTCTTCAGTCATATACAGTCTTCAAAAGCAAATTCTCCGAAATCTTTGATAACTCCTCCTCTCATTATAAAAACATTAACTTCAATAAAACTTCCATTTTCAATTTTACCCCTCTTAAACATGACCATAAATTCCCACGCGCATACCTTACCAAATACATCCGATTAAGACTAGGACATACCAATTTAACCCATTCACATTTATTCAATAGATCACCACCATCCTCTTGTCCATTCTGCAAGATTTTATATATTCTATACACCATCTATTAATTGAATACCCGCATTTCTCGAAAGCAAGAAACACCATATTTGGTAACATAAATCCAATCTACTTATTAGTTGTCCCCACAAAATCAAACATTCTGCTTATAATCAAGTACCTCCAATCTGTTGGTTTATATACCCAAATATAACTTAAGAAAAGAAAATATATGTATACCGTAATTTAGCCTTAAACACTACACACTCTCCCATGCAAAAACCCCGCTTTACTCCCCCATAAAATAAAAAATTAATTAATAAAACAAGTAAGCTTAAGGCCAAGTAGCTATAGCTTCTGTAAATTTAAGTTAGATATAATTTTTTAATTATATTATAACTTTCTTAATAAATAAATAAATTAATAACTTTTACTAATAATCCCTATTGCGTTATGATGCGTTTACAAATTTTAAATGTTGTTCCTCTAATGCAATGTAATATAATATATGCATAAAGGATAGATTTTTGTGTGAAAATAGTTTCATTTTTTTTTTCATTTAAATAATTACAATTAACACTGCGATAAAAATATTATTGAGATATAAAATCAATTAATATTGAATGCCTATGTCAAAATTTTACTGTTTATGTTGCAATTTAGTTAAATCATGCTTAAATTAATTCTTTAAGCATTATTTCTGTAGTTACAATGTTATAAAATAAAGAGTTTTATTTTCTAGCACCTTTTAAATTAACTTATAACTATGGAGTGTGGTTGTGATAAATGTGTCACAATTGCAATGACTTGTCATATTAAACAATGGCGTAGGTCATGGGCACTTAATTTTTAGAATATTTATAGAAGAATATGAATGTATTTAATTTCATGTTTGAATTTATTTCCAGAAAAAGAATATTGAAATGTTTTCAAAAACAAAATTTTTTATAAACTTAAAAAATTAAGAAGAAATTGATTTAAAGCACAACTTTTTCAAATATTAAAGAACCTTCCCAAAACTAATAACATAACAACTATTTTTCTAAAAAATTTATAGAAACCCAATTAATGAATGTGTTGTTTCATTTTGTATATTATTTTTATCACATTTTACTTTCATTATCATTCAATAAATTAGATTTCAATGGAAGCGTCGTTTAGGAATGGTTGACGATGCTAAGTCTACATGCACATAGCGGAAAAATGAACTTATTAAATTTTTCTCAAATTGATTTTTGTTTCCTGATTTATTTTAACCAAAGAAACAGCAACAAAATTCAAGCAGAAAAATGTAACAATTATTCTTTAAAAAAAAATTAAACACAATTATATGCAAAAGCAACAATTTTTAAAACAGAAAAAGTCTACGGTCACTTCTTAATATTTGAATTAAATAATTAAAATTTACAAAAATCTAAATTTTAATAGCCTGTGGGATAACCTCTGCATTTAATAACCTCTTTTAGGCATTTTTGCAATAATTAACCAACTTTGCAGTATCCTGTGCGTTAATTTTTTGCTATTCTTCCCTGATGACGTTTCTTAACATATCCTTGCTTAAAATCGTGCGCTGGCGAATCTTGTTTTCCAAATGTACCCACAGATTATCTATGGGACTAAGGTCTGGTGATTCTTGTAATGTTTGAAGTTGCCTGAGAGCATAGTATAGCTGCCAAATCTGTACAATCGCTTCTGTATGCTTAGAGTCGTTGTCCTGCTGAAAAAAAAAGGTTGCCTCAAGTCCTAACATTGTGTCAATTTCTTTCAAATTTGTTTTAAGAATATTTAGAGAGCTATATTTATCCATTACATCTTGTATAAATTCAAGTTTGCCTGCACCATTACTTAATATACACCCCAAACCATCAAGCCTTCACCACTATGTTTCATAGTTGAAATTAACTTTTGTTTAACATAGGCTGTACATTATTTTCTCCATACAAGTTTTCTACCTTTGATTCCAAATATGCAAAATTAACTTTTATTGGAGAAAATAACTAATTTTTAGAACTCGATAGGATTATACACATGCTCTCTTGCAAAGCTTAATCATTTTATTCTATTATATATAATAATGAATGGCTTATTTCTTGCAACTCGGGTATAATACTTCTTCAAAATTTTCCGCACAGTATCAGGACATATTTTGTTTTCAAGTATTACGGCAGTATGCTCAACTAGTTTGAAGGCAGTTACTCTTAGATTTACTTTTACCTGATTGATTATGCTACGTCTATCCCTATCTGACAGAATTGATAATCGACCCGTGCGAACTTTAGAAACGTGATTAGGGAGTTATTTATAACTCCCTGTACCGATCAATATTGACGACCAATATCTTCAGCAATTTTTCGTTGGCTTACGTCATCTTTTCAAAATTTAACAGTTATTTGTCGCTTACTAACACTAATTTTACGTCTTTTAATTTCCATTGTAAAAATTTATTGTTTATGTATATAAATATTTTTAAATAATCAATTCTTAAAATCTTTGGGAAATCAAATGATAATTAAATATCATTTAGACACATAATTATTTTTGCAAGCCAATTTAGATTAACGGTAAATCTAAATATAAAGAAGTGAACGCAGACTTTTTCTGCTTTCAAAACTGATGCTTTTGCATATAATTGTGTTTAATTTTGTTTTAAAGAATAACTGTAAAGTTTTTATACCTGAACTTCATTAGCCCTTTTCTTTTGTAAGCATATCACAAGAAAACAACTGCTTATTTAAAAAATAACCTATGAAACAACTACATTGCTGGCTTATTTAGTCTAATCTTTTTGAAACCGCTTAACTAATAAGCAGCTTAAGTCGCATAGTTGCCAACACTAAAAATTCGTCTATTGTGAACAATTTTTGGAAGTACAGAAGAAACTTCCAGTTATCTGTCAGCGAATGATTTCGTTAATTATTCGTATTTCGTGTCGCAATTGTTCATAACAAATATGTTATTTTTTTTATTTATTATTTTACTGTTAAAAGGAACGAAAAATTATATTTTATTCAAAGTCATGTAAAAAAAATTCTCGTCAATAATTGCAAGAAATTATTATTCATTATTGAAATTTCAACATTAAATTTTATTACGTGTTTTGCAAATATAAGCCGAATAAGATTTCCATTTTGTCCAGAGTTGCCATCAGAAGTAGTGCTTATTTTATTTTATTTATTTGGTCTTTTGTGGCATGTTTACAACAGAAAAGGCCTATTGTTGTTTCTTTGATTAAATTAAATCAGAAAACAGATACCAATTTCAATAAAAATTAAATAAGTTATGCAAAATTTAAGAAAAATATTGTGGGTCAACGCACACTTTTTTTGCTTTTCCTGCTATGTGTATATTTGCCTAAATAAAATACTTGAACCATAGTACACCCATACCTCGGTTTGACATTTTCAGAAATATTGCCCGATTTGAAAAGAAAAGTGCAATTTTAATTAATTTAAAACATTTTTTTTCATCAAAGTAAAATTTAACTTTGCAAAACTAATTTGTTTTGAATTTATTTACTAATATTTTATCACACACATTTAAAACAGCTGAAAGAGACAGCATATAAAGCTTGAAAGCTTCACATAAATAAAGAAGAAAAAGTGTTGTAAATTGACTCAAAAATTATACCGATAGCATTTCGTATATTGTGTATCGTCTTTTTTCTTTTTTTATAAATAAATAAAATTTAACAATAATAATTCATGTTTATAAATAGAACACCACCTTCGGTAAAAGAAGGTGATACATACTAACCAAAAAGTATTAATTCGTCATCACATGTTGGAACTAAACAAGAGAATAGTACAGCAGAAATAAAGAATTTTTCTTTTTTTTTTTTTTTAATTTTATTTTCTTTTATAGCGATCTGTCAATTCAGAGTAGACAATAAACAATATTTAAAAGTGACTAAATACTTAAAAATCTATTTTGAGCTTGAATGGACTGAGCTCAGTAGCACATCCGTCTATTGAAGTCGGACACATTAAAGTTCCAATGGCGTTTGTTTGCGGAGGCGTGTGAACGTTCTTCCTTCTGCTATAATTCTGCTCATAAAGTGGTTGGGATGATGTAACAAACGTTTTTTGTGTTTACTGGCTTGGCTTTCTATGACATCCTTAACTACCGGAACGTTGAGACCGCGATGTATACATTCATTTGTTATATATTTAGGAGCATCTAAGATTAATCTAAGGGTTTTTGATTGAAAACGTTGGATAATCTCAATATTTGAAGATGCAGCAGTTCCCCAGAGTTCAATGCCATATGTCCAGATTGGTTTGAGTATCGCTTTGTAGATAAGAAGTTTATTTTCCACGGAAAGCTTTGAACTTTTGTTCAGTATCTAGTAGAGCTCCCGTAGTCTGATGCCAAGTGCTTTTCTTTTGGTAAAAATATGGTGCTTCCAAGTTAGTTTTGTATCAAAGTGTATTCCTACATATTTCACTTGGGTAGATTGAGGGATTAAAATATCGTTAAGGCGTCCGGTGGGCAATTTTTCCTTCTCATTGTAAAGGTTATTTGTGAAGACTTAGTCTCATTTGCTTTTATTTTCCAAGTTTCAAGCCACTGGGAAATGTTATCTAGCGCTCGCTGGAGTTTGTTGGATGCTAACTGGTGATTTTCGTCTGTAGCAATTACCACAGTATCATCGGCAAAAGTTCCAATCTCAGTACCAACGGTGGTTGGCAAGTCGTTAGTGAAGAGTAAGTATAACACAGGTCCCAAGACACTGCCTTGTGGCACTCCAGCCTGAATTGGCTGCAAAGTTGATATTTCATCCCCCTGTTTTACAAAGAAATATCGTGATTCGATGTAAGATTTTAAGAAAATATAGTAATTAGTTGAGAGCATCTTTTTAAGCTTAAACAATAGGCCGTTATGCCAAACTTTATCAAATGCCTGGAATATGTCCAGAAATGCTGCTGTGCAGTACTTCCTTTTGTCAAATGCTGTATGTATAACATTAACCACTCTGTGTACTTGCTCTATTGTACTGTGTTTTTTTCTAAAACCAAATTGATATTCCGGAATTAGTCTCCTTCTATTGATAATGGGCATTAATCTGGTAAGAAATAAATTTTCCAACAACTTTGACATAACCGGTAGAAGACTAATTGGTCTATATGACTTAACATCTTTTGCCGTTTTCCCAGGTTTGAGTATCATGGTAATTTGAGCCACCTTGAATTGGGGAGGGATAAAGTCTTTTGTGACAATAGAATTAAAAATGTTTCGCAGCAGTACTATTGCTTCATCCGGTAACTCCTTTAATATTTTTGAAGTAATTAGGTCATAGGCGGGTGCTTTATTTATTTTTAGTTTTTTGATTTCGAATTTTATGTCGAAAGTGGAGAATTTTTGTATTGGAAGGTCCAGTTGGTGCGTTTGCTGTAATACCTCTCTAATCTCTTCAGTTATACTATTTGGGGCTTCATCAATGTTTGGAATAAAAACTGAAGACAGATGGTCCGTAAATACTTTGCATTTTTCTGTATCTGTTCGGGCCCATTGCCCAAGTTCGTTTTTTACTGGTGCATTGTGCGTTGATGTCTGTTTCTTGATTGCTCGCCAGAGAGAGTAGTTGGTGGAAGTAGTTGCGTCTAGTCTTTTGAGATTTCTTTGTATTTCCAAATTTCTGGTTGTTTTCAGATGTTCTTTTAGATTTTTGATCAGCACATTAAAAAGTTTTTTATCTTTCGGAGATTTGGTTTGTTGCCAGCGCCTTCTCGCTGCTCTTTTGGCTCTTATAAGTTCTTGAGTCGTACTACATAATGGTGTGGCGAATTGTTGCATGTTTGAAGGCGTGAATCTCCAGGCTGATTGTTGAATACTCCTTATAAGATGTTCGGTTGCAAGCGCAATTTCTTCGTCTGTTTTAAGCGCCATTTTTTCATTAAGTAATGCCTTAAGTGTATGCCTAAAGGCATCCCAGTTGGTTAATTTGCTGTGCAGATAACATTTTTGAACTTTAAGTTGTATATTCGATTTTATCCGTAATAATACTGGCGAGTGATCTGATGAAAGATCAAAGCTAAATTTACAGATTTCGTTTTGTCGCACTCCTTTAGTAACACAAAAGTCTAACAAGTCTAGCATTTTTTTGGGATCCGTGGGCCATAAGTTGGTTCTCCAGACGAGATAGTTGAAAGGTTTTCGCTTCTTATAGCCGCAAGCATCTGACGTCCTTTGGGTGTTGAAAGCCGAGAGCCCCATTCAACGTGTTTAGCATTAAAATCTTCCCCCGCAATAAATCTGTTACCTAAATCTGTTCTAATCTGTTCAATAAATCTGTTCTACAGAAGTTTTTATATGTTGCCGTCTTAGTTGCGTGTTTTGGTGGACAGTATACTGATGTTATTGTGATTGAGCCTCACCAATCTTTTGTTGATATGCTGGTTGCTTGAATCTCTTCAGTGCGGTATTGTTGCATTTCAAAGTGTAATATATTTGTTTTAACTAAAATGCCACTTCCCCCATGAGCTGTTCCATCGGGATGCATAGTGTGGTAAAAGTCATAGCCTGGTACTTTAAAATAATGTTATGAAGTAAAACGTGTTTCAGATATTAGCATGATGTCTAAAAGACCAAAATTTTTAAAAATTCTTGTAGCTGTAAACAGTGTTTTGACAGCCCATTCGCGTTCCAGAGCACTATATTTAATTCACTGTCGGACATAATTTAGTCGTCAGCGCGACAAGAACATTCATTAACATTAAAATAAAGAATAAACAAAATAAATACATTTCGACTTTACGGAAGGTTTCTCAACGAGAACGATCAGGATCTATAAGCGAAGTTCATAACGCCAAAATTGATAACCCACCTAGTAATATTAAACTGTACAGAAAAGAAGAATGGAACGAAGTTAAAGATAGTAAAAGACCTAGAGACAGTCCTTAAAAAATGAAAAAGCCGAAGCAGCAAAAATGGAACTACTGGCTCAGTAATTCGAATAGATTTGATGGGTTCGTAGTTAATAAAAAAGAAGACCAACCAGCTAAATAAGAGGAAAAATCATTAAATGAAATAAAAGTGTTCGTATACAACTCGGTTCACCGGAAATCTACACAAAACTCGTTAAACTGCGAAAAAGGAAGAACACGGAATTTTACACATACAAACCAAAAAATCATATGAGCTTTAAAGTCATATTAAAGGCATTATTCCGTCTATATAGGAGAAATAAAAATAGCTCTAGAAGAATTTGGACATGCTGCTACAAATTTTTGGAACATGAAACATCATCAAACAAAAAGAACCCTTCCAATGTTCATTGTAGAGAATGTTGTAGGAAATCAATGGAATCAGCGAAGCGATGCGCTACGTTGATAAAAGCGCATCTCTTGATGCGCCTTCATAAATTTCACAATTTCGCTTTGAGTTAGTCGGGTTTAAGATCGCAACATATTTGGATGCCCAATCGATGGATTTGTTTTTTTTTTATTTGTCATATATCGCTGCGCATATAGTTGTTGGGATTGATTAATAAATGGTTATTTATTTTTAAGTTTGTCGTAGCTTGTTTATTAATAGTAACTTAATAAACCCTAAATTTTATTGTGTGAATATAAAAATTCTGTTATATTGTGGTACAAGGTTTGATGCTTTGGTGATCTGCGGACTTTTTTGCTGTGCAGACCAACAATCTTCACCATTTTGGCATCAAGAGCTGTTTTAATTATTTATTTGGTTGAAGAAGCGGTATTCTGAACAGTTCGCTATTCGACTTTGTACCCAAGCACATGTGTAGTTGAGTGAAATTTGTATTCACCGGTTTTTAAACACACTCGACTCAATTGTGTGCATACCATCACACTCTATTGGAAATCAATTATACTTATTATTTTACTAGCAACAATGACTCGTCGAAGAAATGATTCAGTAACTGAGCAACTCTCTTCACTAAAACAAGAGCGAACATCAGTGGAACAAAATATGCTAAGCATTAAGGCGAAGGTAGAGAAGGAATTAGCGTTTGTGGATGTTAACATTTTAGAAGGTCAACTGCAAATTTTGGAATCATATATTACAGAAGGTTGTCAAATACAAAGTAAAATTGAACGAGCATGTCCGGATGATGATAGGCGTAGCAAATTACAGGACATATATGTCAGCATGAAATCACTTATTGTGTCCACAATCAACAATCATAAAATTAAGCCGACACATGAATCAAGTATATTGAATTAGTCGATTTTAAACAACTTTTCACATCATAGTCGTTTACCAGCATTGAAATTGCCAAGATTTGATGGTAAATACAGCGAATATAAATGTTTTTTTCTCTGCTTTTACAAATCTAATACACAACGATCCGTCGACAACAATAATTGTTAAATTTAATAATCTTCTAAGTTGTCTTTCGGATGCGGCGTTGAGCGGAATACAACCATTTCAAATAATCGAAGAAAATTATTCAAAGGCTTTAATGCAATTACAAATGAGATATGACAAAAAGGTATTAATTTTTATGGAACATATTAATTCCCTTTTTTTTATTAAAGATATGACGAAGGGCGACTCAATGGCACTCAGAAATATTGTAGATACAGTGTCAGCTTTATTCGGTTCACTTCTATCATTAGGTTCGGAGGCAGACATTCGAACGCCATAATTATTCATCTAGTGTTGTCTAAGGTGGATAACGAAACTAAAATTTTTTATGATTCTCAGCAAGATTTTGAGTCATTGCCATCTTGGAAAAGTTGGTACACACTTTTGAGTCGAACATGTCGATTTCTGGAAAGCAACTCGAAAAGATGCAATAATGATAAGGTAAATGATACCAAAAATATTTCTTGAATTGACCACATTTGTTAACACCAAAATCAATTGTATGAAGTGTAATGAAGGAGACCACAGCCTCCATGGTTTTTAGCACTCACTTTTAACGACAAATTTAAATTCGTAGAAGATCGTTCTGTTTGTTTAAATTGTCTACGCAGGGAGCACGTCATAAAAAATGATCAATCCACATCTCGCTGCCGAATATGCAATGGCATGCATTATACATGTTTGCATAAATTCAAACCCGTGGAACAAAATGTGAGACCAAATTTTTCGGACGGTTCACCTCCATCAATTTCTCTAGTACCGCGTACTAAACAACGGTCAATGATTTCCATAGTTGTAGTACTTATTAGGGATAAATATGGGTTATACCAACCAATACGAGCATTACTAAACTCATGTTCAGAGATAAGTTTCATCACTGAAAAGATGGCAAAGCAACTTCAGTTACTGCAACTATAAAATCTTGAATATCAAAATTTGAATGGTCATCGCAATTCGTTGTCACTGAACGTATCTCATTGAGCCATCCAGAGCAGTTGATAGACACAACATCGTGGGATTTTTCTAAAGGCCTTGTTTTAGCTGATCCATTATTTTTTAAACCACAACACATTCACTTATTAATAAGTGCGCAAGGATTTTTCGAATTTATATTAGATGGGAAAATTTCGCTAGGCACCAGCCTTCCATGTTTAATAAATACCGAATTAGGATAGATAACCGGAGAACAATATAAAAAAAAGCCTACTACTCGGTCACTCACTTGTAAGTAAATTCAGACGTCTAATATCGATTCAATGATACAAAAATTTTGGAAAATTGAAGAATTAGAAAACGATCGCAGAATTAATCACTCTAAGGAGAAGTTGGATGGTGAGAAATATTTTGCAGAAAATACACCAATTATGATCAATGGTCAAATACAAGTTCGATTACTATTCATTTGAAATGGCAAAACGCAGATTAAATTCAATTGAGCATCTATTAGAGCGTCAGCAGCTTCTTAAAGAGGACTATGTTAAGTTCATGCAAGAATATTTGATGTAAGGTCACATGACTCGTATCGACAACTTTGACAGTATTACACTACACTATATAATACCTCATCATTACATATTGCGGGTTCAAAGTACCACAACAAAATTACGCTTCGTATTTGATGCATCTTCACGCACATCGTCGGGTTGATCACTTAATGAAATTTTAATGGCGGGACCTACAACTCAGCAGGATCTTATTTTGACATTATTGACATTTCGTTTACATCGCTATGCACTGAGTGCGGATATATCAAAAATGTATCGACAGTTTGTAGTTGATCCAAGAGATCGTGATTTTCAATAAATTATTTGGAGAAAAACTGTTATCAAACCTCTGCCACTTTTTCAGCTCAACAGAAGTCTGATTTCTGATGCAAACTAATATCGCTGCCTCGTTTAGAATTATGCGCTGTCGTAATTCTTTGTGAAACTTTGAATAAAATAAAACCTGAAGTATTACCATTTATTATTGAAATCTTTTTTTGGACAGATTATAAAATTATGTTACATTGGATGAAGATGCATTCGTCAACTTCAACTTGAACAATGAAAACCTACAGTCTTGAAATGTAGCAACAGTTTGATCGATGAACACGTATTCAATAAAATTATTGACAAATTTTCCTCATTTCGTCGTATTGTTGAAATGATATCATATATCCTTCGAGTCTTTAACAAAGTACCAATAAACAAAATTCAAACCGTAAACGACGTGAGTCCAATTACAGTGCGTGAATTTCAAGAATCATTTTGGCGTATTATATCACACCTTCAGCATTGTACACATCACAGTATAATATCATCGCTACAATCGGGTAAAATCCTGAATCTAGACATGCAGGAACTGATCTCCTTTTTAGATAAAATGATCACAGCAAGCGGAACGTTTAATATTAATCAAGTAGGAGGACGATTGACCAATGCACCAATAGGTTTTGATGCAATATTTCCATCCTTAATGTCACGTGATCATCGGTTTTCTAAAATCTTTGTGGAATACTTACATCATAACACATGCACGTTGGCTCTAAAGTTTTAATTAGTCTAATACTATCTCAAGTATGAATAATTAATGCTCGGCAAGTAGCTCGAAAAGTAGTGTGTAACTGCGTTCACTGTTTCCGTTATAAACCGAAACTGCTACAACAAATCATGTGCTCGCTGCCAGCGGATCGATTAGTTGCGAACTAATCTTTTCTAATATTAGAAGTTGATTGATGTGGACCATTTTATACAAGGTATCATATTCGTAGTAAAGTCCCATACAAAACTTATATAGCAATTTTTGTTTGCTTTTCGTCAAAGGCAATTCACATTGATTTAATATTAGATTTATTCACCAATAATTTAATCCTAGGGCTAAAATGATTCATAGCATGTCATGAACTGCCGCAACGCATTTATTGTAACAATGCAACAAATTTCACTGATGCACAGACACTACTAAATAAATTTAAAGAACAATTTTTCAATCAGCAAGGGCTTAGAGAAATGCAAGAGTACAGCAACAATACTGGATTTGAGTTTAAGTTCATTCCGCCGAGAGCACCTCATTTTGGTGGACTTTGGGAGGCGTCGGTGAAATCTCTCAAAACATTATTATTAAAAAATTTGGCACAATCTAGCCTAACTTACGAAGAATTACAAACCGTGATTATTGAAGCTGAAGAGATTTCAAACTCCCGACCCATAATCCTATAATCAGACGAACCGATGGTGAGGCTTTAACGCCTGCACACTTGTTAACAGGCTATTCGTTAATTATAATTCCTAAAAGATTTTATACAATAGCCAACCCACTTTACAGCTTAAATTCAAATGACTTAAACATGAAGCTAATATCATTGTTGGTCGTTTGGTAATTATTCACAACAACAATCTTTCTCCACAACACTGGCAACTAGGCAGAATTGTGGGAACGATAACAGGGAAAGATGGAAGAATTCATGTGGTGGACATTCGCACTAACCACGGTGTGCTTTGCCGGCCAATCCACAAAATTGGACCACTCCCTATCGATTAAACGTTTTGAAAGGGTCCTTTTAATGGGCGGAGTATGTTGTAGGAAATTAATATAATCTCTATTAATAATCGCTCTCTTAATGCACTTTTATAAATTTTACAGTTTCGCTTTGAGTTTGTCGGGTTTGAAATCGCAACATGTTTGAATGCCCAATCGGTGATGTTTGTTTTTTTTATTTGTCATAAATCGCTGCGCATACAGTTGTTGGCATTGATTGATAAATGGTTATTAATAAATGAACTAATTTTGACAGAAATTGTTGTGTTATTAAATTATTTATTTTGACGTGTTTCGAAGCTTGGTTATTAATAGAATTTTAGAAAAACCTAAATTTTGTTGTGTGAATATAACAAATTTTGATGCTTTGCTGGTTTGCAGAATTTTTTGCTGTGTTGACCAATAATCTTCAACAGGGAACGAGAAAAGACCGAATAATATCTACAACATTACTTACTGTATAAAGAATTTAGTAATCTATGCTGGTCAGATCGCAAAAAAGCTAAAGGATAAACGGAAAGCTAGGAAATATGGAAGTGTATCAGATTTCCTGAATACAAACAGAAACTAAACAAAATTACTGTAGATCTAAAGATTTTTTTAAAACGACTGACGGAACTAAATACACAGCCGTTCTTACAAAGCCTCGACACGTCTCACTTATCTAACTATTCTCTATGGAAAACATATAAAAAAGTAAATAATGCCATAGATTATCGACCCCTACTTTTAAAAACAATCCAGAATCCGAAAAAAACCATCTGAAAAAGCTCAATTATTTGCAAACCATCTAAACAACGTTTTTACTATTCATGATATGGCTGGCGATCCAGCTACAGAAGTCCAGCTATGTTTGAAATTAATTCGAAGAAACAAACCAAATAGAGTCCCAATTAAAAAATTAAAAAAACGAGACATAATTTCTACAATTAAATCCCCTAGAAATCGAATGGCACCTGGCTATGACCTCATAACTACCGAAATCCTTAAAAAACTTCCAGAATTTGCTTTAACATCTATTATCCATCTTTTAAACGCTTTCTTGTAAAAAGCTGCATCACAGCTCAATGAAAAGTTGCTGAAATAAAGATAATACTAAAATCAAAAGAACCATCAGAAATTATTAAATGTTATCGTCCGGTAAGTCTCCTTCCAATTCTCTCAAGTGGGAACTATGATACCATTTTTGAAAAGTCTTATGTCGATATTTGAGTCGAAACGAATAATTTCAGTTTGAATCAACAGTTTGAATTCAGAAGAAATCACTCAACGATTGGGCAAGTTCAAAGAATTGTTGAAAAAATAAAAATGTAGACCACTTTGGAACAAAAAGAATACAAAAAGAATCAGTAACGTTTTTGGACAAATCTCAAGAATTTGATCGTGTATGGTACCAAGGACTTCTTTTCAAATGTAAAAAACTTCTACCACTAAACTATTATTCTTCTTTTATCCTTATCTCCCAGTGGAGCTTAAGGCCTTTACCATATTTTTTTATCAGATTCGGTTGTTTGATTCGCGGCATATATCACTCCAGGAATAGTTCGCTTCTCTTAATTCTTCTTCAATTGTTCTTCTTCAAGTTTTAGGTGATGCTCCAGGTCTGCGACTGCCTTGAGGATTAGATTTCATTGCTGGATGTGCAATGTTTCCGTTGGATCTGTGGAGATTGTGGCCTATCCTTCGCTATTTACGTCTTCTTATCTCCATAGTAGCAGATGATTGATTCGTAACGGCCCATAGGTTGGTGTTTGTGATGCGGTTTGTGAGGCTACCATATTTTTAATATTTGTCGTAAACATTTGTTTACAAAAGTTTGAATTTTTGTATCAACCTCTCATGTTATTTTCCAGGTCCCACAGGTATAGAATAGCACAGACTTTACATTGGAGTTGTGAATACGAATTTTTGTGCGAGTGGAGATTTGGTTAGACCGCCACACAACACGCAACATGCCAAATGCAGATTTAGCTTTCATTAAACGAGAGTCAATGGCTTCGTCAGCACCACTCTTAGTTGCGACTATGCTACCTAGATAATTAAATTTATCCACGCATTCCACAGCTTCTTCTTTTATTTTAACAACTGGCGAAGAGTTTGAGCTGTATCCTCCCGCCATTACTTTTGTCTTGTTGTAATTAATCTCTAGGCCGGCAATTGCTGCACTTATCCTAAGTGCTTATAGTTTCTTGTAAGTTTTTGATGTTATGACTGAGTAGACAAACGTCGTCTGCGTATTCCACGTCTTCCAGTTGCATGAATGGGTTTCATTGGATACCTTTGTTGCCTTTTAAGGACACTCGCATCACTTCGTCCACCACGAGGATAAATAGAAGTGGTGATAATATTGTCACTCTTTTTTTATTTTTACTTTTATTTATTGCTCATACTGTTAATTCTTTGTAGCATTGCTCTTATGTATCTTTTCATGCTCTCATGTGTGTTACGCTCTCGGAGTGCATTAGTGTAAGAATGATAATAAAGAAATGATAGTCAGTTTGACGTGACACTCTTAACTACGCAGACGTGTTTTATTTATACTCGGAGTCTGACAAATTTAGAAGTGGGATATAAAACAAAGAGTGCAAATAGAAATTTAATTGTAATAAGTGTAGACAGATATTAGTGGATATAATGGATTCGAACACAATGAGAAATATAATTGACTTGGATGATTTTCCGTCAGTAAAGGAAAGTGATTTGAAAACGCAATTGCATGAACATAATGATCAGGAGAAACAAAGTGTCGCCTATGTTAATACGGCAAATGAAAACACCACCGTTTTGGAATTGAAAGCCGAAGTATTGCGTCTCTAGCGGACATTGGAGTCATAAATACAGCCTATCAATGCGGTAGCGACGTCGATGCCGAAATTAAATGCGAACAAGTATTTTGTGCCGAATACTGCTCTACATGCAGCAAGTAAAACAACAACTACAACAGATACAGTGAGTTTTTCTTTTCCTTCGATGACTGTACCGAACCAATACATGAACAAATATTCATGTGCATCAACAAGCACAGTGTGGCCTCTGCAAGCGTCACATGTAATGAATGTGAGTCTACGTTGGCGCCAGTAATCTTTTCAGCCCCTGAGTGTGTGCAAAAGTCGCCGTTGATCGCGCCGAACATAACTGTAACTGCTACGTCAGCAGAATATGCACCGTATATGCAGAACAGACAAGATCAAACTAATTTGCGTATTTAGTATGAAACAAATGTGAATTCGAATGTTGCTATGGCATTGCAGAGTGCGAGTAACTACTGTAACATACGAGAAATTATAGATGCTTTGCCGTCATTTGACAACAACAGGGATGACGTCACATCTGTGCAGTTTATTCAAAGTGTTGGGCAATTAAAGAATGCGTAGCAGTGAAATGACCATATTGTGCTATTTGCCATACGAAGTAAATTAAAAGGTGCCGCAAAATTGTGGATCGATTCGCAACCAGTATTTCGTAGTTGGGGTGAATTTGTGGTCGCATTCTTAAATGATTTTCCGTGTGTTTTAAATGCTGCTGATATTCATATGCAGTTAATGAGCAATCAGCAGAGGAAAAATGAAAGCGTTGTTGAGTACTACTATCGAATGTTAGCTATTGGACGCCGCGGGCAACTCGAAGACCAAGTGATCATAAGATATGTAACCATCGGGTTGTATGACGATGGGTTGCGGAAGACATTATCTGCTATGGAATTTAAAAATTGCTCAGATTTTGTGCGGTCGTTGCAGAACAGTAGTGTAAGCATACGAAGAGCAGCAGTACGTTACAATGATAATCAATATATGTCGAATAAAAATAATAGTGAATCCAGTGTAACTCTTATGGTAAAAACCGGACCGGTTTGTTATAATTGTCGGGAGTATGGGCACATTTCGAAAAATTGTCCGAAACCGCAACGAAAGCCGCGTTGTTCAATGTCTTCAGGACGCCATGACACAGAAACGTGTAGTAAACGAAATCCAGTAAATGCGATTGAAAAACCTGGTATTATAATTAAACAAATATGTATAAACCATATCTTACATTAAGCGTAATTTAGCCATTATATTGAAATGCAAACTAATATAATGTGTGAAAACTTTGAACAGTTTTGCCGGCGGTGAATATTTTTGTTCCGAAAAGACAGATAAGTTGGCAATAACTATTAATGAACAAAAGTACAAGTGCAAAATGCTATTGGTCGAAGATAATACCATGGCATATGACGTTATTATCGGTATTGACTTATTGTCCAAATGTCGCGTTGTGATTGAAAATGGAAACTGTCAAGTGTTTGCGATAACACCCGAAAATTTTAAGTGCAACGAGAATTTATCGGTAAATGAACAAAATGAGTTGCGTAATTTATTAAATAACTGTTATGATTGTTTTGGATAGAATCTAAATGAAGTCGGTAAGGCGAAAGGGAAAATGGAGATCGCGGTTACATCTCCAACGCCGATAACAAAAAAACCTTACAACATACCAATTCCTTAACAGCGTGTCGTGGAAAGAATTGTTGACGAATTATTAGAATTAAATATTATTCGAACATCAACTTCAGAATAATCGTCTCCTATTGTTCTTGTACCGAAATCGAATGGTGAAGATGTCAACGTTTTCGAATGTATCTTTTGGGCAAACATTTTAAAATCTTTACGGATTGTTCAGCTATTTCCAGTATTAAAACAGTAACACCAATAATTCCACGAGTCGCACGATGGCTGTTAAAATTGCTCGAATATGATTATACGTTAATTCATCGCCCAGGTAAATTAATGGCTCACGTTGATGCAATGAATCGAGCTCCTGTTGAACCGCCATGCGAAGTGGATGATGTATCTGCAAATTTAATGATGATTGATATTTCGAATGAGGATTGGATTTTGACGATGCAACAACAAGATGCAAATTTATAACAGATTATTGATATTTTAGAAAGACGTGTCGATTCAACACAGCGAGAGCAGCATGAGAAAGAATTAATTTTAAAGGGAAATCGGCTCTATAGAAAACATCATGATGGAAGAGAGTTACTGGTTATACCGAAAGGTCAACGATGGAGAATTGTGAGACTTTGCCATGATGATGTTGGTCATCCAGGTGTGGATGGCACAATAAAATGTATTAAACAACATTTTTGGTTTCCCCGATGTCGAAATTTTGTTAAGGGGTACATCAAATCATGCGTTGAATGTTGTTATAATCGAAGTATGGCAAAGAAAGAATGTCAACTATATGGTATGGAGATACCGAGGGTGCCGTTCCAGGTAATATATATGGACCATCTAGGACCTTTCATTAGAAGCTGCAGTGGTAATGAATATATCATAGTGATAGTGGATGCACTAACTAGATATGTTGTAACTGTCCCTGTTAAATCAACGAAAACCAACCAGTACTAGAAGCATTAAATCAACTAACATTGTATTTTGGTCTTCCCAGTTAAATCGTTACTGCTAGAGGCGTTCGAAGCTTATTGTAATAGTAACAATATTCAGCATATTAAAGTTGCTGTACGTACACTACGAGCTAATGGTATTGCTGAACGTGTGAATCAATCAGTTCTCTCTTATTTAAAGACGTCATCAGATACAAAAGATTGGGACACAAAACTTCGTTGCTTACAATGGAAAATAAATACAACAATAAATTCAACAACAAAATATTCACCCATTGAACTAATTTACGATTTTCCGTTAAAAGACATCAGTGGAAATAAACTGTTGGCTGATGTAACAGAAGAAAATATCAATATCGATGGCCACGAATTAAGCGCGCGTCATGAGGATGCTAAAAAGAACATTAAGGCTGCACGTGAGGTTTGGAAAGCTAGATTCGATGCCAAATATAAAACTCCTCAACCGAATAAAGAAGGTGATCTCGTACTTATTGAAGCACTGCTTTCAAGCACAGGCGAGTCAAGAAAACTTGACTTAAATATCGCGGGCCACACGAAGTGAAGAAAATTCTGCGATTTGACAGGTATGTCATTGGAGACATGGTGGGTGAACAAAGAAAACGACGTCGGTATAGCACAGTCGTTAGCAGTGACAAACTGAAACCATTATTTCCTACATTTGTAGCATTGCTCTTATGTAATAATAAGAGCAAAGTCAGTTTGACTGGACACTCTTAACTACGCAGACGTGTTTTATTTAAACTCGGAGTCTGACAATATGCACCCTTGTCTTACTCCTGTGGCAACTTCAATGTGTTTGATTACAACTCGTTGTGCAATACTCGACATTTGAATCCGACGTACATTGCTTTGATAACATTTATTATTTTGGGTGGAACTAGTCGTTTCTCTAAAATATTCCAAAGAAATCCTCTGTTGACATTATCAAACGCCTTTTTGAAGTCAATAAAGTCTGCGTATACTGAAGTCCGGAACTCGTTACATTGCTCGAACACAATGCGGACTGTGTTGATTAAATCGATGCATGAGCGGTTTTCCCAAAATCCAAACTGATTATCAAGGTTGAATATTCCAAAATTATCTTACTTACCTCTATAGTTATTGCAGTCTTTGGTGTCTCTCTTTTTAGGGATTTTAACTAAGGTATCTTCATTCCACAAACTGGGTAAGGATTCCTCGTTCCAGATTTTTCGAATAAGTGGAAGCCATATTGTGGCTGTCTGTTCTATGACGCACTGCAGTAATTTTGCTGATGTTATCATTTCCAGCTGACTTGCTACGTTTAAGACTCTTTATAGCATTGATTTATTGCATTCGTATTAGTATTTATGATGTCTGTTTCCATTTGATTTTTAACTGCTTCTACGTAATCTTTCTGATGGTGAGCTGTACATAGTTTCCCTGTGCCAAATTTGCGTGGTGCTTTTTCAAGTTTAGTTCTAGTTGCTGCAACTTTAATATGAATATTACAGACAACTAGATTGTGGTCACGTCTATATCAACTCCTCTATATCAACTCGGACGTCCAATAACGACGTCTATTAACAAATCTGTTTTATGTCAACAAGGAGAATGAAATGTCTTCTTTATATGATGTTAAAGCCGGAGCACCGCAAGGCAGTGCACTTGGCTCAATCATTTATCTGCTCTTTACATACGATTTACCGAAGACGATAAGGTCTCTAACTGGTATATTTGCAGAGGACACAGCTATCATGGCGAGTGTAAGCGATCCCTCTGTAGCCTCTTTCAAACTACAAGCTAGTCTTAATAAAATATTAACCCATTAAGTACCAGGCGAGTTCAAACTCGAAATTTTATGGTGAAATTTTCAGAAAGGTCTTATTTTACGTTCAAAATATTCCCTGCAAAATTAAATTTTTTTTTTTTTAAAAAGTAGTTTTCCGGAAAAGTGCAGTGTGGTCAAACACACGCTGGGCCCCATAGCACATTTTTTTCTCTTCGATAGTACAAACATTTTTATATGAGTTTTGTTCGCAAATATAGTATTTAGTTACTTTTATGATTAAGTAACTGTCATTGTAAGTTGTATAAAGTACAAGTAAGTATAAAATTCAATGTTTTATGCTTTTCAAATATTTATTAATCAAAAAATATATTTGAATTATTGCGTATGTGTTATATTATGTAAAAAGAAATAAGTTTACTTGCGTCATTGTCTACGATCAATGTAATATTGTTTATTTTCATAGAAAATTTTAAATCAATTTTCTACATGACCATTTAAATGGCACTGTGGCTTATAATATAAAAAAATATATATATATATAAAAACTGTGGCTTTGGTAAATTTCCCGGAAGATAAATATCTTCTGCAGCACTGTGACTTTTGTTTTTCAAATCATCGTAAGCGATAGCTTTTGTAATGAACATTGAGTTCTTTGATGGAAGACGAAGGTTTCTGGCAATGAAATTCTTGAAGTCTAACTCAGGCATCGGTTTTGTGTTGGTAGAAGCATTTACAAATCAATGTAGTGTCCAAGCGTTTACTACAGCGCTATCTAAACACTGTACCTATAATGGCCACCACCCCATTTTGCTTCTATTCCCGATACGATAGTTAGCAACTCCATTGTCATGTAAATCGATGCCACCCATGTATCGGTAGTAGCTGTTGATAACTTGAGAAACTTTGAGACACCAACCTTTTTTTTCTCCCTGCTATAGCGTTGCACATTTACTATGGGTTCAACGGAATCATACAGTATGCTGCAATGGATACTCACAATGGCTCAATAATTTTTTTACAACAAATGGACTGATTCCCAATTGTTTGTTGTATTTATCAGTTGCACTGGAGTATGGGAGAAACTGTTCTCACTATTCACAGAAAAGGTTTACAGCTTATAACCGAAACGTGTTGGTTTCACAAGTTCCAATGTGAATAGTAGCGACTCAGGCATTTCTAAAACACCACCATAATCTTGTGCATTTGATTCGTATACACCGTCAATAGCGCCTAAATACCATCTCAAAATTAGACACGCGGATTTCAAAAAAGGGAACAAAATATTAAAGTCGCATGTAATGTTTGTTGATATTTCATCATCGTCAATCATTTCATTGTCCGATTCACCAGCAACATTATCAGGTGACAAACATTATTATTCAATAGGTAACGGAGTGTCACTTGGCACTAATGTGTCATCCTTGCTCCCGATTTGTTAGATATCTTAGGAATGACATTATAATTTTATTTACAGTTAAAAATTGACGACAGAACTTTTAGCAAGAACAAATGTAAGCCCTGCATAAAACAATCAAATTCATACTATCTCAACCAGTAATTAAATATCAAAATAGACTTATTACTATTACGCATAGTAAAAAACATAAGTTTAAGTTAATTAGAAGAGTATGATGTTTATTAGAGAGATTACTCTCATTTTATTTCATTACCTAACGACAAACATTTATATGGCATTGTTTCATCATTATAGTATTATGGGACCCAGCGTGTGGTTCACCACACGCCTTTTTTCGCCCGCGGTTGGTGGCAATTAACTGTTACTAAGGCGCCGGCAAAAATTATGAAAATTATATTTGGACTTTTGTGAACACATTTCATAACATATATATTAGTTTTTATTTCTATTTATTTTAATTTTCATTTGATTAGAAAAAGCATTTTTTTGGACACTTTTTATCTCGGACCAGTTAAACTCATGAACAGATGAAAACTGTTCGAAATATATATTTTTATATTATTAAAATATCAAACTAAGTAACAAAAATAAAAAATATTGAATTAATTACTTTTATATATTTTTAAATAATTTTTAAAGTTAGCCGTGTGGTGTACCACACGGAGGTACGAAATGGGTTAAAATGGTTGAAACATTGGTGCATAAAAGCAAATCAAACAAAATCTAATCATGTCCCATTCATAATAAGAAGACACACCTGACCGGAAATTAAGCTTAATAATATAATAATTCCGTAACCATTAAGCGCAAAATATCTGGGCATGTACTTGCATAGACGTCTGATATAGAAAACACACATTTTTGACAAAAGAAAATTCCTTGGGATCAGTGGCGACGCGTGCCCTATCTGGAAGGGTGTGCGGCCCTTCTACAATGTTGTTTTTACATTTACCAATTAAATTAAAAATGATAAATTGAAATATATAAGATGTTTTATTAATAATATCTATATTACATTAGGCAACAATATACATATGCACAATATAACATTTAATAGTTCATTAACAAAATAACATACCATATTAAACAAATTAAATCACTAATTTATATATAAGTTTAATATTCATCAATATGGAATAAATACAACTCATATCAAATACATATCTTATAACATCAAACCAACTTTTTTCAAACAAAAGAGTTTGTACTTAGAACTATACATGTTTATGCAGTGTTCAAACAAAATCGAACGCACTTGCAGCCTATAAATGGGCGACCAGCTACTCCGCACACAAAGTGGCTATTATTCGACGGAGCAACATCTAAAAGGGGAGAGACGAAATTTGAAAGAAATGTATAGTGATGTGAGCTGCAAACTTATGAGCACAACTAACGACTATAGTGGCTAAGAGAAGCAAATTAATTAAGTATTCATAGACAATTATATTTAATTGTTGTTGCTAAAACTTTAATCTTTAAAAATATATATATGAAAATGTAATAAATAATATTAATTCTAGATGTAAAGATATTTAATAAATTGATATATGTATATAATTCGTAATTTTGCAAATTATGTTAGTGTCTGCACACCTCCGCGCCTTAGAGCAGTCGTCACTGCTTGGAATCCAACACCGAAAAATGTTTTGGCTACTGAATAAAAAATCTTCTGTATCCTTACATAATAAACTTATTTTATACAAAACTGTGCTAAACTATGGGGAACAACCTCAACCTCCAACATAGATATTCCTCAAAGATTTTAGTCTAAAATTATACGTAATTTGGTAAACGCCCCATGGCATGCAACTAACATCCATATCCATCAGGGCATTACGATAATTTCGGTAAAAGATGAAGTAAAAAAGGTGGCCAGGAAATACCATGAACGAATACAAATTCATCCCAACTCTCTTGCATCGAGTTTGATGTCCCCCTACAAATTTTTAAGAGACTGAAAAGAAAAACGCCACTTCAGATGTTAGAATAAAATCTTGATTACAAAGAAAAAGAGTAGCTCTCCACAGAGAACTGCTTAATTTATAAAGTACCAGGTCTTAAATCTTATATTTCAAAAAATTATAAAATGTCACAACATTATTTGACAGAATACATAGTAAATTTAAATTAAATAAGACAAATGAAAAATAAAATTTATAATTGAACAATTATTTTAGGAATATATGACATATTTTGGTATGGATATCTGTTTTATAGCACATTCACACAGTCTTATTTAGGCGAATTTGTCCATTATAGCCGCTAATAAGAATAATTTACTATACAAAGTGATTTCATATAAATGCTTATTATCAATAAATTAGCTCATTTAAGGCGAAAAATGTCAATTGATACCTTTAAAAATAAATTTGTCACAATGGAAATGACCAAAATTTGAAATATGTGTTATATTTTTTTTATGTTTTCTCTCAGTTCATGCATGCAGACCATATAAAAATGTAAGCGATCACTCATTAATATAAAACAGCAAGTGCCTAATATGGCGTTTACATTGGCCGAAAATGGCTCATTTTGAATTAACCATTTGAAAGTGTTAACATTCGTTGTAATTCTTTTGTTCTCATTTCAAATAGCTGATTTTTCAACTTGCTTGTTGATTTGATTTTTGGCCTGTGCCAAAAAAATATTGCATGAAGGTTAAATATGCTTTCAAACCTTACAATATAAACTTAAAACATATTTTTAAACTTCGATTAATTATCTTTTGGGAAGTAGAAGTTCTAAAAAGAGGTGCATCGCTTTCAAGAAAATGCAACCACCAAACATTTGTTTCCCCTTTTTTCTAAATATGTCAAAAACAGCTTTCTCAAACTGTCAAAATGCCATGAAAAGCTTTTATTTAGGGTATGTTTAATGGATTCCTTTGCATTTGGAACATATGTGGAATGCATTCGAACGGCTTTCATACAGAATGTGAGAAAATTTCTCATTTTCGCGCTTAAAATTTTATATGCAAGAATGAGCCATTCGCTACTCATTTTCGATTTTTGACCAAAATGAGCCATTTTCGGCCAATGTAAAAGCCATATAAGCGAGACAGTGTGAATGTACTATTAGATTTATTACTGGAATTTATTTTGTAGTTTTAAAGTAACTTTATTGAAATGCAATAAGATAAGCATTGGACATAAGTATGTTCTTTTATAGCAAGAAAGAGGGAGAAAATATAACCTCACCTTAATCTCATAACGAAAATCATATTAACACGTCTTCATATTTTTTTAGATTCATCTATAAAAAAAAATTGCTTTCTGTTATTAAAAAAAAATATTACGTTATTAATTTCACAACGAGACCGATATATATTATGCTTAAAAAATTTTAGTTATATTTTACTTTACGCTCAATAATCAAATTCAAATCAAATTCAACAAATTTCAGGTTTCACATTTTTTATTCTACATTTAAATAATAGGATATTAAAAAAGATACAAGAACTTTTTGATATGTTTTACAGTAAACACTACATAAAATTGTTATCCAAAATTTAATATGGGCATAAAGTAATGTCAACGATTCATATAATTAAGTTTGCCTGTAATACCGGTGGTTGGCGTATACTTACCACGCCTACCATTATTTTTCAACTCACCTCAAAATAAAAAATACTTCCCGTTGATTTATGTAACTGTTTAAGGAAGATATATACTCTGTTGTTGAAGTAATTTATAAAGTAACTAAGTTTATTTACATTTCTTAACAAATATTCTCTGTTTTAAGACTACTTTTTATTAAACTATAAACATTTCTTTAAAGGGAATAATGAGTCTAAAATTTATTTTGAAAAGACTATTTATAAATCACATTCTGACATTTTTTTAAATGAGTAATAACCGCAACTCATTTTAATATTGAAGATGTCCTAAATGTCATCGTCTATATTTATTGGGCTGGTACTATTATAGTTAGAAAAAAAATTTTTGTTTTCATTAATAGTTGTTTTCCTAAAAATTACTTTACGTTCACGAAGACGATAATAAATAAATACCAATTTACAAATTTTAAGCCATTTTTATTTGAATTTGAATACATTTTTAAACATATCAGTAAGTCACTTTATATAATAAGTATAAATCTCGTAAATAATAAATCACGAATTTTCTTAATTAATTAGTTAAAGAAGAGTGTAACTACACGACACATTTCTTCAGTAATTTGCTTCAAAACCAATAGGGGTTATTACTATTTTGAATAACAAACTCGGTAATTAGTACAAGGCAAATGGATTACTCTAAGCATTGAGCATACCTCTTCGTTTGGATTTGTTAAATCAAATTTGTTGAGAACGCGTTTATTGTTATTGAATCGCAAATATGGTAATTATATCAAGTTTCCAACACGCACATGAACCCGTTGGATGATATATTTTACTATTTTTGTTGACTGATAGTAAACTGCCGAGCACTTAAACTCGTAGTTTGCCTTATTAATCTATTTGAAAAATACTGCTTCAATTATTTTGTTTGTAATTTAAATCTTTATTTATTTTTATTTGTTTAAGGAATGAATTGTTACCCGTTTGACTTTTCAACCAAGAAAAAAGCATTTTTTAACTTAAACCTAAGACGGAAGCTGCTCTCATGTTCCTAATCTAGCTTAAAGCTTACTTCATTCTCCTTTTATTGCCAAACAGCTGATTACTAGTTTTTGACAACGTTAAGTTGATAAAGCCCTTTTTTTGATATATTAAAACAAGATTTACGTGAAGAAGATATAACAACAATTATATGCAAAAGCAACAATTTCTGAAGCAGAAAAAATCTACGTTCATCTCTTAATATTTACATTTACCGTTAATTTAAATTCACTTGCAAACATAATTATGTGTCTAAATGATATTTAATTATCAATTGACTTCCTAAATATTTTAAGAATTGATTATTTAAATATATTTTTATACATAAACAATAAATTTTTACAATGGAAAATAAAAGACGTGAAAGTAGTGTTAGTTAACGACCAATTTCGTTGACGCAAACAACGAAATTGGTATAGATATTTGTCGTAAATATTCATTTGTGTAAAAAGTTATAAATAACATCAAGGAGACGGGTAATTATGTTTCTAAACCTCGCACTGGCAGCCCCTCAATTCTGTTAGCATATATTAAAGCATGTGAAGCATGTATTATACCCAGGTTGCAAGAAAGAGCCATACATATCCAGATATTTTAGAACAAAATGATTAAGCTTTGCAAGTAAACATGTAAATAAAGCTATGAAGTTCTAAAAATGAGTTATTTTCTTCGATGAAAGTTTATTTTGCATATTTGGAATCAAAGACAGAAAATTTGTATGGAGAAAATTATTTACGGCCTATGATAAATAAAAATTGATTTAAACTGTGAAACACGGTGGTGTAGGCGTAATATTAGTTTGGGAGTGTATAGCAAGTAATGGTGCTGGCAAATATGAATTTATACAATATACAATGCATAAATGCGGGTAACTAAATATACTAAAAACATATTTGAAAGA
Source organism: Teleopsis dalmanni (assembly GCF_002237135.1). NCBI lineage: Eukaryota > Metazoa > Arthropoda > Insecta > Diptera > Diopsidae > Teleopsis > Teleopsis dalmanni. The sequence goes on along the minus strand of NC_051846.1, from coordinate 120,306,979 downwards.
AAACGACAGAAGGTTAGAGCTGGAGGCAACCTTTTTGTTTCAACAGGACAACAGGTCTAAGCATACAACAGCGATCGTACGGATTTGGCTGCTGTGCAACTTCAAACACTACCAGAATCACCGGACCATAGTCCCATAGAACATCCGTGGGTTTATTTGGAAAATATGATTCGCCAGGACACAAGTTCCAGCAAGGATATGTTTAGAAACGTCATCAAGGAAGAATGGCTAAAAATAAACGCGCAGGGTACTGTTAAGCTGGTCGAGTCTATGCAAAAATGTTTAAAATAGATTATTGAATGCAGAGGATTTCCCGTAGGCTATTAAATTTAATTTTTTTAATTTAAATATTAAGAAGTGAGCGTAGATTTTTTCTGCTTTAAAAATTGTTGCTTTTGCATATAATTGTGTTTAATTTTTTTTTTAAAGAATAACTGTTAAATGTTTATGTTTGATTTTTATTGTTGTTTCTTTGGTTACAATAAATCAGAAAATAAAAATTAATTTCAGTAAAAATTAAAAGATTTATGCGAAATTTAAGAAAAATTTTGTGCGTGAACGTAAACTTTTTCTGCTGTGTGTACATGTAAGTAAAATTCAGGTGTCTGTAAACGGCATTCAAGTTATGTCGATAGTGCTAAGTTAATAATAATTATTGTAATAATGCAATATAATAATAAAATAAATAATAAAATATTTAATAAATACTATAAATAAAATTGAGATGTCTGTAAAATCCAAATAACTGTCTAATGTAGATCTCAGGGAGTTATTTACATGCCGTGAAAATATTATTAGTACTACTTTGCAAACACATTTAGCAATAAATCATGGAGAGATTGAATATTTTATATTTTTTTTTGTTTTATTTTAAAAAATATATTTTTAATTAATTTTTAGTTTTATTTATAAAACTATGAACATGAACATGAATTTATGAACATGAATTTAATTATTTGTATAGTACAATATAAAACATAATTAGATATTTAACAACATAATATTTAAGATATTTAACAACTAACATGTACTTCATGATGTTATGACTACTACAGGTCATAGAAATATCTTCGCTACCATATACATATGTATATTAATACCATTTGCACCAACAACAATTATGGTTGGGCTACTGCCGGCAAACCTCATATATTTGTATGAGATCGGTATAAAATTTCATCAAAAATCAAATTTATAATAACTTGGAAGAAGTTGTGCATTGCATGCACAGGAAGTCATTCATATGTTATATTTTACGAAAAATTTATAGAAAAACAAAGACTGTGCGTTTGTATTTGTCTGTCCATTCAACACCTAACAACTCTTCTTCGTGTTTGACTCCATTGATCGCCTTTTCCTCTCTATTTTATCATAATCCAAAAAGAAACTAAATTTTGTAAATATAAAAACAAAAATTGCACTTCACTAATTGCCTTTTCGTATCTATCGATCCTAACAACTCTTCTTCGTGTCTGATTTCATTGATCTCCCTTTCCTCGCTATTTTATCATAATCCAAAAAGAAACTAAATTTTGTATATATAAAAACAAAAATTGAACTTCACTGATTGCCCTTTCATATCAATCCAGCAAAACTCCTGAAGCATAAGAAGGCACACAAATTAGAAAATCGTCGCCATTTAAATCACACAAGCACACAAACTAACAGCACGAATAAAAATCATTCCTACACTATATCACACACCCCCTCATACACACATTTAACAGCTCTTTTCTATGTTTCAAGCACTTAAGATCATTGTGTTAAACGCAGCTTTTGTATGCCTTAATTATTCTACAATCGAAAGCTCATTGTGCTTTTTGCTGGCTACTATGAAATTAAAGGGTGTCATTTTTTTGTTCTGCATTAGCAATCTGTGTTTTATCTGTGTGCGATTATGGCTAGTTAAAATCGAATTACAATTTGTATTTTTGTGTTAGGTGCAGGCACAAAAGAATATTAAAAAATCGGCAAAAGTTAAAGGAATTTTGTTAAATCTTCTTCTTCTTCTAAGTTTTAAGCTATATTAGGGACATGAGAGTAGCTTCCGTCTTGGGTTTAAGTTAAAAAATGCTTTTTTCTTGGTTGAATAGTCAAACGGGTAACAATTCATTCCTAAAACAATTAATAATAAATAAAGATTTAAATTACAAACAAAATAATTGAAGTAGTATTTTTCAAATAGATTAATAAGGCAAACTACGAGTTTAAGTTCTCGGCAGTTTACAATCAGTCAACAAAAATAGTAAAATATATCATCCAACGCGTTCATGTGAGTGTTGGAAACTTGATATAATTATTTGCGATTCAATAAAAACAAACGCGTTCTTAACATTTTTTGGTGACCCCGACGTGATTACTATTGTATCAGCGTGAACATTTTGCAACGTTCATCAAATCGGTCAGAAAATATTAAATTAATTAGCAGCAGCAGTTGTGTGATATATCGTTCTTTACAAAATGGCTAACGTCGAAGAGATATTCGCGCAACAACGAAGTATTGGAGATGAAGTAAACCGCATCATCACCAATTTTAATAAGGATTCTGCATCAAGACAGGACCTAGCATATTACAACGAAAGAGGTCGTCGTTTAATGAATCAGTAAAACATTTAAGAAGAATAATACGAAACTATTAAGCGTCGAAGTAGAGCATCAAGACAACGAGTATTTTATTGAAAAATACTATATTCAAATATTAGAACTTGTGACAAAATATGAGCGTGTATTTAAAAGTGGAATTGATGCAGCAATGCAACGGAAATTAAAAGATTCACAGAATATAATAGGATCGCATCCAATTCTAGAGTTAAAAGAGAAGCATGATACAACACATACCATGTTCGTTGAAAATATGGCAAAATATCTACGAAATCAAAGGACTGTAATTAAGGTTATTGAAAAAACCATAAGCGAAATCGAATTAACAGTCGATAAAAAACAACAGAAATCATATTACGCAACGAATCAAACACTACTTGAAGGATATCACATGAAACTAGTTTAGAACAATGACGAAGTATGGAACGCTACGAGTGCCGAAACTATTACAGACTACCGCTGGGAGTTGTTCTTTGAAGTAAAGAAAAAGATTCAAAATATGGTAGCTTACCTCAAGGCTCAACAAAACACTTTAACGTCTGGTGAACATGTTCCAGAATATCATAAGGGAATTTCACAATTACAAGCAGTGAAATTGCCTCTAATCACTCTTCCAACATTTGACATAAACCCATTCATGTGGGTACAATTTCGCGATTTGTTTTTACAGCTTATTGACGAGCAACCATTTAAATTCGTGCAAAAAATGTTTTATTTAACCACCAATTTAATCGGTGAACCGAAAAATCTAATCAAACATTTGCCGGCTTCAACAGAAAACTATGCCACAGCAACAAGTTGTTAAGCCAATCGTCTTTAACTGAGGAAACTTCATCAGGCTTAAAATCACTGCATGATGTCACTAAGGCGTGCATTTTGGGCTTGAAGGCACAAGGCAGCAATATTGCTGCACCTCACTTTAAAGAAATTAGATAGAGGAACTTAAACAGCATTTGAACAATCTCTAAAAGATAATCGTTCACTCGTGTCGTTTAAGGAACTTCTCCAGTTTATTGAAAATCGATTTCAGTCACTGGATGCTTTCGGCAGAGGATTCAACATAAAGGTCTTAAACTCATCGAGTGTAGTTGCTACAACAAACGAAGCATCAAATTACGAAAAACCATGTCCAGCACCCAAGAACGACCGTCACCTATTTTACACGTGCAAGTCATTTATACAAGAACTTCCCACTAAAAGACTTCAGGTAGTTAAACAAATGTGGTTGTGCATTAATTGTTTAAAGGTTGGCCATTTTGCAAGAGAATGCTCGTCAGGTAATTGTAAAATATGTAATAATTCTGAAAGAGAATGCATAATTTTCTTTTACATCTGGAAGATGCGACATGCACTAATCCAAATAAAGTAACAAATTCGAGTAACTCAATAAGCCTGATTTCCAATTATAACAATCACAGCAAAGGTTATGTTGTATTGGGAACAGCACGCGTAATAATACGAAGCAATAAAGGCATCAAGGTAGAGTGTAGAGCATTATTAGACTCCGGTTCAAAAGTAAATCTTGTAACGGAAAGACTCATCAAAAAACTATGAGAAAATCCAAAGAATGTATCCGCATGCATAGAAAGTATTGGACAAAGGAAACAAAATGCGCAAAGGCGAGTAAATTTAGGTTTTAGTTTTAAAATCAATGAATACGCCGCGAGAGTGAAAGCGTACGTGTTACCAAGTATCGTGTCTGATCAACCGAGCATGCAGCTCGACATTTCAAATTGTTACATACCGAGCAATATTAAGATGGCTGATACTTGCTTCCACCAAAAGGGTAATATTGATCTCTTACTGGGCACAGAATTTTCTCATTAACTGCTATCGATCGGACAGATTAAAATTGGAAATAACCTTCCAATATTGAAAAATACGTTACTGGGCTAGATTGTGATAGGAAAAAAAACTGACAATACCTTAGGTGTGCAGATGTGAACATGCGGCATATGCTCGGACGATGAAGAACAAATAAAAAAGGTGACAGAGAAGTTTTGGCAACTCGATGGTACGTGTAGTCGATGTTAAAACAGCATTAGGTATTTTGAGACGTGCCGTATATAATTTGGCTCCACTTTTTCCTGAAACCAACGATAGTGACGATGACAAGATACCACCAATACAACCCAAAGAAGCAACAAAGCAATAATTGACAGCGTCAAAAAGGCCTATACAGGTACCAAATACATCAGTAAGCAATGTCAATCATTTCGGACGTACTTCGAAGGTATCCAAAGGAGTAAGCAACTGCTGATCTCACACCAAAAATCTAGGGAAGACAAAACATGATGTAAAATTGTTATATAATATATGCGTCCAGCGATGTACTTCAGTCTATTGTTCATCAATGTAATACTTGATATGGCTTAAATCCTTTTAAATTGTATAAATAGTTTTTAATATGGCTCACTTATAATCTTTTTAAATTTTATAAACAGTTTTTAAAATTTTTGAATCACAGTAAATTAATTTTAACTAATTAAATTATAAAAATTCACATTTGATATTTTTTTTATTGTTCTTAAACTTAAACACAAAAAAAATTGTTAACAATGCTTCTTTCTCTCTGACAATTGAAAATCATGTGCAAATTTAAGATGTAAACAAGCAAAAACAACACAGAAGCAAGCTTCTCATGACCTAGATCAACTTGTTTATTTAAAACTAAGGTGCAGTTTATTCAAATAATTCAACGCGGGGGAGGATGTTAAATCTTCTTAATGTAAATCTTGTTTTAACATATATAAAAACGGCTTCATCAACTTAACGTTGTCAAACACTAGTAATCAGCTGTTTGGCAAAAAAAAGGAGAATGAGGTAAGCTTTAGATTAGCTAGATTAAGTTAAAAAATGCTTTCTTCTTGGTTGAGTAGTCAAACGGGTAACAACTCATTCCTAAAACAAATAAAAATAAATAAAGATTTAAGTTACAAACAAAATAATTGAAGTAGTATTTTTCAAATAGATTAATAAGGCAAACTACGAGTTTAAGTGCTCGGCAGTTTACAATCAGTCAAGAAAAATAGTAAAATATATCATCCAACGAGTTCACGTGCGTGTTGGAAGTTTGATATAATTACCATATTTGCAATTCAATAAGAACAAACGCGTTCTTAACAATTGTGTTTAATTTTTTTATAAAGTATAACTGTTAATCTTTTATGTTTGAACTTTATTGTTCTTTCTTTGGTTAAAATAAACCAGAAAAAAAATTAATTCCAGTAAAAATTAATGGCATGGACATGCTACAAATAAAATTGAGATGTCTGCGAAATCTAAATAACTGTCTTCTGTTGATCTCAGGGAGTTATTTACATTCCGTCAAAATATTATCAGTATATTTATATAAGAATAATAAAAACGCTCAGTACTTTATAAACATATTTGTCAATAAATGATGGAGAGATTGGAAAGATTATCCGTTTGTATTTGTCTGTCCATTCAACACCTAACAACTCTTCTTCATGTTTGACTCCATTGGTCGCCTTTTCCTCTCTATTTTATCATAATCCAAAAAGAAACTAAATTTTGTAAATATAAAAACAAAAATTGCACTTCACTAATTGCCTTTTCGTATCGATCGATCCTAACAACTCTTCTTCGTGTCTGACTCCATTGATCTCCCTTTCCTCGCTATTTTATCATAATCCAAAAAGAAACTAAATTTTGTATATATAAAAACAAAAATTGAACTTCACTGATTGCCCTTTCATATCAATCCAGCAAAACTCCTGAAGCATAAGAAGGCACACAAATTAGAAAATCGTCGCCATTTAAATCACACAAGCACACAAACTAACAGCACGAATAAAAATCATTCCTACACTATATCACACACCCCCTCATACACACATTTAACAGCTCTTTTCTATGTTTCAAGCACTTAAGATCATTGTGTTAAACGCAGCTTTTGTATGCCTTAATTATTCTACAATCGAAAGCTCATTGTGCTTTTTGCTGGCTACTATGGAATTAAAAGGTGTCATTTTTTTGTTCTGAATTAGCAATCTATGTTTTATTTGGCTGTGCCATAAAATAACCATCTAATATACTCGTATAAGGTCTAATCTACGAGATACCAACTTTGAGTAACACTGTGTATACACAAGTGTGTTCTACCAACAAATTTTCGAGTAAATGAGAGCATCTGAGAGAGCGTAATATCCCTGTCGAATTTTAAAAATGCTACAGACTTTAGACGATAAGTAACGCAAGAAATTAAGGAGAAACGAAATGAAAATTCCGCTTTACATTAAGGTTTTGTTAGTCGATTATGTAAGCAGCTGATTTTACTTACATTTGAACATGTAAACAAAATGTATTCAAAATATGCAGGTAAAACAATTCCTAAATTATTTCATTGAAAATTGAAGACAAATGTTGTTAGTGACATTACATATGTTTAAATTGAAAAAAAAACTATTTACCATTTACGTATATGTTTTTATTTTATTCTATTAATTTAATTATATTGTATGAAAATGAATATACAACTGTAAAGGTCAAAAGTTTTAACCGGTAGTTGTTTGTCAGCAAGGCAATAAACTTCTATATTATTTTTACATAAAAATGTTTTTTAAGTGAATTAATTAAAAATATTTTTGGTAAAATATTTTTATATATGACTAATATCTACTATAGGCCTTTTCTTTTGTAAGCATGTTGCAAAAGAACAAATAAATTAAGCACTACTGTCGGTGGCAACTCTGGACAAAATGGAGATTTTGTTCGACTTATATTTGCAAAACACGTAATAAAATTTAATGTTGAAATTTCAATAATGAATAATAATTCCTTGCAATTATTGATGAGAATATTTTTTTTACAAGATTGTGAATAAAACATAATTTTTCGTGCCTTTTAACAGTAAAATAATAAATAGAAAATATAACGTATTTTTTACGATGACGACATGATATACGAATAATTAACGAAATCATTCGTTGACCGATAACTGGAAACTTTGCTGTACTTCCGAAAATCGTTCACAATAGACGAATTTTTAGTATTGGCAATTATGCGATTTGAGTTGCTTATTAGTTAAGCAATTTCAAAAAGGTTGGACTAAATAAGCGAGCAATGGTGTTGTTTCATATTGCATTTTTAAAATAAGCAGTGTTGTTTTGTTATATGGTTACAAACGAAAAGGCCTTATATTGCATATTTTAAACATTTTTGTATTATACATTTTAAAATTGTATTTTTAATATTTTTTATTATACTTAAATATGTATTTATCTTAGTATTATTGATTATTGATCAATATATAAGTTATTATAAAATAATTAATTACAATTAATGATTGTGAAAATACTATTAATAAAATAAATTCATTAAAATATTTCCTGCTGATCATTTCCTCTATGTGCAAATACTATCAATATTCAGCAATATCAATAAAATAATTAAATGCAAAAATAAAATCTAGAAAACAAATTCATCAACATTTTACCTTAAACAAACAAGAGATTTATTTTTCTCAGCTCTTGTTGTAACAAACATAATCAGCACATTGTTGCAATGCACCCACCCTTATCAAGGTTTCGCGAGCAACTGAACACAATTTTTAAATTTGCTTAACTACAAAACTTAATTGAATTTGATTTTTTATTTTGTTTCTAAAGGTTCAGTTAGACGGTAGGTAACGTAAGAAATTAATTCTAAGCGTAATGCACAACCAACTAAACCTGCGTATTTGATAGAAATGAAATAAATAAAAACAGTGTACTTTGTCTATTTCGTTTGGTTGGTTATGCATTTCGCTTTGAATTAATTTCTTACGTAACCTACCGTCTAACTGAGCCTTAAGTTTGCCGATTTTGTTTATTTCAATCCTGTCAAATACGCAGGTTTGGTTGGTTGTGCATTTCACTTTGGGTTAATTTCTTACGTTACCTACCGTCTAACTGAGATATGTGAATCATCTGTTTTGATTTGAATTTAAATTTTTGTACTGTTTATTTGCGCTGCACTAGTGTTCTCACCAGATTTCACACAAAGCTGTTCCATGAAAATATATGTAAAGGTTTTGTATTACGCTCTCAGTTTGCACATTACTTGAGTTTTAATTCAAATGTTAAAATAAAAAACAAAGTGTTGAAGTAACCGTTATTCCTAAGACAGCTGGCAGCATTAAAAACATAGAACATAAGCAGAAACATGATAGTTCATCATACAAAAGGGTTGACTGACCTGGTAACATTGTAATGTGTTCATCGAAATGAGTTTTTTTTTTGTTGCTGTGTGTCGTGTTAAGCGGGTATACCCACATCATTCTTAAATGTTGACTTGGTGTGACGTCGCTTGCTATTACATATTATTCACTTGCAACATCATTATGAACACTAATCAACAAAGAATACTACAAGGAAAGTACAAAGTACTTTATTTTGCTGGTGTATTTATAATTAATCCACCCAACCTCATGCAACAATGTTCAGTTCAAACTCATTCCAACTTGCAATTGTTTTTACACACATGTTTCTTTTGCCTTTCTTATTTTTATTTGTCTATTTCATTAATATACAGGGCTCTCAGCTGATTTTATCCAACACTAAATTTAAAATTTTTTACGCTATTACTTAAAAAACTATGTCATCGATTGAAAATGTTTAATTGCCGTTCTTAAGGAAAAATATTGTTTGATTTTGAAATTTCAAAAATACCAAAAATATTGTTTTAATATATAATGAGCATAAACTATAAAAATACTCCTATTTTAATGCCTCAGCTTATTTCGTCCACAAAAAAAAATTTCATTTGGTGATAATGTCAATACTTGGTATGATACCCTTTCGCTTTTATCACTTCGTCAAATCTCTTCGGCATTGAACCTACAAGTTTTTGGGTTGTTTCTGGAGAAGTTTTCCTTTACTCATGTAAAGTAACCTTTTTTAAGTCTTCTTTGTTGGAAATAGTATATTGCTAAATGTTTTGTTTCAATATTGCCTATTAATTTTCAATGACTTTCATATCTGGGCTCTGCGCCGGTGGTGTCATCAGATGTGGGCAGTTCCAATTCAACTAAGACGATGCCGGCCGTTTGTTTTGGGTCGTTGTCTTGGTAGAAGCGAAATGTTTCAGGAATTCCAAGTTTCACAACACTCGAGAATAATTTTTTTTCAAAACGTTTTGTTTTGTCCATGTTACCAGATTCCTAACGACGGCGGCTGACATAGACCCCCAAACCATAGCACTTCCACTGCAATGCTTTACTGTAGCTTTTAAATTTCTATTTTTAAGCTCAGTATTAGGATTTCGCTACACGTATGTCATGCCATTTGAGCTAGAAATATTAAATTTAGACTCCTCTGAGAATATGACGATGTTCCAGAGGCCTGATTTTTTGTTAGCATGCATAAGCAAGTCAACTTCTCTGATTTTTTTTGCTTGTGAAGGGTTTTTTCTTTCTGATTGTATCAGGAGCATTTAATTTTGGATTCCTCTTGATTTTTTAACAATATATCGCTTAACAGCTGAGTTGAAAATTTTATTTGGTGCACTTTTGCCCATATTTTGAATCTTATTCTCACGAACAAAGCGGTCAATGATGTTCTACACAGTGAAGCGACTGGGTAAGTACCAATTCTCTCTGCTCAATTGTAGTGCGTCGTCTCATTTTTTAAAAAATTACTTATTTATCGTTGCACGTCCAAAATCACACTAAAATTTATTACATTTGGTTGCATTCAGTGTTACTTTCGGTGTCTTCTAAATGAAACACATAAAAAGTGATATTAAACTCTTTACAAATAATCGAGACAGTGACTCTTAAACAAGACTAAAAAAAAATAATAGTGCACGATAAAAATAAAATATTATTACATTTATATCTTTTTGTAAGAAAAAAAAGCGAATTTTAACATTTAATTTATTAATACAATAATTTCTTTTTAATACAATATAAGTGAAAGAGATGCTAAACAATAATAATTATTAGTGCTGTTTGTACATACGTCCTCCCCGTATACGTAGCAAGTCAGTAAGTGATGATAAACAATATCATATCGGCAAAATAAAATCCAATCACTGCTACTCCATCAACAACAGCAAGAACAACATACCAAAGTACGTACCTAAGTATCGAAAAGAACAATATAACAGCAAACAAAGAAAAACCTGCGTTCATACAAACCGGTATAAACCGCTACATTACGGTTGTTAGTAAAAAGCGAAAGCTGAGTCCCCAAAATCACGACAGCCAGTTGAATAAACCAAAAAAGTTTAGTAACTTGACCATACCCGAAACCCAAAACCGATTTTCACTACTTTATAATGATGAAGAAACCTCTAAGGCCGGAACCAGTGAAACCAAGTCCAAAACCGCCTCCAATATATCTTCGCGAAAAAAATAGCAACTCGTTTGTTTCTCTTCTCGTATGTGCTATTGGAAATTAAAACTTTCACGTAGTGTCCCTCCAGAAAGGGAACATAGATGAAATAAAAATACAAGTGTATGCCAAAAATGATTTTCGTACTAATAGACCTAAGACCTCGCCACGTTCGCCTACCAATGAACAATTTCCCCAGATAAATCAAACCGTTTCTATTATAATAACTAACACAAACGAATTAACTTACGCAAACGTTATGAAAAATTCTAACATACTAAGCAATATCACTCAATCGAAAAACGCTTCTATAGAGATGGTGATTGTTCAATTAGCAAACTCTGTTTCACAAATGAATCAGCTTATGATTTGAATGCAATCCATGTGCCATGAACTACTTAAAACTCAGCAGCAACTACTAAACTCTATCTTTTCAAAATGAATTCCATAAAAATAAGTCAATGGCGTAAGCAACATAAAACGTGAAATCCAATTATTCCTAAACACAAATGAAATAGACGTCTTACTCTTATCCGAGACTCTTTTAATAAATAAAAATCAGTTCTCTACACCTAAATATAAATTTTATCGCACTAATCACCTGGACGGCAAGGCTCGGAGAGGTAACATACAGAAGTTTTAATCAAAAATCGTCTAAAATACTTCGGAATTGAAGAATTCGCTACGGATTATTCGCAAGCCACGTCCATTTGTCTTAAATGCTGGAACGAAGATATAGTGATATCGTCAGTTTACCGTCCACCCAGGTTTAATGTAACTCATATGCAATTTATCGAATTTTTTAAAACACTTGGCAAAAAGTTTATAGCTGCAGGCGATTATAATGCTAAACACACCCATCTATTGATCTAATTGATTTTGGTATTGTCAGAGGCATAGACCGAAACCTTATAAATTCTCAAATTTGTTGCGAATTGTCTTCTGATCACTAACTGTTTCAAATAAAGCACTCTGCCACGGGAAATCATTTAAGCTTACCTCCAAACAAACTAACTGGATTAAGTTCCGAAAATACATTAGCAGTCACATAAACTTAAAACCCAAGCTCAGATATGAAAGATATGAAGATATTGACTTAGCCTTGTATGATCTTACGACTGTTATAACCGCAGCTGCAGTGCACACAATATCCAACATGCATGACCCCGGTCCAAAGCCTCCAAAAAGGTCATTCGCTCTAATTGAAAAACGTTTAAAAAAAAACGCCGTTTACGAAGAGAATGCACGAACTAGATCTTCATCCGCAAAGCAAATGTTTTATCAAGCAGCTAACAAAAACCTAGAAATATAAAGACATTCAATTTGCCTCTGTTAAAAAAATCATGAATTCTAAAAAGGTACACGCAATGGAGTAAACATGTCTGTGGAAACGTATAAACAATTAAAACTGTGCTATGCCATACAGTAGCAACGATTTCATGAAGAATATTCATAAACACAATAATTGATTAAACAATAATTGATAATGTTTTATATATTATGTTTTTATTATTATCTTCTTATATCAAATAAAATAGAATTATTAACAAAATTGTATTACTTAAATCATATGGAATAGAATTATAAACTTAATATATAACTTAATTATACAAAATTTACTAGAACTATCAACTAAATGTATTTATATATTACTTATTTCTATTTAAAATAAAATTATTTATATAAGGATGAATAATATTATTCATTGTTACATTTTCTAATCATTCATAAATATTATTAGACTAATATTTTTACATAAATTTATGTAATTTTTACAATTTTTTAAATTTATTTTCAAATCTTGCATTATCTTGGCTACTTTCTAGTATAGCCACTTTGAGTTCTTATATAATAGAACGAAATAATAGAACTCATAAAATTTCGCGATGGCTCCTCTGCACATCGGCTCCTCAAACCAGTTTTCGTTATGTGCATTGTTTTTCATTTCTTCTTTTATGCTGTTTATTATAATTTTTTTTATTGTACAAATTTAAATTTATGATTAGAAAAATTAGCAATAAATAATATTATTCATCCTTACATAAATAATTTTATTTTAAATAGTTATATAAGTAATATTTAATTAAATTTAGTTAATAGTTCTAGTTAATGATTTAAGTAATAAAATTTTGTTAATTCTATTTTATTTGATATAAGAAAATAATAATAAAAACTTAATATATAAAACATAATCAATTATTGCTTTATCAATTACTGTGTTTATGAATATTCTTCATGAAATCGTTGCTTCTGTATGGCACAACACAGTCTTCACAACCAAACATATTAAGAGCATTTATACCAGTGAAGGAAAATAAACAGTACAGTATCGTAGTGTACTGCTCATGTCCGAAATACATTAAAAAATTTTTAAAGTTTGTGTCCGCGAACACAAGCTGTATTTTTAGAGTTTGTGTACTTTTCACGAAGGTAGTGTTCATTATAACGATCTTTTCACGAAGGTAGTGCTCGTTTTAGTTATCTTTTGCCGAAGGTAGTGGTCTTTTTAGTGATCATTTTCCAAAGGTAGTGGTTATTTTAGCGTTTGTCAAACAAAACGATTTGGAAACGATTTTAATGTGCATTGTTGTTGCTTCGTTTGCATAAGAAGAAGAAAAAATTTTGTTTGCATTTGTATTGCATGTATTTTGTTTGTGTTTTTAAATAAAGATATTGCGTATGCATTTATTGATGCAAATTTAATATTAGGGGATGAATTACATAGATTTAATATTTTATTGCGGTTGGATGATTCGTATTACATTTATAATGCCAATAAAAGGCAAAAAAAAAACGTATTGTTACAATAAAATCCTTATATTTCTACGCAATAAATTAAATATTATATATGATATTCAAAAATTCTTAAAATATTTTTTTAATTTTTTACTGCATTCTATAAACAATTTTAAAATTTAGTTTTTTTGCCTTTTATTAGCATTATAAATATAATACGAATCATTCAATCGCAATAAAATATTAAATATATGTAATTCATTCCCTAATATTAAATATGCATCAATAAATGCATACGCAATATCTTTATTTAAAAACACAAACAAAATACATGCAATACAAATGCAAACAAAATTTTTTCTTCTTCTCATGCAAACGAAGCAACAACAATGCACATTAAAATCGTTTCCAAATCGTTTTGTTTGACAAACGCTAAAATAACCACTACCTTAGGAAAATGATCACTAAAAAGACCACTACCTTCGGCAAAAAATAACTAAAATGAGCACTACCTTCGTGAAAAGATCGTTATAATGAGCACTACCTTCGTGAAAAGTACACAAACTCTAAAAATTGTTGAATTGTTTCGGACTTTTTTTAATGTACTGTTCGTTTAGTGTTTTTTAACAAAGATGACAAACAGTACACTATTTTTTGTACTTTAGTGTTTGTTTTCGTTCACTGATTTATACTAATAACAACTGAGGTTGCCCTACTCCGGAGTTTTCGCATCATATCATAGGCAAACATCATATTTTTGTATGAAGCCAGTACAAAATTTCAGCAAAAATCAAATTTTAAATAATTTGGAAGACTTGTGCGTTTCATGCACACGAAGCCAGTCATATATTTTAAGAAAAACAAAGCACACAAACAAAGTGCAAGCATCACACTCAAAAATGTAGTCTCACATACCCATGCATACAAATATATTTAGTAAGTGTGCGATAACAAAGAAGAGTAAAAAAGTGTACCAAGAAACTTACGTACGCATGAACTAGGAGGTATGTGTCCATTTGCTCTGATATTAGAGTTTTTGCTATATGGTTTTGTCCAAGCAAAACACAAAATGTTCGCTATTGGTTTCATTAATGACTACACTAACAAAATATTAGTGGCCATACATGAAATAATAACTTTGATAATTTTTATGTTTGAACAGACATGTTTACCCCATTGCGTGTACCTTTTCAGAATTCATGATTTTTTTAACAGAGGCAAATTATATGTCTTTATATTTTTATGTTTCTGCTTTAGATAAAGAACTGAACGAAAATATACAGAAATTTACGGAAAATTTCTCCCCTTTCGGAAAAGATAAACTGTCAGATAGAATTCCTATAGAATTGACTTCTAGCATTGAGTTAAAATATTATAGAGTCACAATGCCATAGAAATGAATTTTTGTTCTAGGTATCTATTATTGGGTACCCGAATCACTCAAATCTCTGCCGACGTCGCTTCAGTCATTTTTGCTTCATACCAAAGAAGATTTTGCAATACCATATTCTCTGCTTCATACCTAGGTTCAAGAATTTTTATATTTCTTTTTTGTGTTTTTTGCTCCTTTTGCTCTTTGAGGTGTTGTTATTGCTTCCTTGAATTATAATGTAAGTAGTAAAAGGAATTATTCTCTATTTTATATTCATTCATGCCTACTTGCTTTGTGTTTAAATATGAACATATGGACATTGATATTTTTGTATGTAATTTCGGCGGCAACAGATATCAAAATTTTGTTTGCAGCATTCAAAGAATTTTTCATTATGATGGCATTTGAAGAAAGAGTTATAATTGTTTTCGTAATTAATTGTTATTAGGTATGGATTTCCAATTTTATCGCATTTACATAATATTTATATTAAATCTTAGCAAGTAATACAATCATAAGAATACATATGTATGTATGTATATAAAATATTTACCAATAATTCGTAAAACATTTTTTAAAAATAGTATGCTTCAGCTTTGCCAAATCTATTATAATTAAATTATAAACAAATCAATTTAAGACGAATAAAAAAAACTAAAATTAAACCTTCGGTTTATATGGCAGATTGAATAATTAACGCTATTTCGCAAATATATGCGCTTCACAGATACTGAATATATATAAACGGAATATCAGTACAAGGGGTACAAGTGTATCGGCTATTAGCTTTTGCAAGCGGATAATTGCCTAGAAATGTAGATTTATTCAAATAACTGCATAATCATTTATAGGCCGTGTACGAGTTGGAGTAAATTACTGTAAAGTAAACTGAAATTTCTTAGGGACTTTTTGCACTGCACTTATGTTAAAAATTTTCGAATTTATTTATTTTTTTATTATACATCTTATAAAATGTTCCCAATGGTAATATCAAATTTACCTCATTTACCATACTCGAAATTCTGGTAAATACCAACATTCGCTGCCATACGGACATAATTTATCATTTTCCTCAATTTACCATCAATTACTTGAACTCGCACACGGTCAATTACATACAATTATCTTATTTTAGCTAATACTAATATAACATACATATAACTGTTATTATAACTGATTAAAACAAAAAACTGAAATTGGTTTCATTTGCTTTAAATGTTCCTAAAATAAGTTCAAAAAATATTCATATTCTTCCAAATAAATGTACATATGTTTATAAATATACATTTATACACGGACATATATATATGTAGGTCAGTAAACTTCCAAACAAGTAGGGACGTTTCTCTTATTTGCATTATAAAGTGATATTAAATACATCCAATTTTTACGTACTGCTTGCTGCTGCCTAGCATTAATTACAAAAACAATTAATTACACCAAAAACAAATTTGACTTCTTTTCTTGTACGGTCTGCATACGCAACAAGCAAATCTGTTTCTTGTTTTCTTTTTGTCCTTCATTCATTAATAGTAAAATTTTGGGAAAGAACAAGCATAAGCGCGGCCGATCTAGCAGCAGCACAAAAAGAAGGAATATCTTCACTCCGCCCTCCCGTGCCTGTTGCTGAAAATTTAATAATTGTGTCATTGTGACTCTATAATATTTTTACTCAATGCTTCTAGTCAATATTTTATTGGTTAGATTGTACGTCGTGAAAAATATCAAAAATTCGAATTTAAGGAAAATTTGTCTTAACCATCAGAAATGTTTATACACAACAAAAATTATAAGCTTAACAGCGATATACCACGGAGTGCACGTAACTTACTGGATAATCTTATTTTGTACTCTCTGGTTTTTTTCTATACTATATGCCCAAATTTGCTTTAATATTGATTTGTAAATTAACAATTTGTTATTGAAACAGAGTTTAGAGTCGCGATTTAGAAGCAATACGCGTGAGGCATGGCTAAAATTTCTCATTCGCACCAAGTCAGCATTCAAGAATGATGTGTAATACCCGCTTTATACTAGTCGTAATTTTTTCTATTAGAGTTGTAAAAAAAACAACATTAGATCTGGTTGAAACAAATTGGTATCACTTTTAATATATGTTAAATTCTTTTTTGACATATGTCTTTTATTGTGTTGTGTACAATATAAAATGTAAAACTTGTAAACACTGAAAATTAATTAATTTAAAGAAAAAAATTAAAAAATTAATTAAAATTGGAACGATAATGATAAGCATTTTTATCTTATATATATACATTAATTTATTTATGTATATGAATTTATTAGTGAATTAAATATCATATGATTTTAACGTATGACTGAAATTTTGTAACACATTTCAAGTGAACATTCACAATAGACTAATTTTTGAATTTGGCTGCACTAAAACTTAAGACGTAAAGAGTTTTGCGAATAAAACTTTGAAGATTAGAGTAGAACAATGTTGTTGCTTCACATGTTGTCTCTCGTAAGTTGTGAGTATTTTTTTGTTACTCTGAAAAAAAACATTACGCCTAGTATTACTTTATTATTTGATCACCGAACTCATTTCCGGTGAAACTAAAATTCATAATAAAAATGAATAAATTTTGTTTAAGCTCAACGCTATAAAATATTGTTGAGTGTAGTATAATTTTACAATTAAAATGGTATTTGTATGAAGTAGAATATTGTGTAAACATTTTAGTACATATTTAATTACATAAAAAATTTAAGGAATGAATAAATTTTACTACATTTTTGTATGTGTACTTTTTTCTTAGATTACAATTATTACATTCAAAAAGAAGCTGAATTTAAAATGCAAAGTATTGAAAATGATTGAAAGTGTTTTTTATCACCATTTTTTTTTTCACTTAATAAAAAATTAGGATTGACAATACTGCATATTTCAAATGCAATAAATATTGCCAAAGCCATAATTTTGGCAGCACTATCTGGTCTTATTATATTTTTTGATATATTTTAGATTAATATTTTTATGTATTGTATAGTTCCATGATATAAGACGACGCCTAGACATATAAATCTGGATATTCTGAGTTATAATTGTGTAGCCATTACATGTATTATCACTTTTTTGGAGTTATATATATATATAATTATTATTTTTTGAAGATAATTATTTGTGTTAAAAAAAACCATAAGTTAATAAAATTCGTGCCGTGTATAAACATATAAAAATAAAATGAAAATACCAATTATAAAGCATGTATAACATAAACAATGATCCGAAACATATGGCTTATGATATGCGTATGTGACTCGAGCATCATGCAAAACACACGTTGTCGCATCCGCCGCAATCTCCAGATCTCAACCGCATTAAACATTTGTGGGAAGAATTGGATAGACGTCCAAAGAAGCCCATTATAACAACAAAGCCAGAACTGAAGGTGACACTGTTGAAGAATGGCAAAATATTTTGCCAAAAGCCACACAAAAATTGATTTCTTCGATTTTAAAGCAAATTTAGTTTTTTGTTTGGTTTTTTAATTTAAAAAAATTATATATAAGAGAGAATAAAATGAAAAAAAAAAAATAAATTTAAAATTAAGCATTTTAATTAAAAAAAATTTTTGTTGATAAAAAATCTCATCATTAAGAGGATAATAATAATGCTAAAGTTCAATTTGCTTGCTGTACCAATAATTATGTTCGGCACTGTATATCTATATACATAAGTATGTTATACATGCTACATAATTGATATTTTCATTTTATTTTTATATGTTAATAGACTGCATGAATTTTATTGATTTATATCAAGTTGTTTTTATATAGACAACTATATTCTCCACAAAGAATGATAATTGTTTCATACGGAATTCCGTTTTTGGTTTTTAAAAATTTTATTTAAACCCATTTTTATTTAATCCCATAACCCATATATCTATAGTCATCATAAGGGTACTATATAACATTAATACAATGTAACAGTATTTTAGTATAATTCACAATGAAATAATTATAGAATACATGAACATTTCAACATGAATTACAAATGTATAAAAAAAAATTATACAATACTATGACAAACAATATAAAAAGTACATATATAGAGGAATGGTACCCAGCGGCACCATTAGGCCAGCGCTGAAAAAGTAAGTGAACAGATAATAGCTCTTCGTTTTTATTTTTCTTTGTTTTCGACATTTGTGTTCGACATAGGCAATTTTGGGGTTGAAACTATAAAAGAATGAAGAAGAAAAGCGTATGAGTATTAAGAATTTCTTGTTTGGCCTGCATTGTATACATTTAGTCTGCTTTTGATTTTAGTGAAGTGCGTCATATTAGTGCAGTAAACAATTTTTAATTTTTAAAATAAAAATAAAATCTAAATATATAAATAAAATATAATTTGTGAATTTAACATAAACTAACTGTAAGTATATGCAAAATTAAGTTAATATATTTAAAATGATAATTGTAATTTTTGTTTTGTATTATGTAGATGCTACTGCGTCAAGAACGATTAATTGACCAACGTGCTGCGAATGCAGTCATTCTAAAGCAAGGGTAAAATGCAGTCAGCTGCTTCAATTGGAACAGTTTCCAATTCAATCTGAGAAGGATTTAATTCAGTTTAACGAAGAAATCACTGCCGTTAAAGCAGTTGTAAGTTAAATTATATATGTTTCTTACTTTCAATTTTAACTTATTAATATTTTCACATGTAACAATTACTAACTCATACATTTCTTTTCATCTATTACGTTATTTATAGGCTGCATCAATGAGACGCGTTATGGACAAAGAACCAATTACGTGAAAGATTTCGTGGAATTTTGGAGAAAGTATACTCATAAATTACAACTTTGATGGTACACAAGGTAAGAAGTCCGTAAGACCGTTAAAGAATGTGACAACAGCACTTTTTGGTATGGTATATTGTACATAATTTACTTTAGTGTATACAATAACATACTTTTCTATTTACAGATGCTTTAAGGACAGATGGTAAGCCGGAACAAGTGATAGGGTCGAGCCTGGAAATCTTTTCAAGTCTCTAGTAACAATTCCACAGAAAAATATTCTTTTATATAAATATGTAAATATGTTATATTGTTTTATGTAAATATTAATATTTTAATTTTATAAAACATAAATATAAAATATAAATCATCCAACAAAATTTTTACTATTTTATTTAAAAATCAATGGCATAGGTAAAATTGAAAAGGTATGCTAACATGTTAGCGCTGATATGTTGCATTACAAATTCGAAAAGGTAAGCGAATATATCAGCGCTGAAATGTTGCATTACAAATTTGAAAAGGTAATCAAACGATTCAGCGCTTCCCCGCAATGACATGCACGTGTTAAAGTAATCAGGAGTTTCCCTTGAATAATCAGCGCAAGGCATTACCATTTAGCGCTGAAGCAATCGAAAACCTTTGCGCTGAAAGTCCCGCTGGGTATATTTATCTTCCGGATTTGTTGAATGTGTTTGTAGTTTGTAGGATGTATAGCATTGCCAAGAAAAAGCGTTTTGATGATTATTTTCTTGGTGTAACACCTTTACATTATCAAGGTTTGGCTCATGTTTTGATGTGATGCATTGTGGAGCCATTGTTTTGGACTCAATATTATTTTTATACTTTATTTTATACTTTACGTGTCATTAACTTATTTTTTGTTGTACCAATATATAGTTCAGTGCATATGATGGATCCGTCACCTTTGTATTTAATTTGATAAACTCTATTGAGTTTATACTAAGTGGGTATTTTCGATTTGGTGTTCGATAAAAGCGTTTTCATTGTGTTGAATGTCTTATATGTAATTTTATATTGTTGTTTGTCATATATATTGGATGCTGTAATTTGTTTATACAGTTGAGGGACATATACAATACTTTTATAAATTTGGGTGTTCTGGTTCAGTTGTTGATTTCTTTTAACTTCCAAGATTTTATGAATTACTGGGTTACGCAAATCATTTTTGTTTAAAACCTTATTAATGTTGTTCTTACCTCTTCGTAGGAAATTTTGTCTCTTAACGCTAATGCTCTTATGGTCATATTTTAGGCAGTGTTCTTTATTACATGGTGGGGCTGTCGGATTTTGATATCATTTTATCATCATACAATCATTGTATCGTAATAAATTTATGTCCAAATATGTTAACTGGTCATGATTTTCTTCTTCTACGGTGAATTTGATACTTTAGTGAAAGTCATGAAAAATTTTTAAAGTATTATTTATTCCATCCCTTCTTACAATCCCAAAGAGGATCGTCTACATATTAGTGCTGTTCACATTATTCGAAGTTTTTAAAAATTCGAAGTTCTTCGAATATTCGAATATTCGCATTTCAACGAAGTCTTCGAAGTTGGAAAAAACTTCGAAGTTTTTGTGAATTTTTGTTCTCGAAGTCTTCGAAGTTTAAATGTAGTGAAAAACTTCGAAGACTTCGAAGACTTCGTAAGCAAAAGGTGAAGTGAGAGCGCAAAATGCAAACAAACGTGCATCACACAAATTATTTGAGGGATGAAAGCGTTTGCTTTGTTTGTACGGTTTTATGTTTTTTGTTGTTATTCTATGCAGAAAATTAAAAACATGTTTTTTGTTTTATTTTATTACATAAAATTTATTTTATTATTTTATTATTAAATATGTATTGTAATATATATTATTTTTAAATATGTTATTATTAAATATTTTTTATATTAAATAAAAAATTCACATTTTAAATAACTTATATTTATTATTTATATTTAAAAAATTATATTTATGAAAATTTTTAATATAATATAAAATACATGAAAATTTGATGGAATTTCTTTTATACAATTTTGCTTATACACTAATTTACATTTTATTTAGATACTTCCTTATAATATTATGTATTTCTTTTCCTAGAATAAGGGATTTAAAAATTTTCCATAAACAGTAAAATAATGTGTAACTACAACAAAACATTCAAAATTTTATAATGCAAAAATAAATTTGCGCTTACCTGCGTGATCATCACAGCTCATACAGGTCAAATAATTAGGCATTAATGAGCAAAACTCATTTTTCCATAACTAATTTTCAAGGTTTTAATTTGTGATTTTCTTTTTAAAGGAAAATGAAAATTTTTATAAAATTCCATTACTAATAAAATCCATCAATATCAATATTTTCATATTATTACGTATATATTTTATATTATAATAAAAATTTTCTCAAATATGATTTTTTAAATATAAATAATAAATATAAGTTATTTAAAATGTGAATTTTTTATTTAATATAAAAAATATTTAATAATAACATATTTAATAATAATGTATATTATAATACATATTTAATAATAAAATAAATTTTATGTAATAAAATAAAACAATAATTTTCTGCATAGAATAACAACAAAAAACATAAAACCGTACAAACAAAGCAAACGCTTTCATCCCTCAAATAATTTGTGTGATGCACGTTTGTTTGCATTGTGCGCTCTCACTTCACCTTTTGCTTACGAAGTCTTCGAAGTCTTCGAAGTTTTTCACTACATTTAAACTTCGAAGACTTCGAGAACAAAAATTCACAAAAACTTCGAAGTTTTTTTCAACTTCGAAGACTTCGTTTACTATTCGAATATTCGAATTTCTTCGAATACTTCGTAAATTCGAATATGAACAGCACTACTACATATTTACTTAAAAGCCTCGGTTTTATTTTCATTTTTTCCATGTTTGATCAAATAGTTCCTGCATTACAATATCTGCAATAATTGGTGACGCTGGAGAACCCATGGGCATACCTTTCCGTTTTTATATATATTATTATATAAAAGTAGTTATTGTCCGTGTGACAAAAATTAAGTATTTAGAAAAATAACGGTTTTTTTTATAATGCTAAATTGTTTTATTTCGTTCCATTTAGTTTCTAGAAGTTTTAAAGCTATGTTTATGTTGGGATATCAATAGAGATACGATATGGAAAGATATCATATTCTCATTATCATAAATATATGTATTGTTGATTTTTTTGTTTAAAGTAAAGTGCGTCCTTAATATTGTAGTTTGATTTTTTTGTTATATTTTTAAGAATAGTGATCATGAATTGACACTGCTTAGTATATGCCACTTGAACTTATATGCTTATCCATAAATTCACTTCCATACAAAAATCACTGGCTTCACCAGTGATACCTTGATAATGCAAAGGTGTTACACCAAGAAAATAATCATCAAAACGCTTTTTCTTGGCAATGCTATACATCCTACAAACTCCTAGTGATGATACCAGACTGAATTATAAAACTGACACAAGACTGTGCTCAGGTGTATATAAACACGTTCAACAAATCCAGAAGATAAATATACCATTCCTCTATATATGTATTTTTTATATTTACTGTCATAATATTGTATAATTATTTTCTATATATATGTAATTTATGTTTAAATGGTAATGTATTCTATAATTATTTCTTTATGATATATACTTATATATTGTTATATTGTATTAATATTATATAGTACCCTGATGATGACTATAGATTATAGTCGATATAGCGGTTTTATTAAAATATTTTGAAAACCAAAAACAAAATTTTTTAAAAAAGTGTATTACAAGTATTTAACACCGTGGTTAAATACATAATCATGTTTTAAAAATATATTTACAACTATGTAAATTCATTTAAAAATGAATTTTGGATTATCGATAAATGTAAACTAAAAAACAAAACTTTTATTTGGCAAAAAAATTGTAATAAGTACTTTCTAAAGCATTTTCTAAAGTAGTGAAAAAATAATTGCAGGGCAAATTATTAAAAATTTCTTGTATTAAAGGTGTAAAATTAAATATTTTGAAATTAATTTTGAACGAAAATAAATTCTTTTATTGAAATATCAAAATGGTTGCTTTAAAGTTTAAACTAAACATTTAGTTTGTATTTTGTAAGACTGCGCATTTTGAATTTTTTGCTATAATAACGATTATTGTTTGTTTCTTTAAAGCTTTCAATCAAATCAAAAAATTTATATGAATTTCTGTGTAGTATGATAAGGATGCATTTTTTGAATACGGTTTTTATTTGGTCTACCTCTATGCACCATGTTATTGTAACCAGCATTGATCAATTGAGGTTGTGGTCCAGAAGGGCCGCTAAACTGTGCCACAAATTGATGAGCTTTAGCCTTACCGTGCTCTTCAGCCAATCGCACAGTAAGAGGTTGTGTACCGTGCTCAGGTATTACATTATTAAGAGCAGAAATTGCTTCTTGTGCCTCTTCGCGCTTATTAAACCTGTAAAGACAGTTTTCATAAACCGCAACATTACACGTATATATATATATATATATATATATTAAATACTATATACTAAAAGATGCATTTGTATTACCTGACAAAAGCAACGCCTCTTGGTTTGCCTGTTAGTTTATCTCTTAAGATATTTTTTTGTACTATTGATCCATATTTACCGAATATCACTTCCAATTGATCATCAGTAATGGTACGTGGGAGATTTGTGACATATAAATTAGTATCTTTAATCGATTCACCACCAGGACGAGCGTATGAAACCTAAAACAAAGCATTTCGTAATAAAAAAATCTTTTTTTTGGTTAAAAATAAACTTATTTTTTGTAGCATATTTTTTGTGCTTAATACTGAAACCCTAGTCATAGTGACTTTTTTCAACTTATGCAAACTGTTGTTAAAATGTATTAGTTATTACCAGGGACTAAAAGTAATTAGTCCCTGGTAATAACCAGGGACTAGTTAATTCAATGAATTTCAAGAAAAAAAGCAGCAATAAAAAGTTGTCTAAATTCTAATTTAAGTATAGAATTATTGTTCTAACAACATTCATACTTTTTACAATACGGACGTTATATTTATTCGACTATTAAAAAAAACTCGGATAATAATTTAATAAAAAAATTAAAAAAAATAATTATTATATATAAAATTTTTTTTTAAATCCGATTTTATTTATATACAGTCAATTTATATACTTAAAATTCATAAAAACACAATATCGTGTTTATAATTATATTATTTATTTAATGAAAAAAAAAAAATTTCATTTTACAGAAAATAATTATTTACGAATAATTTAATACAAGAATTATTTCCAAGACCACTGATGATGGGTATTTGGCAATACTTGAAACAGGTATATGGTCAGCCAAAAATTCAATTAATTAAAATAATATAAAAAATAAAATTGTTGTTGTTGTAGTTCATTACTGTTTGTAAAAACGTCTTTAAAAAAAATAATAGCTATTTTTTTGTTTTAAAATAAAAGGCAAAATATACTTGTGTTTGGAAAAGTAATTGGCAGTTAGTAACTTCTACATTTGAGATTTATAATAAATATTAGACAATATGTTCCATATTTTCTATTGATCAGTTGGAGTGGATCTAAGTGCTTAAGTATTTTTTAAAACTTAAAAATTTCTTGGGAATATGAGGTCCTTCGAATAATTTGCTGTTTATTCCATCAAATAATAAATGACTGCTAAATGGGCAGTAGTTAAATCATAATTGGTATGGGCTAAGATAAGGATTTTTTTATGCGAAATCTGAAAAGTTATGGATTTTGTTGTTGTCTCTAGGCCAGTGTGTAGGTTGCATATGAAAGGATACATTCAGGTTGCTTTTTTGTTTAAAATGATATTATATATTTTAACATTATTGGGATTAAATGGTCGAAACCCCCAGTAAAGGTGTTTTGTATTGTTGTCTTCACCTGCAAGAAATTTATCATTATTAAAAGTATTAATGAAATGAGTGAATTTGGTTCTGATTAATGAAACCTGAATGAAATCGATTTTAGATAAATCGGTTGGCTGATATAATCCTCATTTGGGTTCCTGGACGTAGGAACAGCGAAGGGAACGAGAAAGCTGACAGTTTAGCCTGCTCTGGTGCTTGCCTGGATGTGTCACTGGCGGTACCAGTTTATATTACCCTAGAGACTATTAAGAGAAGTACCTTCCTCTACTTTCTGCAATTTGCTAATCATAGATGGAAAGCACTTAAGTTATGTGCAACTTCCAGGTTAACATGGCCTGGAACATAAAATAACCTTTAATAAAAATGGATGCTCGGAACTCATCAAAAAAAAAAACCGCGTGAATACTGTATGACTTAGTACAGTTCTTTCTGGTCATTGGTGTATAAGAACCCATGCAGAAAACTGCGCATTTCACATAATCCCTTCTACAGAAGTTGTGGAAACCCGCAGAAGAAAGAAACTATAATACACTTTCTCTGTGAATGCCCGGCATTGGATTTAGGTTCTTAGAAAGATCCTTCTTTGATAGCTATTAAATTTTTTAATTTCAGCGGGATGGATACTTCTTCTATACTAGGGTTCTTGCGAGAAATGTAGTAGCAAAACGGTGTAAAATCGCTAATTGAGGTACATAGAAGCAAAGAGTATATAAGTTAATACCAACAATATTTTCCGTTAATAAATAATATTTCTTGCGAAATATTTCTTATTAATTGCACTAATTTTTGCAACAACGAGTTCGTTGACATGCATTTCCTGTTTTCGTTGGTAACTTACTTTCAATTATAATAATTCTTTTTCATGTTATTCACCTGACCGGTTAAAAGTGCTGACGCCCTGTCTGCATTATTTGGTCACGTTGAATTTAAAGGTGATGATCAATGTTTGATGATAAGTAAAAACTGT
Source organism: Teleopsis dalmanni (assembly GCF_002237135.1). NCBI lineage: Eukaryota > Metazoa > Arthropoda > Insecta > Diptera > Diopsidae > Teleopsis > Teleopsis dalmanni. The sequence continues at coordinate 120,280,273 of NC_051846.1, read as the reverse complement.
AGAATAAGTTAGTTATAAAATAACAATTCGAAAATAAAGACATAGTCTTTAAAAATAAAATATAAAGGAATAAGAAGACATAGTCTTCCCTAATTTTTATTTATAAAATTATAATATGGAATAAGAAGACATAGTCTTCCCGGTTATGTTATAAGTAATAAAACAATAAAACATAATTTTTTTTAAACATAAAATAAAGTGTTTTATTAAGTTATATACATAGAGTGTGCATCACTCAAAAAATCTTAAAAATGAAGTGTGGGCAATTTCACAAAAATCGGTCGCAGAAATCGGGGAAATAGTATTTGAGTTATTTTTGTGTCACATGGACTCGTTGTGATTCAATTTTTAATTTTTCAGCTTTAACATGCGGGAGAGTTTGGAGTGTTGAAGCATTTCATACTTAATAAGTTTTAAAGAAATTTGTATTGCTTTTCTGCGCTCTGAGCTACAGTTGTTGGTATTTTTATGTAGAAAGGTGCATTTAACAATTGAGAAATCAAAAACAGCAACTAATGAAAATATCAAAGCAAGAAATGTCTGCAAAAATACCAAAAAACTTATTTTTTGTTTACAATCCATTTTTTTTCTTCATTATAGAATTTTCTGTAAAACCGAAATTTTTATTTTCAAGTTTAACTGAAACACATTTGTATAGAAGTAAACAGCACAGTATATTTTGTAAATTATTGTATGTTATTCGCAATTTTATGAAATTTTGGCGAAATTGAGATTTCGTACAATTTTGGCGAAATTTGAACCCTTATAATTTTATATCTACTAATTGAAAAATTATTATTTTTAATATTTTTTACAGCTTAGGATATTGTTACCATTTTTAAATAAAAACATGTTTAAATTTTATTAACAGTTAAAATTAAAAGTGAAAATTTGCAAAAATCCCCCGTGTTTTTACGACTTTTTTCACTACAATCTGCGATACCCAAAAAATGTATACAAGTTTTCCATAAAATTTTTTCCACTAATAGCCAAATGTTAAAGGTTCACAAAAATTTGCAGTTCCCAGTCTATGTTTTGTATATATTTCAGATCTCAGAAATTACTGAATAATTATGCAAAATATGAGCTTCAGTACACTTCATAAAGTTTAACAAAAAATTCAATAAGTAATAATATAAGGACAGTTATTATATTATAAATATTGGTTTCGATGACGATTATGAGTGCAATAGGTAGTATAAGTGCAAACTACCTATTCTTATTGCACTATAGACTACCCCGCTATCCTTCTTTTATTGCGGTTTTGTTTTTAATTTTAATAGTTTATTGTTTTTTTATTATTAAATTATTTTATTGCTTGGTGACTTATAATTTATAAATTCAGTTATTAATATCATATACATACGCTAAGAAAGTCAAAAAACGTCGGCAATAGCAATTTAAATATTAAAAGTGTTTTAATTTAGCCAATTGTAAAATAAGTGAGGATAATGATAACAAGTGCCTTGATGATGTGCTTTCTTCTTCTTTGATAGAACTCGATAAAAATAACTCTAGGGTGTCTAGTAATTGTGCAGTAGAAGCCTACTCTGATCTGGAGTGCAATGACTTCGAAAATTGCATTATATCAGATGCATTTTCCAATTCAAAGAATATAAATATTGATTTATTGTCTTTAAGATACACAATAGGGTACGTAGCTAAAAAAATACTTTCAAAACTAAATTGTGAAGCTTGCAATATAAACTTAAAAAAAGGGATGAAATTTTAACTGCTCCAAGTGAGCTTTTCATCGACTATAAAAATTATAATTCTCTTTCAAATTTCGGTAACCTGTTTGCGCCATCACAAAATTTTTTCAATGTTTCTTGTAAACATGTCGAGGTTTTTAAAAATGTATTCAAAAATAAACCAGATGCAATTGGCATTAAAAGTTTAATAATAGAAATGTGCAATAAATAACCCCTCAGTGGTTTAACGGGCCCTGTAATGAACATCTAATCCAGCTTCTTGATTTTTTAATTCTGCTTTTACTTCGTAAGCATTGCTTGTGGGCCTTAAAGAAGTCTAAAATCAACAAACATTTCTAAAATGTATAAGAAATATGTTAGCTCTACAATTCAAGTTAGCACTTAATATAAGATCAATTAAGACAAGTCTTATTAACAATAATGTAAAAGAACTTAGCCAGAATTTAGTCATAAAATATAGTGAATTTATATTTTTTTTGAATGTTAAGAATAAGAATATTATTAAAATAATTTGTATTATTAAATAACCAAACATTGTAAAATAGATAATTATATTCTTAGAAATAATTAAGTTAAGCAAGTGTCAAATTAGCGAATATTATTAAAGTACATATTTTACATTCTTAGAATTAAATTAAATTGTAATATTGCAAATATTAGAAAAATAATAAGGAACAAAACATACAAAATAGTTTAATAAACGAAATATAAACATATTTAAATATACATACAAATTAAAGAAAACGAACATAATATAAAATGCATATATGTATATACATATGTTTTTATATCCAAAAGAGCATATTTATAACCAAAAGAGCGGTTGAGTGTGATAACGCGCACATATCAATGAAAATGCAGTCTGTTTCCGATTTTATGTTATAGGTTCATTATTCAGCATTTATATTATTCAACTGCAACTGTTATGACGCTCTATTTGTTTTTCATATATTATATATATTATGGTAATTTCCCTTTATATGGAATTTTCTTTTAAGTTTGTTTTTTATTTCTTCACACTTTATGCTTTATGCACTTTACGATGGGAGCAAAACAAATAACAAAGTTTATAAAAGATATAGCCAATGCATTACAAGGCTTAGACTTAGTATTTTGCATTATTTAATTTATTATAATAATTTGTTACCGGGCTAATTGGTCAAATTTTAATATAAATAAAAAGACACTAATTTATTATTTATATTTAAAAATCGTTTATATTTTATTTCCGATATTTCGACTATCTTCGATAGTCATCTTCAGGGAAAACTACACAAAATATAGGATGTTCACATTTTTATAGCAGATTATAAAGAAAAATCATACAATAAATACAATAATAATGATGACAACAAGAGAAAAAAAACAACAATAAAAATACAAAAGAAAAATTAAAATTATAAAAAAAATTTATAAAAAAAAAAAAAAACAAAAAAAGCTTTACAAACATCCTGTGTCATTTGTTTATAATATTCCTATAAGCCTGAGCACAGTTGTCCGTATCAGTTTTATAATTAAGTCTTATATTATTGGGCACTTGAAGTATTGAGAGCATTTCTAGAAAGTACCTCTTATTATGGAAGTCATTCTTTATTAAAATATCACGCACTATGTTCTTTTGTTCATTATGGAAAATTTTGTCACTCAGTACTAGAACTCTTCTAATAAAATTGGATGCTGTATTTAAAATCACGTGTTTAGGATGATTGGAATTATAGTTAATTAATCTTCCTGACGCTGAAGACTTTTTATACCATTGAAAGTGAATTTGGTTATTATGTCTAATTAATTCAACATCTAAATAAGGAAGCTTGTTATTCTTTTCTTCTTCTATGGTGAATTTTAAATTTGTGTGAAAAGAATTCAAAATTTGAAGTATTTGAGTTATTTTATTTCTGCGTATTATCGCGAAGATATCATCTACATACTTCGTTAATAATCTTGGTTTATATTCCTGGTCATCCACACACTTTTCCAATAATTCTTCCATCACGATATCTGCTATAATGGGTGATAACGGTGAGCCCATTGGCATGCCTTTACGTTGTTTATAAATTTTGTTGTCTAGCTTGAAGTAATTATTTTCTTTAAGACAGAAATTTAAAATTTCGAAGAAAAGTGATTTAGTAATCTTAGTGAATGTCTTAATTATATTCCACTTCTTTTCCAAAATTTTAATGGCTAGTTCAACCGGTATATTCGGAAATAAGGATACTACATCAAAGGATACCATTATTTCATCATCGAATATATATGAATTATTGACCTTATTTTTGAAATCAATTGAGTCTTTAACATTATAAACCGAATGTATGGTCAGATTTTTTAAAATTGACGCTATATATCGACACAATTCGTATGATGGTGAGTTAACTGAAGAGCAAATAGGCCTAAGTGGCATATTTTCCTTATGTAATTTAGGTAACCCATATATTCTAGGTGGGTTGGCTGTATATGTACATAATTTTAGTTTTTCTGTTTTGTTTATTATTTGATTATCAAAAAGTTTTGTGACTATTGTATTATTTTTAGTTTGTAACGTTGAAGTTGGATCTCTTCTGAGTATTCGGTATGTCATAATATCATTTACTATATTTTTAATTTCTTTGTCATAATGTTCTTTTTTTATTTTATTTTTTATTACTTAATTTATATATTTTTTATATAAATTCTTCTTTCTTCCATATTTCTTAAAATAAATTAATTTGGGTTTCTACCTATTATAACATAGAATAGACCAGAGCTGTTTAGACCATATACGATCGCGGACCAATACAATTCACTACATAGATTGGAGGGCCGCAGAAAATAACAAACATTCATGAATTTTTTTCGAAAAAATAAAAATACGGCCTTATGGTTAATTTGGTTTATTTCACTGTTTATTAAATTATCTTTCACAACTCTATCAATATCAACATTATAAGTTGTTGCCAGCTTTGATTTTATGAAGCACAAAGTTGAAAACGTGCTATTACAGAGATCGGTATTGTCCATCGTCGAACTAAATTTTAATCCAATCTTCGTTATTTATAGGAAAGGCTCGTTAAATAGCTTAAAAGTTCAGTTCCAGATTCTGTTTTGGTTCTGAAAAAGGGTCTGATTGAAGGTCACATAATTCCAACCGGTAATTAGCCTTTATATTTGCAATTGGAATTGTTAATGGATATAAAAAAATAGTTATTTCGCTCTTTAAGTCCTTAAAATCTGTGAACCGTTTGCGGTAGATATGGCAACCACAGAGCACAAAAACCACGATTGCAACAGCACACAAGCAAGCATCGTTCTCTTTGGTATTCGAGTCGGTTACCGACAAGCACGTAGATAGTGAAACTATAGTGAAATTAACACCACATAATTGGTGACCCCAATTAACATAAAATCAAAGAGGTAATAAAATAAGATAAAATAAATAAGTCGTTTTCACGACAATATAATTAGTAGTAAAATTTTTCATCGGAATTGGTGACAACTGACATTACATCATGAGCACGAGAGAAGGTAATCAGCAAGTAAATGGATCGAGTGAGTAGAATTTGGCAGCTCCATCAGCACCCAGTCAAGCCGAAGTGGGATAGAGCGTAGGAGCGATAGGTGTGTTCTAGTTTCCACCTTTCCTACACTCTGATCCTTGATTATGGTTCCCACAAATGGACAGGTTACAACATGTTAACAGAATAACATCAGATGTCTCCAAATTCTATACAGTTTTTACGGCACTTTACGCTATTTGCTCAGGCAAATAGCTAACATCGCAAAGTAGCCTCCGATCTCCGACAACATTGAAAGAAGAATTGATCCGACGCTTTGGATAATCAAAGCAAAAATAACTTATCAAACTGCTTACAAACTTAGAGGTGTTAAATAAGTGACTATCACAATTGCTTTATAACATGCGCAATCTAGCTGATACCAACATCCCTGAAGATGCACTTTCAACTGTCTGGTCATAAAGTTTACGCAGCAACATTAGATGCTTTTTGTCAGCATGGAAAATCTGAAATTTAGAAAGGACGGCAGAATTAGCTGACCGATTCATGAACAACTTACCAACTCCACAAATCGTGATAGCCACAACTTCAACAACTGGTACTCATCATAATCAATCGTAATCGCCGTTAGAAGCACGAGTACTGGCATTAGAAACAGCAGTGCTGCAGATTATATGCAGCTTGGGTGAGCTAACGAAGCAATTAAAATCTAGTAGTCGTGGTAGAAGTGCGGACCGTCGTCACGATAAAAGAGATCACAGATAGAGCAATAATAGTAACTAAGTATGCAGTTAATACACACGGTTCGGGCTCAGGGCGTTTAAATGCATTCCACCATGTTAATTCAGCAAAGCAGCTGAAAATCACAGCGCTACACCAGCAGCGGAAAACTAAAAACGTTTTCGCAAACAAATGCGGGATGCGACAACCTAATTCACAGCTACACGATCGAGATCAACTAATCAAATTAAACTTCCTAATCGACACAGGTTCAGTTGTTTCAGTCGTACTAGTAACTATCTATACATAAAGAAAAAAGCTAACTGATCCGATGACAAAGTTAAATGTGACTGGGGCGGTCAAAAATTCCGCCACACACTCGATCTCAACGCTGGATAAAAGTAGCAATCTTTTTACGATAGTCAGTAAGTACGTTGACCTAGCTAATCCCAACTCGTATCATCTTCCAAAAATGTCTCAGATTAGTCATCGTATAAGTATGGATTGTCAACCAATAGCTGAGAGGCCGAGGCGTTATGTAGGTGAGAAAATAACAGTCATAAATGACGAATTTAGGACACTGCTTCAACAAGGAATAGTGCGACCAGTTGATAGACAATAGTTAAGTTTCGACGATCTAGTTAGAGAGAGCTTCGGACGGTTGGCGAGCATGTGGAGACTTCCGCAGACTAAATGCACATATTATACCAGACAAATACCCAATACCGTTATTGAATCAAATTTCTGAAAGACCTTTTGGCGCCTGTAAATTCTAAAACGTCGATAACAACAGAGCATATTATAATATTCTAATGGCTTCAGAAAATGTCTGTAAAAGTGTAGTAAGCACTCCACTAGGCCCGTTCGAATTTGTTTTTATGCCATTTGGTGTCAAAAACGCGACACAAACATTTTAGAAACACATGTATTCCTTATTCAGAAAATTTCCTTTCGTTTTCTGTTATCTCGGCCCTATTGCACCAACACTTTTCACTTTGCAAAACTTATGAGTGACTTTTTTTTTGCAAAGTAAAAGTGAAAAACGTTGCACCAAAGACTTAAGATGATTTATTTTGCACTTTGCAAATAAAGATTTTATTGCAGAGTTTTTGCATAAAATGTAAAGTAAAGCGTTGCACCAAAAAATTAGATCACTTTCATTTTGATATTGGGTTTTGAAAGCATTTCGTTTCTGTTTGTATATTTTTTTTTTGTTTGTTTGATATTTAAATGCTATGAGTATATGATTTATGCATAGTACGTATTACTGAGTTTAAAAAAACGTAAGAAAGCGTCATCGATACTGTACGAGGAAGCAAAGGCATATTTAAATTTAAAAATAAAATATAAAAAAATTAAATAAATTAATTTAAAAAAAAACACTTTATTTAATAGAAGTGAATATATAAGAAATTTATGGATTTAATTTTTATATTTTATTTTACTTAATTTTATATTTTCTAAATTTTTAAATTTTAGTATTGGTACAATATAAATATATATTGTGTAAATATAAATATTTGTATAAAGATAAGTATAAAGTGTAATATATAAGTATAAAATCGAACTTATTTTAATTTTAAATTTGTAAGTAGCTTATAGTTTAATAATTTTTTGTAGTAAAGTTAATTTAAAATATTGCATTTAAATTAGACAAAAAATATTTAATTAATGTAAATAAATTAATAAAATAAAATTTTAAACTTATAAAAACTCCGGTAAGATATCCCTTCAATTATTGCCAAATGATAAACAGCAACTATATTTATTTTAAAAACAGCAATGATATTTGCCTAAACTAATTTTCTATTTCTATTTTTTCTTTCTTTTAAGCATTAATATTAATGTTTTAAAACTATTTTTATTTATTTATCAATGATTTCTTTCATTTTACGCATTTTGTCTTTTTTTAATATACATAAGAAACTTTTGTTTTGTGTAAAGCAATCATTTACAAAATTTGCAGAGTGAATTAATCATTTGCAATTTTTTTGTAAAGTTTTGCAGTTTACTTTTGCAAAGCGCAAAGTAAAATTTATTGGTGCAACAGAAAATGCAAAAAAACCGGTTTTTTGTCAAATATTTCACTTTCCTTTTCATACTTTACTTTTCATTGAAAAGTACATTGCTGCAACGCTTTGCCTTTTTTGAGTGTTTTCAAAACTTTGCATAACTCAATTCTCAAATTAATGCTTTATGTTCTCAATGAGAGAAAAATGCCCAAAAACTGAAAATAGTTTGCAAAGTGCAAAGTGAAAAGTGTTGGTGTTGGACATATTGGTTTTTACACTTAACATGGCAGAACATGAAAAACTATGGAAACCGTGCTAGACAAGTTACAAGAAGCATATCTGGGCGTTAATATTTCTAAATATGAGTACGGTGCGACATGAATCGCACACCATAGCGAGTAGAAGCCAATCAAAATTATGTCCGACCTAAGACAGTGTATGAAATACTTAAATTCCTTGAAGTTGTAAATTATTATCAAAGGTACATTCCTCGAGCAGCACAAGCACTTGTAAGCAGCCTTCTGAAAGAATCTAAGAAAAGAGATAAAACAGAAATAATCTGGACAGCAGAACTCAACACAGCGTTTGAAAACTGTAAGGCGTGAATATCAACGTTAACGCTACTAGTATTCTTGTCACCAAAAGCATCTCTTCGTTTGCAACCGTATTTCAAATGATTGAGAATTAAAACAATTTTTATCCGCAAACACAAAATTTCAACTCAAGAAATTACGTTCACAATCTAACTTCGAAGCATATTGTGATGTTACGATGGGCCAGTTAAGACCATTTGTAACCAAATCATTACGCAAAGAGGTATTTAGCTTAGTGCAATCTTTGGTACATCCAGGTTCCAGATTGACAGCTCGAAAACTCGCATCAAAATACGTGTGGCCATAAATGCATAAGGACATATAAACTTGGGTTCGAGACTATCAAGGTTGTCAGAAATCCAAAGCCAATAGACACAACAGAATAAAACCAAAGGCATTTGTAAAAACTGATTAACGATTCGACCACGTCCTCCTAGATTTAATAATATTACCACAGTATCAGGTACGCGTTAATCCGTTATGATTGACAGGTCTAGCCAATGGCCAGAAGTGATACCATTAAAATACATGACCATGATACAGAGTTATTCTGAGCTTTTATTCACCAGTTAGGAACCAAACGAATCCAGACTACGCCTTATTATTAAGGAGGGAATGGCATGGTAGAAAGGTTCTATCGCACGCTAAAAGCAGTGTTAATTGCATGTCGACGCATACGTGGTTTCAATTACTCCCATTAGTTCTTTAAGGGCCACGAGTATCAGTGAAGTAAGGCATAGGAGCCCGATCAACTTCGTCAACGCCCCCTAATCATATTTTGTGAGTATATGCATGAGGTATGACGAACGCCAGCAGTATATCATAGCAACAGGCCAATTTTCATACGCAAAGAACTCGACAACTGCTCACACGTTTACCTACGATCCGAGCACTCCGAAAACAACTAGAAAACCACCATATACAGAACCGTATAAAATTTTGAACAAAATAAGTGATCAAGTATTCCCAATTGAAGTAGGTGACCAAAATTTGAACTCATCAGTCGAAAGGTTTTAACTTCTGAAGCCAGCATTCCTTGAAAATACAGATGATCCAGCACAATTCTTAGAAATTTTGTTAAATGATCCTAGGCCAAAGTATAACACACCACCACTCGCTTCAATTGAGTAATAGTCCATTACAGTTAGATAAACTAAAAGAAGATCACACTTATAAACAGTCTTCATCACAGTCCTCTGGCAACCTTTTAAGAGGGGAGGATATGGCAACCTTAGAACACGAAAAGCACGATGGCAACGTTTTAACACCTTGTGCGGATTGTTTGTGTTTTGTTTTCATGAATGCACGCGTTTCGAGTGCGGATCGCTGGTTCGGTAGATAATTCTTGTAATTGAACTCTATGTACGATAGAAAGTTCTTAAGTGCGGTGGAATATAATATACTCACTTGGAGCTATGAAAAACTGCAGCCGATAAGTGTTATTTTTTCATAAATTTCTTTTTAAATTCTTTAATTTTTTGAATTTTCTTATATCGCTTTTTATTTTATTGAATTTTTGTCAGTTTTGGTGCTCTTTTTTCTGCAAAATAATTGCATACATATAAAATCAGCTGATAGAGACAGCAATTAATAGTGAATAAGTGTTATAAAACGATCAAATGATTAGATCAATTGTTACACAAAAGCTTGTGCAACCGTGTAATATTGCACTCTTATTTAGCAATTTAGCAAAATATTTAAATTTAATTAGCAAATTGTAAATTAATTTAGCAAAATTTAAATTTTAAATTTACTAGCAAAATTTTAATGTTAAGCATAAATTCTGAATTTGTACATTTGAAATTTACAGGTAATTAATTCGTTTTTAATTTTCTAAATAAATCAAAAGGGTATTAATAAGGTATGAGTGGGCAAAGAACATCACCTATGCGGAAACAAAACGCATCTCAAAAAACATTGGAAAAGGAGGTAGTAAATATTACTTTATCCCCCAAGCCAGATGATAGCGTTGAAGATAAGCTATTACAACTATCTGCGATGATGGTGTCTCAAAGACATATCAATAAGGATATGCGGAACCTGCTAGCACAGATAGTTAAGATGTATAAGTCGGAGCAAGAAAGGGGGTCACTAGTACAGGTAGCAGCTAAGAGTGTGACTTCCATTAGCGTGCAAACTCAGAGAGCACTAAAGCGTTCTGCAAATGAGAAACCGAACGGTCCATCGCCCAAAGTTCAGATTAGGGAAATTGGAAGCAAGGAATATGGAACGCCTTGCAATAAATGGCAACTAGTGGAAAATAAAAAGAGGAAAATTGTGACAAAACTTGACCTCGTTAAAGCGCCAAGAGTGAGACCTGAAGCTATTCTTATTAGCAAGACGACAGACAAGTCTTACGCTGATATGTTAAAGCTCATTAAATCAAAACCAGAGCTTCAAGAATTCGGAAAAAATGTGAACAGAATCCGAAAAACAACGAAGGGGAATACATTGATTCAGCTTACCAAACAAGCTGGAACTTTAGCTAAGGATTTATGCACTGAAATGAAGAACACACTTCAGAATTATGCAAGTGTAAAATCCTTAACACAACGCACTCTAATAGAATGCAGGGATTTGGACCAGGTAACGTCCAACATAGAGGTGTGCGCAGCGATTGCTGAACAATTTCCAGCAATAAACGTAAGCGACATCAACGTCAAGTTTCGGTGTTACGCAAGGGACAATACACGAACAGCGATTATCGATCTCCCTTCTAAGGATGCCAGAAAGCATATCACACCCATGAGGTGCTTTAAATGTCTTCAATTTGGACATGCTGCTAGACATTGCAAAAGCGATAATGATAGATCTAGCACATGTATGAGATGCGGAGAAGATGGTCATAAGGCAAAATCATGCTCGGCTTAACCAAAATACATCCTATGTCCGGAAAACTGTAAGGGTGGTCATCTACACTACTCACGAAGTTCCAAATGCGAATCCTACAGGAAGGCTATGCAGGAGATGAAGTCCAAAAAATGATTAAATTTGTGCAATTGAACCTAAATCGATGTGAGGCTGCCCAAGACCTCTTATCCCAAACAGCTTTGGAATTAAAATCGGATGTACTCGTAATTAGTAAATTTTACAAATCAGAAGAAACCTCTAAATGGGTACAAGATACTTCTGCAAAGGCAGCTATTTGGCTAGGACAGGACATATTGTTTAAACCAAGCGTATTGGTTCAAAAGGAAGGTCTAGTACTTGTTAGAATCCGAGGTATATATGTGTGCAGCTGCTACATATCCCAAAATATTACCCAAGAGAGATTTGAAGAGTTTCTCGAAAGGCAATCAGGAACTGTCAGAAATAAAACTCCCATCATTGTTGCAGGGGATTTCAACGCTTGGGCAGTCGAATGGGGCAGTACTAATACAATACGCCGAGGTAAAGCCCTATTAGAGACATTCACTTCACTAAACCTAACACAACTGAACAATGGGTATAGCCCAACGTTCGATAATGGTAGAGGCGTATCATACATAGGCCTCACCTTCGTCAGCCCGTAATTAGTAAGGTGTTCGCAATGGAAAGTAACAAACCAATATACCCACAGCGACCACAATGCCATTTGCTTTTCTATATCGTTGAAAGCGAAATTTGCTTTAATAAAATCGCAGAGAAAAGCACAGCAAATAGGTTGGAAAACTAAGTATCTCGACAATAATGTAATGGAATTCATGACCGAAAACATGAGTTTCGGAGTTGGGGATGCTACTGAAAAATCAAATCATTTTATGAAAGAACTATGCAACATCTGTGATGCATCAATGCCAAGAAAAGGCAGAAGTAATGGGCGCGTATCAAACTATTGGTGAACGGAAAAAATAGCTTTACTAAGATCTCAATGTCTTGCCTCCCGTAGACATTTCCAATGCCACAGATCTGAAGTAGATGCGGAAAGGCTTCTACAAAAATACCGAGAGAGCAGATCTAAACTTAAAAAGGCAATTATTAGGAGTAAGAACCAAGCTTTTCAAACCCTGATCAATGATGTAGACTAAAATGTCTGGGGCGACGGTTATAAAATTGTAATGCGTAAATTTAAGATGTTAAGAGGCTCGGTACCTAATATAATGGCGAATATCGTTAAACACTTGTTCCCAAAAAAGGGAGAACTTAGAATCTTAATATCGATAAACACTGAATTAAACGAGATCCCCCTGGTTACAGATTCTGAAGTCATAGCCGCTTCTTCCAGAGTTAAGCCCAATAAATCTCCTGGATTGGATGGAATTCCCAATACCGTATTGAAGAAGGCAATACTAAAACAAGCTGCTATATTCAGGTATGTATTCAACAGTTGCCTACAGGAAGATATTTTTCCTTCGTGTTGGAAAAAGCAAAGATTGGTGCTTATTCCTAAATGTAATAAGCCCTCAGAACTATCATCGTCTTGCAGACCTTTATGTCTACTGGACACTGCAGGTAAGAAAGAAAGAATTAAGAATTCCTGGAAAGAATTATATGTTCTAGATTAGAAAAATTCACGGAGGCAAGGCAGGGTCTGTCAAATAACCAATTTGGTTTTAGACCTAAACGTTGTACTGTTGATGATATATTACATGTATGCAACATTGCGAAGGAAGCTACTAAGGGCTTAAGGTAGCTAGGTGGTACCAAAAAATACTGCGCGGTGGTGACCTTAGATGTTAAAAATGCTTTCAACGCTGCTGAGTGGAGTAGCATCTTAAATGCACTGTTGAAAATAAAAGTCCCAGAATATCTTTTAAAAATAATTACATCATATTTTAAAGACAGAATACTCTTATATTATACAGACTCCTGACCCAAAACATATAAGATTACGGGAGGGGTTCCCCAGGGATCAGTTCTAGGCCAATTCTTTGGAATATCATGTACGATGGTATCCTTCGAGTTGAAAAACCGGACGGAGTAAACGTAGTTGGGTATGTAGATGATATTGCAATAGTAGTGGTCGCAAAAACTCTAGATGAAGTGGCTAGGAATTGCAACGCTACTATTGCAGCAGCTAAATCGTGGTTGCAAAACAGCGGATTAGAGCACGCTGAGCATAAAACTGAGGTGCTGTTAATCAGCAGTAGGAAAAGGATTGAACAACTCTCAAATAAAGATGGTGGCGTAGATATACAATCTAGCCCCCAACTTACGTATCTTGGTGTTACCCTTGATAGTAGGTTGAATTTCAAAACTCACCTAAAGCAATCGGGAGACAAAGCCTCACGTGTTTGCAACACATTGGCTTGGTTAATACTGAACATAGGAGGCCACAAGGACACAGCTAGTGTTCTTTTAGCATCCATTTCCATGTCGGTGATGCTATATGCTGCTCCTGTGGGGACACATGCTACAACCATAAAGTCGTATTCACGTGTAATGAAAAGCAAACCTACGCATCTGCCGTGCTTACCGTACAGTATCGGGTGATGCTGCGGGAGTGTTGGCAGGACGTATGCCAATAGACCTTGAAGCGCTCTTAGCCAGAGACAGCTTCTACCTGCGTTCTCGTCTACGAATGAATGAAACTCAGCAATCTCTGTCACATACTTATCTAGAAATAAGACACAAATATCTTAATAAATGGCAACATAGGTGGGACTATTCCCAAAAATCAGGATGGGCGTATTCCTTAATGCCAAATATAAAAGTTTGGATTAACCGAGGATCTGGAGTACTGGGATTTCAATTAACGCAGTGTCTTACGGGGCATGGCTGCTTCCGTGAATACTTATACCGGTTTAGGCTTGCAAGTAATCCCTACTGCCAGTTTTGTCCAGATAAAATTGAGAGCCCCAACCATATAATTAGAGACTGTATAAGATTCGCTGATACTAGACAAAATTTGGAGACCATAATTGGGGAAGCCAGCCCTCCTGCTGTAGTAATGTAGATGTTGGCAAGCAGTGAAGAATGGAGCCTCTATAAGAGCATAATATCTAGAATAATAAACACTGTTAGAGCGGACGAAATACCTAGTACACAATCGGAGTGAAAGCACGCTAAGTGCTCTTCTAACCTGTGAAGGAATACCTTAATTGGTCGTACTGCAGGGACTTACAGGAGTTTGAGATGAGAATGTAGGGGACTTTTTAGTCCGTAGGCATGTATGACTCAATTGGGTTATGCATGAATCGGGCATGGAAATGGTACGGGCCATTTGTATCTTTAGAAGATTTTTCCCCCAGGTTCGATACCAAAAAAAAAATACGCACGCAGTAAGTGACGCTGTAATGGAATTAGCACTGTCACGTTGTTTAAATTCAAGAAATATCTCATTAATGTAAACAGAAAAATTGCATAATTCAACATTTTTCATATCTATACAAAAGCGCGAAAAGTGATCGCTCCGCAACTTCTATCGTTTTTAATCCGAAAAGTTAAATTTCAAAAAAAACAAAAAAAAATTTATTTGCTCAACAGTTGATAGAGACAGCATATGCTTTTCTTAACGAAAGTAAGAAATTGCAAATGTGGCATTCCCACAGGGTAAGTTATAAGTACCTTTAAAAACTTAAATAAAACTAAATTTTTATTTATTTATAAACCTAAAAATTTTAAATAACTAAATAAACGAACTGTAAATATATTGTGACACTCTTATATTTTGTTAAATTCTTTCAATTATTTATAATTGTTTTCGTAATGTTGGTTTACTTCGTGAAAACTGTGCGCTACAGGATAACTACGACACTTAAACAACCAGACATTTTTCAAATCGGTCATCGACATAAACTTTATTTTAGGCTTTGAACTATGATCAGCGAATAGCTCAGCCTAAAAGGATGCAAGATGCCATGACGAATATTCCATCCCCTTCATGTAGAAATGAAAGGCCTTTGGATCAGACTCAAGATAACATGCTAAATGAGCTAAAACGTAACATTAAATTTTTAACAGAAAAATAAATCTATTAGAAATCAATTGTGAAAGACTTAAAAAAGAAAATCAAAAACTAGAGGCAGAAATAGTACGCTATCACAAAAGAAAGAAGCTGATAAGAATGCTGTTGATGCAAAATTAGATAGCACGAGCGTTCAGTACCATACTGATGAAGAGGAATTGGCGTTAGAAACTGACTGGATATTGAAACAAAAACGCCCGAATAAAAAACGAAAAGCTGAATCTTCTCCAGAGCTTCATGTTTCATATGATAAAAATACAAATGCTAATTCGAAACCGAAAATTCTATTAAATACTAAAGGCCTCAAAGTGCATTCTCCCCCTCCAATAATGATATCAAAAGTTACTGATTACATAAAGATTTACGAAGACATTAAAAATACGACGAAAACAGATTTTTCATTCAAGCTTATAAATAATGGGAAGTAGAAGCTCAGTACCAGGGAAGCAGATGACTACAGAAGCATAATAAAGCTGCTGTCTAATGCTAAGATAGATTGGTACTCATATGAAGATAAACAAACAAGACCTATTCGTGTTATTGTTAAAAACCTGCATCACTCCTGTGAACCTAAACTTATTGTCGAGGACTTACAGAGACAAGGGCTCAAATCCACAAAGGCAGATCGGAAATTTAAATGGAAAACAAAGGAGCCATTAGATATGTTTCTGTTCACCTTTGAGTCTATTGAAGACATTAAAAAGGTTTACGGAATAAATAATATATTAGCTACTATTGTTTCCATTGAAGCAGTAAAAAGACCAAACCAAATACCTCAGTGTAAAAATTGTCAAACTTTTGGTCACACAAGGAACTGCTGTTCAAAAATGGCAAGATGTGTCAAATGTACGGGAAAGCATCCAACAACAAGCTGTATAAAACCACCAGAAACTTTACCAAAATGTTGCAATTGTGGTGAATCTCATCCAGCTAACTATCGCGGATGTATTGTGGCCAAAGAGCTACAAAAGATGCGAAACAAAACCGTTCAGAAAGATAACCAAAGTAGTAAGCCAGATAAACCCAACTCTGCTGCCACTGAATATATAAAAAATTTGTCAGTTTCTAAACTAACACAAAATTATGAATCACCTTCATATGTCCAAGCACTAAAATCAAATAATAACTCTCAAAACCCTGGAGAAATTTCTTCAACCTTGCAGTTGGTACTTCAACTGCTACAAAACCAGGAAAAATTTAATAAAGTTTTAGATGAACGGATAAGTAAACTAGAACAGATCCTTCCCAAACACCATATGTAATGCAGTCTTCAATAAAAGTTATACTCTGGAACGCAAATGGGCTGCTAC
The DNA here is from genome assembly GCF_002237135.1 of Teleopsis dalmanni. Lineage (NCBI taxonomy): Eukaryota > Metazoa > Arthropoda > Insecta > Diptera > Diopsidae > Teleopsis > Teleopsis dalmanni. The sequence goes on along the minus strand of NC_051846.1, from coordinate 120,263,549 downwards.
ATCAACAAAGCGAACTACAGACTATTCTTTACAAAAAGTCCATCGATATATGTCTAATAGCAGAAACGTACTTTACGAGGGAATCACATATAAAATTTAGAGGTTATGAAACTTACCACACTACTCACCCGAATGACAATGCACGAGGGGGAAGTGCTATTATAATAAAGGAAACCATCAGTCACTATGAAGAGGAAAATATCAGCTGTAGCGAAAGAACTCTTACAAATAGAAAATGGATACGACCTCTCTTTTGATCATTCACCTGTGCACCTCTATATTAATATAAATGTAGTCATAAATGAACCGATGCCTTACCTAATAAATAGACCTACTGACTGGGATTACTTTAGGCTGCACCTTGAAAACACACTTAATCTTAACTCTGATCTAAACTCCATGACTGAAGTGGATAACGAAGTTCTTCTATTTACACAGCAGATTCAAAAATCAGCATGGATGAGTACTCCTCAGTTCTCTAAACACCAGATTAGACCAATTCTTCCAAAAGAAATTGATAAACTAATATGGGAAAAAAGGAAATTGCGTAAAAAATGGCAACAAACACGATCACCAACTGATAAAACGAAATTAAATAGAAAAACTGCACAACTACGAAAACTTATCAATAATGTTAAAAACGATAAGATACAACAGTGTAACGTTATGTGCAGGTTGTAATGTTGTTGAAGTCTTTTCAATGAATTATCAGTATACTGATTCCTGGAAACGATTCAAGGATCACCTATCGACCAATGTAAGTGGATACGACCTATTAGTGGCAGAGGTAAGTATTGCTAAGCTCTTCAGCCGCATATTGTCCTGTCAGCATCTAAATGCCGCATAGAACACGATTCAAGTAAAAGACGTAACCTTGTCTTAAGTTAAATTGAATCTATTTTTATTATAAAAATCATAAAAATCATTATTCTAGTTAATTTACTAAACAATTATTATTTACTTCTGATTGATTTGAGTAACCAATCAATGCATTGGTTACTCCCATAAATTACATTAATTATTTTATTACATATATTTTATAAACAAATACTCTTCTAACGCATTACAATTATACGTCATATATTGTTTTAAAGAGTTAATGTACTTTCTAGAATTTAGGTTGGAATAGTGCAATGACCATACATGCTTATCATGTCTTATGTTACAAATGCGTATTTGTAACAGCATGAGTCAAACTATTTCTTTTAAGTAATATGATCAAAGTCAAAGCGTCAAACAGACAAAAGTGCATATTATAATTTATGACACATTTATTTTATCTGAATGAACAGTGGCTTGTCACATATGATATTAACGTAGGTCATGGGCACTACACCCTACCCCTTTAGAAAAGTGTAAATTAATTGAATTGAATATTTAAGTAATTTGCACTACAAATTTTATATAATTATAAGTGATTAATTCTTCATATATCATATTTCTTAAATTAACAATTTTATATACCTTTTTTTTTTTTTTTTATTGCTATAAATGTAATTATTATTTAATATGTGGATTCATATCTAGCAAAATATGATATTATTATTTAATATTTTCAATATGTAGTATTCATATAATTCTTACTTAATATGGTATTACAAAATTTATTTTTTTGCTGTTTCTGCATTTTATTAAATTCTTGTTGTGCAGTTCAACAAGTTTTTCATTCATTAATAATGTACTGTTTGTACCTTGTTGTGATACAATTTTATATGGGCCTTTATATGGGTTATCTAATTTCTTTTTGTTGCCTTTTTTGACATATACAAAATCATTTATTTTAAATTTTGCTTTATTAACATTTTTTTGTTTTTCTTTCATTAAATGTTTAGCATTGATTAATTGTTCTCTTGCTTTTTCTTGAGAGAGTTTTAATTTTATTTTTAATTCATTAGCACAATTTTCAATATCATATATAGTTTGTTTATTTCTAATAATTTCACATGGTAATGCACATAATTTACCATATTCTAATTCAAATGGAGTGTATTTTGTTGTTGTGTGTGGAGTCGAGTTGTAACTGTACACGTAGTAAGGAAGTAATTCGTCCCAATTGTTTATTGCTTTCATGGTCGTGAAGTAGTCATTCAAAACTCTGTGGTTTCTTTCAACTGTTCTTAATGTCTCATGGTGAAATGGTGTTAATGTTACTTTTTCTATCTTTAGCAATTTACAAATGTTTTTTAGAAATTCATTTGTGAATTCTGTACCCTTGTCAGTTTTCATTTTTCTAAAAAAACCGTACTTAAGTATGAATCTTTCTACAATTGCTTTCGCATATTGACGGCGTCTTTCGTTTTTAAAGTAATCGCTTTTAAAAATTTTGTTAATTCACATTGAAATGTTAAAATGTATTTATAATTGTTAGATGGTATTAATGGGCCTTCAATGTCTATTGTTATTATATCAAAAGATGTGTTTGGTGTTTCGGTAATATGGTAGTTTTCTTTTGTGTGCCTAATTATTTTAACTCTTGCACATGTGTCACAGTTGTTGACAAAATTTTTTTACCATTTTGTTCATGTTTTTCCAAACAAATTTTTGTTTTAATTTATTTATGCATCTCTTAATTCCACAATGTTGTCCATGTAGAGATTCGTGATATTCTTTTATTAATCTGAGCATTTCTTTTGTATCTTCTATTCGTTTCGGTGGTGTATATATAATTATGTCTTGACTTTCTTTTAATTTTAATTCTTTCTGCAGCTTATTAAATATTTCTTTCAGTTCTTGAAAGTTTATTTTATTTAATATTTCATCGTTTTCCGCCAGCGCTAGCTTTGTAATTTTTAAGTTGTTCAACTTGAATAATAACTTCTTCAGAATCAATTTTATCTCCGATAATAATTTCTCGTTAAATTCGACAACTATCTTATTTGCTGCTATAATATTTATTGCACTATTTTCATTGAACTTTTTATTTTTATGTTCAAGTACTTTTCCACCTTTAATATATTTTGCACTGTTTCTATTGAACTTTTTATTCTTATGTTCAAGTGCATTTTCTTCAATTCCATTTGCAGAATGGTTTACCTTTTTAAATTCAAGTTTCTTTACAAATCTTACATCTGTTTTTGATGTCGCGTTCCACATGTGGAGATGATCAATTTCCGTGTTAGCATTCAAGGTTTGCTTTTTACTTTCTTTATGTGCTTTAATATTTTTGCTCATTGTTCTAGTTAATACATTTATGTTTTTGGGTATCATTTCAATTAGTTGCTTTGAATCTAATTGAATCCTAGATAGTGCATCTGCGTTCGTATTCATTTTCCTTTGTTTAAATATAATGTTGAAGTTGTAATCCATTAAATCTATCCTAATCCTTATTAATTTTGAGGATGGATTCTTGTGTGTAAAAAGACTAACTAGTGGTCTGTGATCAGTATATACCGTAAAATTTCGTCCATATAAATATGGTCTGAAATAATTAATTCCCCAATGAATTGCAAGAAGTTCTGTCTTTATTACAGGCTTGTTTATTTCATGCTTGTTTAGAGTTTTACTAGCATAAGCTATTGGTTTATCATTTCCTATTTCTCCTTGTGACAAAACTGCTCCTAATGCATAATTAGAGGCATCTGTCGTTAATATAAAATTTTTCGAGAAATCTGGGTAGCTTAAGAATGGTGGTGAAATTAACTTTGTTCTTAAACTTTCAAAAGATTTATCACAGTCTTCCGACCAGCAGAATATTTGATTCTTCTTTAGTAAGTTAATGAGAGGTCTAGCTATTTCAGCAAAATCTTGTATAAACCTTCGATAATAATTGCACATGGCAACAAATCTTCGAACTTCATCTGAATTTCTAGGTTTTGGGTAATTTCGGATTACTTCATGTTTGCTTGGATCAGTGCATACACCTTGCGCTGTTATCAAATATCCAAGATATACAACTTCTGGTTGTTTAAAATTACATTTTTTAGGGTTTAATTTAAGATTATGTTCTTGTAGTCCACTAAATACTTTTATTAGATTTTCATTTTGATTTTTTAAATTGGAACCGAATATTATTATGTCAGCTACATATAAAAATGCGGATGAATCCAAACCAGTTAATGCTAAAGTTAGCATTCTTTGAAAACTATTAGTTGAAATTTTTAAGCCAAAAGGTAATCTTTTAAAATGAAAATGACCTGTATTGGTTGAGAACGCAGTTAAATGTTTCGATTTATTGTTAAGTGGAATCTGATGAAAACTACTAGTCATATCAAGTGTAGAAAAATATTTCGCTTTACCTAATATATCTAGAACGTCTGCTAAACGAGTTAGTGGAAATTTATCATCTACTACTTTGTTATTCAGTTGTCTGAAATCTATTACTAATCTCTATTTCTCTTGTCCATCTTTATTCTTTTTCAGAACTAATAAGATTGGTGAATTATAAGGACTTGTTGACGGTTCTACTATGTCTTCTTTTAGTAATTTATCTACCTGTTTATTCACTACATGTAATTGCGTATTCGGAGTTCTGTAATTTTTTATGTAAACTGGTGTTTTATCTGTAGTTGATATATGCTGCTCATAAAAATTATTAATTGTTAGAGTTTCTCCTTCTAAATGAAATATTTCCTGGAAGTCTTCACAAATGTTTAATATCGAATTTTCTGCTTTTTGATCTAAACATGGGAGTTTCAATAACTTCTTTATTCTATCAAATCTATTAGCATATAGGGACGCTCTGTTATAATTTAATATGTTATAATCTTCTAATTTTTTTATTTCAATTTTTGCATTTTTTATGACTACTGGTGTTTCTCTTGTATTTAATATTCGAATGTGTTTTATACCTATTCCTGGTATTACGGAATTAGCTATAAATACTCCTTTCATTATCTCTTTACCACAAATTATACTATCTTCATTTATATCTAATTTTATAGGTTGAACTACTTCTGCTCTAGGGGGCAGTGTTATATATGCCAAATTTTTTGTATTTATATTTATAGGTAAGATTATTTCATCCTCCTGATAAGTCATCGTTAATGTACATGTTTCATAATCTATCTTGCAGTTATGCTTTAATAAGAAATCTCTACCTAATATGCCGTCAGTTGGCAGATTGATATTGGGTTTAACGATATTGAATTCATAAGATATACTTTTCTCATTTAAAAATAATTTTGTTTTTAATAATCCTTCTGTAGATATTCTACTATTACAAATGTCATTTAATTTGCAATTTTTCGAAGTATCTATTTTTAAATTTTTATTTTCTAATAAATCTCTCTTTAATATTGATGTTTCGGCGCCCGTATCTATTAGTAAAGTAATAAACTAATTGCTAATTGAAGTTTTTATTGTTATACAGTTAGAAATGTTTTTTGCCGAAGTAAAATTTAATACTTTCGAATGTTCTTGTTGATATTTGAGTTTACGTTCCCCGGAGTATTGTGACCGGGGGTGTTCCCGTTTTTTTGTTGAAAATTATTGAAATTTCTTGTTTGACTATTGTAGTTGCTTCGTTGATTGCTGTACTTGTTTGCAAACCTCGTTGAGTCATTATTTCCATGACTTCTGTCATTTCTTGATTTATATCCCTGGTTATTTGATTTATAGTTAGAGTTTCTGTATGCATTTTGCATCAGACTTCTGTTTTGTGTCTCAACATCTGTTGCAATCTGTATGGCTTCAGATAATGTTGATATCCTGGCTGCTATAACTACATTTCTTATCTTCTCATTCAGCCCATTTGTGAATGTACTGAGACCTAATTGATCTGTCATTTCTAATATGATATCTCTATTATTTTCTCCCTGCTGTGAAATGTATATTTGATTAAGCATTGCTATTTGTTCTTCTATTTTTAAAGCATAGTGAGCAATCGTTTGTATGCCTTGGCGCATTCGAGTAAGATTGTTCTGTATGATTAAGGGATTGGCTTTTGGTTTGTAAATTGTATTTAGCTTCTTAATTAAATTTTTTATTATGTCATCTTCCTCACTTATAACCAACTTATTTTTAACTCGATCAGAAAGTTTAGTTGATCTTACAAAATTTAGTAGAATGGTTCTCTCTACTTCATCCTTCAACGAATATGAGTAGAATTGCAAAGTACCGGTATAGTTAGATAAACTTTTTATATTTCCATTAAATTCAGGAATTATTTTTGAAGCTGTTATCATGTCAAAACCAGCCATCAAATTTTGATACTGTGCTGTCGCTAATCTGGTCTGGTTTGTTTTTTACATATTTATTTATTTCCTCTACTATTGTGTCAAATTTCGTTCTTACTAATTGTAACTGTTATGTCAGTATTTTCTTCTATTTCTAACCAAATTTGTTTTATATAATTCTTAGTTATGCTAATATATTTATCAGTATAAGTTCTTTTTGGATTTTTCTTTAAATTAGATAATATGTGTTTTAAATCTGTCAAATCCATTTAAAAATTTATCTAAATTTAAATATTTTTATTAATACATATAATAATATAATTGTTTTTACAATTATTGCTGTCAATATTATAGCAGTTGTTTCTATGTTTATTATTTTAAAAATATCGCTTCTAGAATACATTATTTTTATACAAATTTTTATTTATTTCTTAAATTATTTTTTTTTTTTTTACAATCTATATATCATTATACATTAATATTTCTTAATGCTTGCTTCTTTATATAATTCTTAAAATGAGAATGTATTTTATTCAATAATAATATAACTAGTATAATGAATGTTAAATATATAATATTTATTATGTTGTTTATTCTGAAACTTTGTGTCATATCAGTTAAAATTGCAAGATCACCCAGGAAACGAAGAACGCGCGCGAAATGTGGTCGCTCCACAACTATTATTTTTATCCGAAAAGTTAAATTTTAAATTTTAAAGTTATGAACACTTGATCCATTGATCATAAACAAAAGAAATTTATCAAAACGGTGCCTGATTTTAAAAGGTGAAATTCGGTTTTGTGAATTTAAAATTTTTTTATTATAAGAAATTAAACTTTAATTTGCAAATTACACAAATTGTGTTTTACTCAAAACATCTGATAGAGACAGCATATGGTTTTCTTAACGAAAATAAGAAATTCTAAATGTGGCGTTGCCACAGTATAAGTTATAAGCTTTTAAAAATTTATATAAAAATAAATTTTTATTTCTTAATAAACTTAATAATTTTAAATAAATAATTAAATAAACTGCAAATATATTGTGAATCTATTTTATTTTTTTGCCAATTCTTAATGTAGAATTTCAGCTTGATTTTTGCCACCGAGTTTGAAAAATTGTTTACAAAAGTTGTTACAATTATTGAAATGGTATTATAAAAATTTCAACGTTTTATATAATAACTAAAAAAAAAAAATTATAAACTTTAATAGTATTCTGTATAAGATTAAAAACAATAATAATTTCAAATAATTTTTAAATGCCGGTGGAGCGCTCGCTGTCAAACATTTGGACACACACAAAAAAAAATCTCTGTCACCGATTTGTGTTAAATCATAAAACCGCCAGTTGTCCAACAAAAGGAAATACTGAAAACATAAGCTGTGCCTTATGCGGAGAAAAGCATATAGCCAACTACAAGGGATGTGAGGTGTACAACTCACTTAAAATTAAACGATATCCAATCATGAGAGAAAAAGTAACACCCGTGCAAACAATCCATCAACAATCTTCTAACACAACAAACAATGCAACTACTCAAAACACAAATACCAACATCCCACAAACATCATTTGCCCAAATTACGCGCCAAACACCCGTTGAATCCACCTCTTACAATTCAGAACTCACAGAGTTAAAAGAAATACTGAAAACATTGATAACACAAATGTCAGGAATGATGAACATTTTAACAGCGTTGGTTACAAAAATCAATGGGTTAATACAATGACTTGAAAATAGTAGCATGGAATGCAAACGGTATATGTAGACATATCAACGAATTGAAAACTTTTCTGTACTCAAATTCGATCGACATACTATTAACCTCAGAAACGCATTTCACTAAAACAAGCTATGTTAAAATAAAAAATTACACAATATTTCAAACCAATCATCCCAACAGAAAAAGACACGGTGGAACTGCCATCTTCATAAAAAACTGTATAGTTAGCTCTGAATCAGAAAATCATAGTACAGAACAAATACAAGCGACCACAGTAAAGATTGAAGATTCCCATGGTCTATTAAAATTGTCTGCTGTTTATGGTCCTCCTAAGTTCTCAAATACCAAAGACACGTACTTAAATTTTCTCAAATCTCTTGGTCAAAGATTTATAATCCGAGGGGATTTCAACGCAAAAAATACGCTATGGGGATCACGTTTAACAAACGCAAAGGGCAAAAATCTCTACACTGCACTGAATGCATACAAAGCAAAATTTATAAGTACTGGTGAACCAACATACTGGCCTAGTGACCCAAGAAAGCAACCTAATTTGATTGACTTCTTTATAACAAAAAACATAAATGTAAGTAACCTTTCCATTTATTCCAGCCTTGAGTTGTTCTCTGGCCACTCACCGATAGAACTAGTTTACAGCGCAACTCTTACTATGAACAATACGAACATTAATACTTACAATTATAAAACGTGTTGGGATACATATCGCGAGGTAATAGAAGAACAATTAGTTTTAAATGTAGCTCTAAGTACAGAAGAGGAAATAAATAATGCAATAATCAATTTTAATTCTCTACTATTATCTGCAGTATCTGCAACTACACCAATAATTAAAACCGAATATGTAATACCTGTCCCGAATCACATTAAACATTAAATAGAACAAAAAGGAAAGTTGAGGAAAATCTGGTAAGTATTTAGAGCTCCACAAATAAAGACAAAGTTGAACAAATTAACAAAAGAGCTGAAAGAATTACTAAAACTGAAAGACAAAAAAATATATCAAATTTTATCTCAAGACTAAGTGCTACAAAGGTTACAAATTACTCTTTATGAAGAGCAACAAAGAGTAGTAATCGTGCCACACTTCATTGCAGACAGCTTTAAAAAAAGATAAAACTTGGGCGCGTACAAATCAAGAAAAAGCAACTGTTCTCGCTGAGTATTTTAAGAGCACATTTACAAACCTTAAAAATGATACAAACCATGCACTACCCAAGAACCTAACACAGAAGAAAGTTAAAATTAAGAAGATAACAATTGTTGAAATAAAAACCATTAACATCAACCCAGAAAAATCACCAGAATATGATGAAATAACTGATAAATTCCTTCTAGAATTACCTGTAATACGTAGCTATCATTCACTTTAGCTAAAAAGTACCCGGATTTTGTAAATAAAACCCATAAATTTAAATTTTATTCCAAATTTATTTTATCTCCTTCAAAATATACTCCTTCTGAAGCAATACACATATGCCAACACTTAACTCAATCTTCCACACACTTTTTGTAGGCCCGTCCAGGTATGACTTTTAGTTCCTTCAGCGAATTCTCTTTTACCTATTTAATCGACTCAAAACGCTTACCACGAAAGGGCAGTTTGAGTTTCGGGAACAGGAAAAAGTCGCACGGATCCAGATCTGGCGAATATGGTGCCTGAGCGATGATAGTGGTACCGTGTTTGGTAAAAAATCGCGTACAACAAGAATTTTTCATAGTAAAATTCGCTAAATGCACTTGAGGTAGTCTCACATTAACAGCTGCTGTAAACAAACTAATTGACAGATGGCGCTCAAAAATACCATATGTCAAGAAAGGGTGTACCAATATAACAAAAAAAAATGTTTGAGAAACGTCTATTAAGGAGTAGTTAACAAACAACAATATCCGGATACTTTTTGAGCATAAGGTACATTAGAAACATCTTTAACTGCATGATTAGCAATAAGATTTTTCCTTCTGTTTGGAAAGTAGCGAAGGTTGTAGGAATACCTAAACCAAACAAAAATACTTCAATTGTCAACTCTTACAGACCGATCAGCTTATTACGTATCTTATTTTAACCATTTGAAAATCTTCTTTTCTCCCGACTGGAACCAATAATACAAGAAAACAACCTATTGCCAAATCACGAATTTGGATTTCGTAAAAAGCATTCTACTATTCAGCAAATTCATCGGGTGGATAGTAAAATTACAATTAATATAGACACTAAGAAGATCACTGTGGGTGTGTTTTTAGACATAGCTAAAGCATTCGACAGCGTCTGGCACGAAGGATTGCATTGCAAACTATCAAGAATATTGTCGACCGATTTTTAATTACTACTGAAGAGCTACCTACTTTTTTGTGCAATATCAAAACGAGACATTCCAAATGACAAAAATAGAAGCCGGTGTCCCTCAAGGGAGTGTATTAAGCCCGATCCTGTATCTATTATACACTGCAGACATTCCTAGGCCAAAAAGTGGAGAAATACTGACTGTAACGTTGGCTGACGACACTGAACTTTTATCAACAAACCATGACATCACTAAAGTAAGTGCAAACCTTCAAAATCATCTAAACGAAGTGATGCATTGGTCTGACACCTGGGGGATAAAGAAAAACGCCGAAAAAACTGTCCAAGTTATTTTCACCAACAGGAAATTTGAAGAACAGAAACTGCAAATTGTTAACATTGATATACCAATCTGCAAGAAAGCCACATACTTTAGCATGCTATTAGACTAAACGCTGACTTGGAAAGAGCACAAAATTCAGAAGAAAATGGAAGCTCATCGAAGACCTGCAAGACTAATATAAATACTATTCAAAAACTGCAATCAAAAATCCTGCGAACGATAGTAGATGCTAGATAGTATATCAGAAACGACGATATTCACAAAGACCTAAATATTCCAACTATACATGAAACAATTCAAAAAACCACTTATCTAAATTGCTGCAGCACACAAACTTAGAAATGAGAAGAGTTCTTTCCTTGGAACTAGGGCACAATAAACGTCTTAAACGTACACTTCCAACCAATTTAATTATTAAGTATTAAATTAAGTTGAATTCTTTACTTCATCAAAAAATGTTAATGTTTATTAATTTATTATTATTATTTATTTATTTATTTACTATTTATTTATTTATTATATTTATTTATTTATTTATTTTTGAAATGTATTGAAATTTGTATGAAATAAATTATTAGCATTAAAATCATCATTTAAGATAACTCAAACTTCCATATTTTTATTTGTTAAAAGTGTTACTAGATATCTATGAGAGATGCAATATCAATGGAATAAATATAAAAAAAAGCCAGGAAATGAGGATTGCATTTTATTTTCCAATTCGGAAGTATGAGATTTGATTTCAATTTCCAGAAACTACTTACACGTACTTGCTGCGTGTGATGAACTGGAAAGAGCCAACAATCAGTTCATTAAGCAAATTCAAAGAGCGTCTTTGAGCAGTACCCTTGAATATAAAAGAAAAACTGTAGGGGAAAACTATCCAAGGGAAATTATGAGTCTAATAAAAGAAAAAAGAAACTAAGGAAAAGATGGCATCAAACTTGATCTCCTCTAGATAAAAGCAGGCTTAATGAAACTACTACACGTTTAAAAAATTGAGATTCGTCTTATCAAAAATGAGTCAGTAAAAAATTATGTTTCATCACTTGAAGTTAACAAAAAATCAGAATACTCATTGTGGAAATCGACAAAATACTTAAAGAAATCCATTACCTACACTCCAATGTTCAAAGACAGCAATGGAAAATGGGCTAGAAGCAATGAGGAAAAAACCGAAGCTTTCGCAAATAACCTGATAAATATATTTCAGCCTGATGATGTACAGTGTGATGAATTACTGATTGTCACAGAGAGTAGAAACCAGCAAATCGATCGAATATCAAAACGCAAATTAAAATCAGCAATAAAATACTTGAAAAATAAAAAGGCGTCGAAGATTTAAAGCAGTTACCAGATAAAGCTGTTACCATTGTACTTGATCTATAAAGCTAAAGATCAAGTATATCGCATTGTCGATGAAATTTAAAGGGCTATTGAAGGTAAAAAAGTGTGTGTACTCGGTCCACTACTATACCTGCTTTACACAATGGACAATGGCAATAAGACCTGAAAGTAAAATTGCAGCATTTGCTGATGATACTGCTATTTTGACGACTGCTGACTCCGTTGAAGAATCAATAGCCAAATTACAAACAGCTACGTATTTGTTAGACAATTGGACAAAAAAATGGCGTATCAAACTGAATTCTGCTAAATCTGTTCATGTGGATTTTACAAATAAAAAAATACAGTACTTTTCTATTTCGATTCAAAGCATTCAGATATCATGTGCCAACACTGCAAAATATCTAGGTATAATGTTGGACGCAAAACTTCGATGGAAGGAACACATAAAAAAGAAATGAGATGAGCTTGATATGAAACTGCGAAAAATGGAACGGCTGATTGGCCGCAAGTCCACACTATCTCTGCAAAACAAGATTCGGTTATATGGTACAATCAAATTTTAAAACCTGTATGGTCGTATAGCGCTGAATTATGGGGGAGCGCTAGCCAAAGTAACGTCGAAATAATCCAACGTTTCCAGAACAAGGTACTACGGTACATCTTAAAAGCACTATGGTACATTAGGAACAGCGATATACACAGCGATCTAAAATTGTCCACATTCGCTGAAGAAATAAGAAAGAAAGCAACAAGTCACAAACTGAGGTTACAGCATCATGTTAACACAGAAGCTATTAACATCATAACCACGTATGGACAACAAAGACGACTAAAACGGCGAAATGTCGCTGACATGGCGTTGAATTAGAATGTAAAGTAATTTGTATAGAAAATTGGTTATTTATGTTTGTATATTATTTATCAGATTTAAGCTTCTCGTTATTTATAATGTAAATAGTTGTAGCAATAAAGAAATACAAAAAAAAAAAAAACGAAAATTCAAACAACAACTTTCACAGTGTTTATTTGGCGCATAGATTTTCCACATAAGGCCTTTTGGTGTATAATGCCGTGAATTAGCAGGTATTCAATACCATTTTCTTTAAGAAGTCCTGCAAATGTTGTCACTGTTTTTTCTTCATCAGTAAAATGTAAGTACATTTTTTAAGTCCTCCGTAATCCAAAATACTCTTATCGACAACTTCGTAGACATCATTATGTAATAATTCAAGTAATAGCACAAATTTAGCATCTCCCCAGTAATTATAAAATCTTTTGACTCATTTACTATTTTTGACATATAATCGCTCATGTCCTATATTCGGCGATAATGTAATAGCACATGTAATAGGCTAACGAACAAACACAGTTCGGGAATTCCCAAATTGTTGTGAATGAAAGAAAGTATGGTCACACGAAAAAATATTTTATTTTTAATGTAATGACTTATTGCACTAAATACCAAATGTTTGAACCAGTTGTACAAGAAATTATGTACTAAACTAAAATTATGTACTTAACTTAAACTACATAAAGATGTACTAAAGTTATTTGAAAGCTAATTCCTTAATATCAGAAATCATAAAAATAAAATAATTAAATTTTACCAAAGGAAGATTAACGTAATTGCAATGGATTAGAATCATGTCATGGGCTGCACATATAAGCAATAAGGCAGCCATGACATGGCAGTCATGGCATTTCACGCCATGGTGCAACATGGCGCAAAATTTCAACTAAGAGTTATGTGTAATTATAAAATACCAAGCATATTGATATAAATCAAAATATTTTGATGTTTCGACAATTTTACTCGCTAAATATTTTTACATTTATTTATTGTATCTTCTCTTACAATGAGACGAACAATAAGTTTAAAAATCTTATCACTAATTACATAATGTTACAAATTTTTATTTTAATTATACATTGTATAAAATAAAATAAAATAAGTAAACCTTATATCACGAACCTCACTTAGATTAATGGGTTGAATTTCATTGAAGTGAATGTTAGGTGGTTTCTTAAGAAAGTGGTTCAACTTTAACAGATTACTAAAAAGAAAGGTGTGGTTTTTACTTCAAGCTGTTGAATATTAATTAACGGCTTGACAGTCAGCTCTTTTTAGGCGGGAAGTAATGGATAGAAGTGCGAGATTTCTTGCTAAGGGATTAACATGCTCTGTCAGCCTTTTATTGTATTTTTTTCTTATATTGTCAAATGCAGCTTTAACTAAGGGAATTTGTAGATCTCGGTGGATACTTTCATTCCTAATTTACCATGGGGATCCAGTGATTGTTCTCAGTATTTTTGACTAAGCTCTTTGTACAATTTCAATATTTGAAGCGCTACCATTACCAAGTAGCTGGATACTATAAGTCCATATTGGTTTTATGATGCTGTTATACAAGAGTACTTTATACTCTAGGCACAGGGAAGAAGCGATTTAAAGTAAAAATGACGTGTCTTTATTTTAGTTCATTAATTTTAATTCACCATTTTGACAACCAATTCTCCACACAAAATAAGTAAGACTGAAGTTGGTTAGAAGCTAGCAAAACGTTTTTGTTTTGGTAGTTTGTTCTGAACTACTTATCGGGACATCACGTGTGTAAAGAACATACAAGATAGGGTCAAGAACACTTTCCTGTTGAACACCAGCTTTTATTAGGAAATTAGTAGAAGCATACGATTTACAATGGATTTCTTCTGCAGATACACTTCGGTTCTTTAGATACGATTCTAAAATTGAGAGGATGTTCGCAGGTATTAGACAGCGTATCTTACATATGAGCCTATTATGCCATACCTTGTCAAATGCTTGTTTAACATCGAATATCGCAGAACAATATATCCTGAACTCAAAGGCGTGTCTTATTTCATTCGTTATATGATTCACTTGTTCAATAGTTCCATGTTTATCTCTAAACCCAAACTGGTGGGAAGGTATTAGGTTCAGATCGTGAAGCTTATGGGCCTGTATGAAGAGGCAAGCGTGGGATCTTTACCTGATTTATTAATCATAATAATCATGGATATTTTCCAATCCATTGGGTAAAAGCTAAATTTAATAATGGCTTCAAAAAGTCTTGTGATAAAATTTATGGCCAAAAGGGGTAAGTTTTTTAGAAATCTAAGTTGGTTGTAATTATTTGAACAAAATCATTAACCGTGATATTTATGTCAATAGATGGTGCACGTAGATACTGAGTGGAAAAGTCATAATGTCCTGTTGCATGATTTGGTTGGAATACCTCTTTTACATAATCAGCAAAAACGTTATCGTAACGAATCGAATTATATGGAGGAATTTATACCTTTCCTAGCATTTCATTAGGATGAATGTTTTTTGCCATTTGGACATAGGTTTTGAATATAATTATATTGCCTGACTTTGGTTTCTCTGCTCAATGCAGATCTAAGTCTCCTTTTGGTTACCTTGAATAAATTATTCGCTGAAAAGTTTCTAGATTTGCAATTCACGCCTTAATCTACGTTTTTGTGAAACAAAGTTTTCTCTGTCACTATTTGTAAGTACTTTATTGGATGTGTAAGTTTTATTATCTTTAGGGATAGAGTTTTCTGCTGCTGAAATCAGAATTAAATTTAAAACCGAAATTGCGTCCTCAATATGAGACTAACACTTTATCTTGTATCACCTAACCGTATGTAAGAGATATCTTAATTCCCGTATTTAACAAATCTTTAATATACCAAATATTTATAAAACAACATTACAATTAATATTTTTATGTTTTTTTCTTTACTTGCACACACCGTTCACCGCCCACATCATACAACAAACTTTATTCTTCTTCTTTTTCGTTTTGTTATTTTTCGTAGTGTTGCCAGCTAGTTCGTACTTGACACTTGTAATTTGCGAAGTAATGTACTTTTTATATTTGAGCCAGTTTGTTCTGGGACTTGTAAGATTATAAGAACAGTCACAAAACTAAGGACCATCAAGTAATTGTCAGAAGACAAATCGCAGCTTGTGTATATTGAGATAAAATTTTTGCTTATGCCTTTGGTCACGGCGAAGTCTATTAGGTCTGGTATTTTATTGTTCTCGGCAGGCCAATATGTTGGCTGCCCAGTAGAGATTACGTCTAATGCATTTTTTCTATTTAGAACGGAATTGTAAAGTTACTTACCTTTTGGATTACAGAACCGTGAACCGCAATACGTGTGCTTGGCGTTATAGTCTCCTAGTACAAAAAGTCTGTCGCATAGAGTTAAGAAGTAATCCGTAAATTGGGTCTCAGTAATGTTGAAGCAAGGGGGGCTGCAAACTGTCGACAAAGTTAAATTTTTTCCTTTGTGCTTAAGGCATATTGATGTGGCTTGCATATAATTATGAGCATAGAAAAACCTAGAAAATTGTGTTTTAGACGCTTTCGTATCCAAATACCTGTACTACTATGAGTTTTCCCATCAGGGTAATTGGTTTTATAGAATAAATAACCAGGAATAGAAAAGAAATTTTTATTTGTTAGATGTGTTTCTGAGCAAAGCATTACATCTACATTTTCACGGGGCATGAAGTTTGTGACTTCTAGTTTAAGTTGGCTTAAGCCGTTTGCATTCCATGTACAAATTTTTAAAGTACTCATTTATTAGACAAAAACATTTGTGGATATTATTATTTCCAAACTATTACTTTGGACTGGCGAAGCTTGTTGCTTGTCAGATTTAACGACATTAGCATATGAAACACCTGGTGTAATGGGCTTAGAAGATAATGGTTGGGGTACTTCAACTAATTTGATAGAGGTACTTCTTGTTGGATTACGCAAGGTTTTTTTCTGTAGAACTAATCTGTGCTTCAATTCTTTATAAATAGTACAGCCTCTGTAGTTTGCGGTGTGACTTCCACTGCGGTTGCAACATTTTTTGGAGTTGGTACACCTTCATGCTTTTTTATTGCATTCGGAACTACGGTAAAGCTCCCCACATGCTACGCACACAGACCAATGATTGTAGTATGACTCAGTATGGCCATACTCTTGGCAGTTTGTGCATTGCATCGGACCATTACAGTAAGTACTGTAGATTGTAGATGGGATGGCTCTTATTTTGTTTAAGCTTAGAAGTTTCCAGGTCAAATTCAACTTTGAACATAGATTGTGGGATTTTATCTTTGTAAACAATGTTTATAACTGCTCTAGCGCTAAAGCATTTTTCGCTTAGGGCATTTGTTATCTCGATGGGTTCTACATCTGACTCATTACAACAAGGTCGTTACTACCCTTCAGTGGGTATGTGTAGTAATTTTCCCCGCTCATTCCCCAGTTATAAGAACAATATGATACGTATTATTTTCAATTAGGAGTTCAGCAAGGTTATTTGAACTGCGATCACGCAGGTAGATTGGAGGGATTTAAACTTTTTGGTAGTAGGCTGGTTAACTTCCTCTGTAGTTTCGCTAGTTCCGCAAATCTATTGCCAGAAAGTATGCTTGTGAGTGCAGTACCTTGTCAGTTTTATTTATTTAAGCACCTTTTTGAGGATTAAGTTTTCGTTTCATATATTTTTTTTTTTTTTTTAATTTTATTTTCTTACATTGCGATCTGTCAATTCAGAGTAGACAATAAACAATATTTAAAAGTGACTAAATACTTAAAAGTCCATTTTGAGCTTGAATGGACTGAGCTCAGTAGCACATCCGTCTGTTGAATTCGCACACATTAAAGTTCCAATGGCTTTTGTATGCGGAGGCGTGTTAACGTTCTTCCTTCTGCTATAATTCTGCTCATAAAGTGGTTGGGATGATGTAACATACGTTTTTTGTGTTTACTGGCTTGGCTTTTTATGACATCCTTAACTACCGGAACTTTGAGATCGCGATGTATACATTCATTGCTCGCCAGAGAGAGTAGTTGGTGGAAGTAGTTGCGTCTAGTCTTTGGAGATTTCTTTGTATTTCCAAATTTCTGGTTGTTTTCAGATGTTCTTTTAGATTTTTGATCAGCACATTAAAAAGTTTTTTATCTTTCGGAGATTTGGTTTGTTGCCAGCGCCTTCTCGCTGCTCTTTTGGCTCTTATAAGTTCTTGAGTCGTACTACATAATGGTGTGGCGAATTGTTGCATGTTGGAAGGCGTGAATCTCCAGGCTGATTGTTGAATACTCCTTATAAGATGTTCGGTTGCAAGCGCAATTTCTTCGTCTGTTTTAAGCGCCATTTTTTTATTAAGTAATGCCTTAAGTGTATGCCTAAAGGCATCCCAGTTGGTTAATTTGTTGTGCAGATAACATTTTTGAACTTCAAGTTGTATATTCGATTTTATCCGTAATAATACTGGCGAGTGATCTGATGAAAGATCAAAGCTAAATTTACAGATTTCGTTTTGTCGCACTCCTTTAGTAACACAAAAGTCTAACAAGTCTAGCATTTTTTTGGGATCCGTGGGCCATAAGTTGGTTCTCCAGACGAGATAGTTGAAAGGTTTTCGCTTCTTATAGCCGCAAGCATCTGACGTCCTTTGGGTGTTGAAAGCCGAGAGCCCCATTCAACGTGTTTAGCATTAAAATCTTCCCCCGCAATAAATCTGTTACCTAAATTTGTTCTAATCTGTTCAATAAATCTGTTCTAAAGAATTTTTTATATGTTGCCGTCTTAGTTGCGTGTTTTGGTGGACAGTATACTGATGTTATTGTGATTGAGCCTCACCAATCTTTTGTTGATATGCTGGTTGCTTGAATCTCTTCAGTGCGGTATTGTTGCATTTCAAAGTGTAATATATTTGTTTTAACTAAAATGCCACTTCCCCCATGAGCTGTTCCATCGGGATGCATACCGCCGTCTTAGTCAAGAAATTTTTATTGCCGCTGCTGAAGCCAAGGCCCGGAGTCTTTCGATGCACTTCGCGGTTGAACACAACAAGAGAGAGCTTCTTCCTGGTGCACGCAGTTTTATACCGTCAACGATCAACGGTGCCAGCTGTAGGTACGTTAAAGTTCAACGACCGTTGATCGAAGCTTGTTAGCTGATCCCACTGCAGTGCACTAGTGAAAATCCCGCTTTAAGGCGAATTCTATTTCTCACTCATGTGGAAGTTGGGAGTTGTTCTTGACTAAGCTTTGTTTCAGTTCCACATCTTTGTACAAAAGCTTTTTTTTTAATTTGACATTTCATTCTGCTGTTTTGTTTTGAACTTATTTGTTTTCTTCTTAACAAAACGTGTCGTACCGGTGAAAATGTTTCCGTGAAAATTATTTTGAAAGTATTTTATTTTCAATAAAAAATATTAGCAACATAAACTCTCAACGATAGCTCAAGGTGTGTGCATTATTGTTTTATTCAAACATATTTGTTATGCATTAACAAATAACTTTCATGCAATTTCAGAATTTGTCAAATGCAAAAATGACGTCGCTGATGGCAGAGGATCGCGGTGAGTTGGTTCAATTTAATGTGTTTATCCGTACTTAACAATTCCCTTTATTGCAGGAACCGTCGATTATATATATTCAAGTGAGTGTTTCCTTTATTGTGTAGGCAACTATACCCACGATGTTGTAACGATCAAATTTTTGGTTGACAAAATTTTGGCCGTTACACTCCCTCCTTTCTTTCGGGAAACGTGATTTTGCCCTGAACCATTACCTGCCAGCGTGATTTCTGTGACGTTGCTTTGGACTCTTATATATTTTATAGAAGTCGTGTTGCTCTTTGATGTGGTGATCGTCTTGTTCAAATACACTTCGATGTTTCACTTGTTGCTGTCGACTTTGAATACTAGGTGGATTTTGCGATGCGTGATACTCGTAACATACTCCTACTTGTTTTAGAAGACGGATTGTTTTTTCCTTTTGCTGTGATAGTTGTGTTAATGGTAATGATTGGGTAAGACTAAGTATTTCATCATATATTTGACCTTTTGTCGAATTCGTTTTGATAATTTTATCCTTTTGCTTCCATGGTATTACCGAAGTCTTTGACGGTGCTTGTTCTTGCGAGATGTTAAACACTTCTTGTACTGCGTGCTCTGGGGTATCTAGTAGCTGTTTTCCATCTGGACTTGGCGTTACATTGATAGGGCTAGCACTTCGGTGTCGTTGTACTTCTTCCATGCTACTAGGTCTTGAATCTTGTTGTTGTGCCACGTGCTCATGTATATCTTGATGTTGACCAAATTCTGCTGGCATTTCGTTGAATTTAGGATTTGGTTGTCGTGGTACTTCTGGTATTTGCTTTTTGATATGTTTTAGATCTTGATGCTGTGCTGCTTGTTCTTGTGTAGCTTGATGTTGTTTTACATCAGGTGCTACCATGATGGGACTTGGATCTCGGTGTCGTTGCGCCTTTTGTACACTATTAGGTCTCGGATCTTGTTGCTGCGTTACTTGCTTCATTTGAACTTGTAATATTTCCTGTTTTTGTATGACTCGTGGTTGACAATACTCTGCTGACATTTCTTTGACTTTAGGACTTTGTTCTTGTTGTACTTCTGGTATTTGCACTTTGATAGGTCTCGAATGATGCTCGTGTTGCATTTGTTTCAATTGAACTTGCAATGTTTCTTGATTTCGTATTACTCGCTGGTTATTAAACTCTGTTGACATTTCTTTGACTTTAGGACTTTGTTCTTGTTGTACTTCTGGTATTTGCAGCCTGATTGAACTCGGATCTTGCTCTTGTTGCATTTGTTTCAATTGGACTTGTAATGTTTCTTGCTCTTGTGGAACTCGCTGTTGCTTAATTATTTTTGGATTTTCTGCGATTAGTTTACGATCTTGCGATGATACATGATGTTGTTCCGCGTCATTTCGATGTCGCATGCTTTGTGTTGATATGCTTGCTGCAGTAGTTGAAGTAAAAATTCTAGATGTTTCTGCAGGTGTTTGCTTGGGCGTATTAAGACCACAAAGTACATCAACAAAACTTCGTGTAGTCTTTGATGCTACTTCGAGAACATCAACTCAACTGTCATTAAACGACACATTACTGGTGGGTCCGACCATACAAGAAGAATTATACACAACGTTACTCCGTTTTCGTATGCATGAATATGCATTAACTGCTGACATTACTAAAATGTTCCGTCAAGTTTTGATTGACGAGGCAGATCGCGACTTTCAACTCATTCTGTGGAGGGAAAGCCCAACCGAAGAATTGAAGATTTACCAATTGACGGAACTGTCTGCACCATTTTTAGCAACTCGATGTTTATGGCATTTAAGTGATCTTAATCAATCAACGCTTCCAATTGGTTCCAATGTTATTCGAACCGATTTCTATGTTGATGACTTGCTGACAGATGCAGATTCATTTAATGAACTCGAAATAATTCGAAGGCAAGTCACATAAATTCTGGAGACAGCTGGGTTCCAGTTAGCTAAATGGTTCTCAAACCACTTCACCTATCAGGACAATCAACAGCTGAAGAAATCATTGAATAAAACCGATATTGATATAACAAAAGTACTAGACATACAGTGGCATACCACAAAAGATGTATTTAGGTTTCAGCTGAACGACACTTACCTAAATTTGCGTGCAACAAAAAAAAATATCTTATCAACATCAGCTCGTCTATTCGATCCTCTTGGCTTATTGTGGCCAATTGTTGCGAAAGCAAAGACTTTATTGCAAGAACTGTGGTTACAGAAACTCGACTGGGACGAATCCACACCCATGCGTCGTGACACTGCTTGGCAGGCCTTTAAGAATGATTTGAAACAGTTAAATTTAATTTCATTTCCTCGATATATTAATTTGCATTTTAATGTTAAATTTCAAATTCATGGTTTCAGTGATGCATCAGTGCGAGCATATGTTTGCTGTCTATGTGTAAGATGTGAGATGTCAAATGGTTTCAAGTGTGAGTTGCTTACTGCTAAATCAAAAGTTGCTCCACTGAAAACCAAATCTTTACCTCGGTTAGAGTTATGCGCTGCATACTTGCTTGCCAAATTGTGGAATAGAATCCGTTTAATGTTCCATCACAACATCGACGAGGTAACTTTTTGGACCGATTCATCGATCACACTACATTGGATCAAAACTCATTCGTTTACATTTACAACATTCGTGGCGAACAGGGTTTCAGAGATACAAGAATGGTCAACTAATATAACGTGGCGACACGTACAGTCACAGCACAATCCAGCTGACATAGTATCCAGAGGATGTAACGTTACTGAACTAGTCAGTTCAATTTGGCCAACAGGGCCTGAATACATGTCACAAGATGTTGTCAAGTGGCCAATTAAAATAGTGCCAATACTGACTTTGGAGCAAGAATCTCTAGAAACAAGGAAAACAAGAACTGTGTTTGTCGTATCGGAAGAACCTTAAAAGCCCTTTTGAAACTGGTCGCTGCTCAGTCGTCATACATGAAGCTCATGTGAATTGTTGCGTATATACTCCGATTCATAAATCGCGCTAGGAAATGCCAACAAGAGATATCACTAATCCCAAGTGTCAAAGAATTAGCGCTTTCTTAAAAGTCGTAGAACAGGTTCAAAAAGATGCATTCCAATATGTGCACTGATTTAGCAATAGCTATTAAAACCATGCATGCAGAAATTTACTCCATTCCTGCACGATACAAATTGTGGTCTCAATAAGGTAAGGCTATTACTTGTGGAAGGCCGATTGCTGAATGCCTCAATTAGCTATGATTCCTCATGCCAAAAAATTGCCATTTTATTAATATCTGCTTAAGGTATCTACATTTAAACAATTGTCATGCCGGTCCCAACGCGTTAGGGTCAATTTTGCGGCAAAGCATATGGCTTGTTAACGCGAAAGCAGCTTGCAGTAAAACTGTAAGAACTTGCATACATTGCTTTCGCTATAAACCGAAACTGCTGACTCAAAAAATGGGAAATTTGCCAATTGATCGAGTTACAGCAACGCGTGCTTTCTTAATTTCAGGTGTTGATTTTTGTGGTCCCATGTACACAACATTAAAAATACGTAGTCGACCACCAGTTAAAACATATATTGCCGTTTTCGTTTGCTTCACGTCTAATACGGCGTTTACATTGGCCGAAAATGGCTCATTTTGGTCAAAAATCGAAAATGAGTATCGAATGGCTCATTCTTGCATATAAAATTTCAAGCACAAAATGAGCAATTTTCTCACATTCTGTATGAATGACGTTCGAATGCATTCCACATATGTTCCAAATGCAAAGGAATCTATTGAACATACCCTAAATGAAAGCTCTTCATGGCATTTTGACAGTTTGTAAAAGCTGTTTTGACATATTTACAAAAAAAGATAAACAAATGTTTAGTAGTTTTATTTCAGTTTGAATTGTTACCATGAGAACGAATGAAATACAACGAATGTAAACACTTTCAAATGAGTCATTCAAAATGACCCATTTTCGGCCAATGTAAACGCCGTATAAAGCTGTACTTTTTGAACTTCTAATTGATTTAACTTCTAATTGTTTTATTCTTTGCCTTAAAAAGTTCGTGGGACGGAGAGGCCTGCCAGAGCGAATTTACTGTGATAACGCAACGAATTTCGTGGGAGCCTGCCGAGAGCTGAAAGAACTGTAACAAATGTTCAAAATACAGAAAGACCACCTGGTGTCATATGCTGCACAAGAGGGAATCGACTTTGTCTTCATACCTCCTCGCGCGCCACATTTCGGAGGATTGTGAGAAGCCGCCGTCAAGTCCGCGAAACATCTATTACTACGAACAGCGCGCAGCGCAATACTTACCAACGAGGAACTGAAAGCATTGGTAATAAAGGTAGAAGCCGTTCTCAATTCAAGACCAATCAAACCTCTCAGCCAAGAACGACGGTCAATCGCTAACACCAGCACACCTACTAATATTTGATTCTCTGCGCACGCTGCCGCAAGAATCAGCGTTCGACGTGCAAAATAGCAACTTGAATTATGCGCGGAGATGGCGGCTGCTATGTGAAGTCATATGCAGATTTTGGCGGGCCTGGTCCAAGGACTATATCCTCAATCTGCAAGCAAAAACCAAATGGATCTTGGATCAGCCGAACGTAGCAGTCGATTGTCTCGTCGTTGTTCACGAACACAATCTTTCCCCTCACCAATGGTTGATCGGCAGGATTCAAAGTACGGTAGTAGAGAGCGACGGCAAGGTGCACATGGCAGATATTAGAATGAAAAGTGGCGTTATAAGAAGCCCAGTTCACAAATTGGGGTTGCTTCCAACTTTAACACCTTATGGTGCTTTAACGTGGCTGGTGTTGTCATTTCCCAATTTCATTTATTTAATTTATTCATATATACCTTTATTTACATAATTATTCCTGTACTCCTATATTTATATGCAGAATAAACCTGTTATATTTTTGTAAAATATTATTATATATAAATATCATGATTTATATTATTATTTAGAATATTGTTATTTTAATCATGGTTATTATTATATAAAACATTATTGCTTAAAATCTTTATTTATTGAAATCTTGAATTAATGTTAAAAATATTAATCTCTATTCACCACTTGCGCACTTCAATCGATAAAAGCTCATATTTAATTAATACATGGCAACGCTTGCCTTTGCCTTTTTTCGAAATACGGTTGAGCAATGCACTTTTGCTCAATTCTTACTTTCTTCTTTTTTTACTCGCGAACAAAGACGGTTCGGTTCAGTGAAGTGCGTAAGTGGCAAATAGAAAAAGTGAACTTTCAAATATCAAAAAAATAATAGATCCCGTTTTCTCAATTAAAATTTCAAAAACTATTAAAATTCTTCAGCCACCATTAACAGGACTGTCATGATATTCTTTTATCACTCGCTGTATGTTATCTGTTGGGGATACGTTTATCCTCAATTTTCTATAGATGTGTATTTGTATACCAAAATTCCACCAAGTACACGTAACTTGTTGGACGGTATATTTGTATTTTTTATATTTGTGAATGTACCACCGAGCACATAAACCCGTTGGTATTTTGATGAAAAGAAAGATGAGTTTTATTCAAGTTTGTATCATCGAATCACTTTATTAAAGAATTGATTTATCTATATATACATTTTTCTTACTTATAATTACTTACTAAAACTTATCACGTGCAATAATTTACTGACCTAATTTAAAACAATAATTAATATCAAACAAAAATACTACTTATAATGACACATAAAATATTTAGCAAAACAATAAATAATAAATTACTTAAAATGTGTTCTAGCCCTAGTTATAAAATAAACACTAATCAGCAAAAATATAACCTATTATTGTATTACAATTACGTTAAATGCATTTTAGCATTGGTCAAAAGACAAAATAAATTATTAATGTAATACTTAACATCATCGTTGTTATAGAGTTGAGTTCGTCTAGGTGTTAGAACTATTGTTAAATCGTTTTTGATAGCTTTGTTGCCCATTATTTTAAATTCATTTATCCGGATATACTTAAATATGTTGCATTTAGTGACAATTGTAATATTTTAACGCCCTTTCTACCGGCTGCTTTAATCAGCACAGAAAAGAATTGTCCTTATTTATTTTTTTACTTTGCTATCTTGTGATGACAGCTATATTTGTAATATATTTCGATTTTCTGATGTCCTTGAAGTCGATTCTTGACAAGGCATCAGCTACGTGGTTTTGTTTTCCTCTCAAGTACTCTACCACGAAACCATATTCTTTTAAGTCCAGTCTCATTCTAGTTAATTTTGAAGATGAATTTTTGAGTGAAAATCCGTAAGAAAGTGGTCAGTGATCACATCGAACTAGAAATTTTGTACCATATATGTAAGCTTTAAAGTAATTGATTGCCCAATGTATAGCAGTTAATTTCTGCTCAATAGTGGACTTATTATCTTCACCTGATGTGAAAGCTCTGGATGCGTGTGCAACGGGTAGTTGCATTTCCTGATGTTCTTGACTTAATACTGCGCTGCAGGCGTATTTGCTAACGTCTGTTTTAATGCGGAACGGTTTTTGAAAATCTGGGTATTTTAAGATATCGGGATTTATTAATTGGTTTTCCAGATAGTTGAATGCTGTTTTACATTCGGAGCTCCATACAAATGGAACGTTATTTTTACATAACTTTGTTATGTGACGGGCTGATTCAGCAAAATTAGGTACGAAGCGTTTACAGAACGCTACGAAGCGTTTAACTTTATCACCATTTTTTGGTGTTGGATAATTCAGAATTACCAAATATTTACTGTCATCAGGCAGAATCTCTTTATATATACATTTATGTCCCAGAAAAGGTACTTCGTGATTAAAGAAAGAACATTTATCAAGGTGTAGTTTAAGGTTAAATTTTCTGCAAATTTTGAAAACGTTTTCTAGACTAGAAAACATATGAGTTTCAGAACAACCAATAACTACTAAGTCGTCCACATATAGAAAAGCATGTTTTGGACTCAGCCCAGAAAAAGCTAGTGACATCATTCTTTGGAATAAGTTGGGGGCTATTTTCAATCCATATGGTAGTCGTTTGAACTTAAATGAGAAATGGATTGATGTATTGACTATGGTATTGGGAATAAATATTCCTTTGGTTAATTCTTGATTTGGGACTAATGTGTCTTCTGATGTGGGTTCTATTTTGATACTCCGTATCATTTGAGACCTGTCTGGCAATGATAAAGCATTGCATTTTGATGCATTGCGTACTGGAATTGCAATGTCCTCTAGGTAATCGTTTAGCCTCAGTATGATCCAATCTCCGTTGTTTTGATAATCAAGTACACAGTTGTACTTTTTCAAAAAATCCAGTCCTATTTGTAACGACAATTTTTCGTCGCTCTGTTTGCCGGGGTAATACTCAGGGGTTGGTCCTGGGTCGTTACAATAAATTTTTAAAGGATAAAGACGGTGTTTGATTTCAAGATTTATTTATTATTAAGCTGTCTTAAAACTAACAATGTTTATTCATTTATATTTGATATTTATAAAAATTATTATACCTGTTGTGGAAGAAAAGTTTACGGGTTATAGACGTTATTATCTATAGACGTGTTCACGCCTATATATATATATATGACTTAGTAAGTAGGAAAGGATCTAAAACGTGTTCACGCTTTATATTAGATTTTAATAGCAGGATATGAACGTGTTCACGCTTATATTTGCTACTGGGAAAGGATATAAACGTGTTCACGCTTATGTACGGTGGCTGTAGGAGGGATAAAACGTGTTCACGCTTTATATTAGATTTTAATAGCAGGATATGAACGTGTTCACGCTTATATTTGCTACTGGGAAAGGATATAAACGTGTTCACGCTTACGTACGGTGGCTGTAGGAGGGATATACAAATCAAAGGAATATTTGTTATGTAAGTCTCTGTTTATACTTAGCTCTGCGACCGACTTTGTATGTTGTGTTTGACTGTTCAAGTCCCTGGTGCGTTCTCTTGTCTTCGAAAGTTGATAACGAGCCTCTGTCTGCTTCTGAACACTTTGCGTGTTGATCACTGACTGCCTTCTTCTAAGTAAATGCGTCTTCTTATATACGCATCAGACCAAACTTTAACGTAGCGCAAAGCTTAGTTTACAGCTGACTTGGATTTTTGACGTAGTTGCTGTTTTGCGCTTTCGCCGTAGTTAATATGCGCGCGCATCAATTTTAACACAAAGCTCTTTGCACAAAAGCTTTCTTTTGACGTTTCTTGTGTTGTGCATTTGTTTTGTTTTGAAACGTGTTTAGCTTAGTGTCGGTAGTGGCGGCTTTAAATATTTATATTTATTTATTAAAATAAAATAAATATTAAAAATATTAAAAGTACAAGTTTAAATAATAAATAAATAAGGTAGGTACAATATTTATTTATTTGAATATATTTTGCATTCTTTTAAATTTTCAATGTAATCTCAGGTTTTATTCAACTGGTGCAGTTACGTGCATGCGGGGGTGGGTTTATGGTCAGTTATTTACTTTTAAAATATTATATAAAAATTAATCAATTTTTATTTCAGGTATTAACTGCACACTAGTTATACATATGTAGGTTGGAAATTGGTAAAAATTTCCATCCTTACATTTCCTTCCTTCTTCGGGAAGTGAAGTTAACATGAGATACTACCTGGTGGCACGATTTCGTTTCTTTGGAGTTTTAAAAATTTTGTAAAAATTGAGTTGGTCTCTGATGTGGTGATCATCACCCTTCTGTTGAAGCATACTTGGATATTTCATCTGTCGCTGCCGATTTTGAACGATGGTTGGATTCTGAGTTCCGTGATAATATTTTCTTGCTTGTGCCGGGTAACCGATTACTTTGTCCTTCATGTGAATAGGACTATTTTTTCCTTGCTGTGATAGTTGTTCCTGTTGACTAGCGTGTTTTATCAAACCTAGTTGTGGTGATGGTTGGGTAAAACTTATTGTTTTATCAATCATTTGGACTTGCGTTGTATTGTGTTTGATGACTTCATCCTTTTGTGTAATTCGTCGTTGAATATCTTGTACTTGTTGCCATGGTATTAGCGAAGTGTTTAAATGTGCTTGTTCTTGAGGTATACAAAGTGATGAAGTTTCTACTACTTCAGTTAATGATGTATACGGTTGTTCTACGCTTGATTCCATTTGAGGTTTAGTATCTTGCTGTTGTTGAAGTTGTATTTGACCTAGTACCTTTTGTTGATCTTGCTTGACTCGGAATTGTTTAAATACTTCTGGGTTTTCTTTGATATATCTTGGACCTTGTTGTCGTTGTGCCTTTTGTATTTGTACTGGTAACTTTTGTTGATCTTGCTTGACTCGGAGTTGTTTACATACTTCTGTGTTTTCTTTGATATGTTTTATATTTCGCTGACGTTGTGCTTCTAGGATTTGGAGCTCTTGTATCTCTTTGTTTGATATGAGGCATTTACATGGCGTTTGCGCTTGTAAATTTTTTCGCAGTTCTACTGACTGCTGCTCTGGGTAAATTCGACATTGCATGCTTTGTATTATACTTGGCTTGGATAGTGATGCTGTCTTTGAAGTTGCAATTCTATTTATTCTAGCTGCTGTTTGCGCAGCTATCGACTGGTTGTGTTGTTGGTTACTCTGCTGCTGGTTCCGGACAGGTGATACGGGGCCTAGACTATAGTTATCTTCAACTCGTACTGGCGTCGTGGATATGAGTCTCATTGTACTCTGTAATGGCATTATTGGTGGGTGCTCAACTATTGTACACATGTGGATAGTTTCTTCTTGAACACGGTGTCGACTCACTTTGTGCTGTGTTGTGTGAAGTTCTTCAAAGTCATCAGCAAGTTTTGCTAACTCATTTAAGCTTGTGAAGTCTTGATGCTTGATGTACACTTTGTAATCTGTGTTCATGTTGCAATATATTCGCTCTAATTGTGAATCTGGATCCAGGCAAGCTCGTCGCATTAAATTTTGAATGTCGATAAAATAATCCTTGAATTTTTCCTTTGGTTTATGAAGCCGCAATCGCACTTCGTCTTCTAATTTTTCAAAATATTTAGAGGAAATGAAAAATTTTAGGAAGTCGATTTTGAAAGTTGTCCACAACTGCCAATGCTTATTATTATTGCGATACCACATTAGTGCCTTGTCTTCGAGAAGTATAGGCATCGTCTTGGGAACTAGATTTACGTTAATGGCGTAAACATCTGCTAGTTCTTCTATTCTTTCTATAAAACCCAATGGATTCTTTCGTCCGTCGTAACGTACCGACCACTTCCTTATCTGTTCTACGACATGAGCATATGATGAAGCCATGATCGACATGAGGCATTTAATCTTTGGACGTCTTGTGTTTATATTTTACTTTGTGGTAACGTTAGCTTGTGCCATTCATTCTGATGATAAAATCATAATTTCTTTCAATTTACATAGTTTCCTGTTTGCTTTCGTATTTAAAATCTCCTGAACACGGTCATGCTTGATTTTGACTGGGATAACTTCATTATTAAAAAATCCTTGAACACTGTCCCTGCTCGGGCGCCAATTGTAACGACAATTTTTCGTCGCTCTGTTTGCCGTGGTAATACTCAGGGGTTGGTCCTGGGTCGTTACAATAAATTTTTAAAGGATAAAGACGGTGTTTGATTTCAAGATTTATTTATTATTAAGTTGTCTTAAAACTAACAATGTTTATTCATTTATATTTGATATTTATAAAAATTATTATACCTGTTGTGGAAGAAAAGTTTACGGGTTATAGACGTTATTATCTATAGACGTGTTCACGCCTATATATATATATATGACTTAGTAAGTAGGAAAGGATCTAAAACGTGTTCACGCTTTATATTAGATTTTAATAGCAGGATATGAACGTGTTCACGCTTATATTTGCTACTGGGAAAGGATATAAACGTGTTCACGCTTATGTACGGTGGCTGTAGGAGGGATATACAAATCAAAGGAATATTTGTTATGTAAGTCTCTGTTTATACTTAGCTCTGCGACCGACTTTGTATGTTGTGTTTGACTGTTCAAGTCCCTGGTGCGTTCTCTTGTCTTCGAAAGTTGATAACGAGCCTCTGTCTGCTTCTGAACACTTTGCGTGTTGATCACTGACTGCCTTCTTCTAAGTAAATGCGTCTTCTTATATACGCATCAGACCAAACTTTAACGTAGCGCAAAGCTTAGTTTACAGCTGGCTTGGATTTTTGACGTCGTTGCTGTTTTGCGCTTTCGCCGTAGTTAATATGCGCGCGCATCAATTTTAACACAAAGCTCTTTGCACAAAAGCTTTCTTTTGACGTTTCTTGTGTTGTGCATTTGTTTTGTTTTGAAACGTGTTTAGCTTAGTGTCGGTAGTGGCGGCTTTAAATATTTATATTTATTTATTAAAATAAAATAAATATTAAAAATATTAAAAGTACAAGTTTAAATAATAAATAAATAAGGTAGGTACAATATTTATTTATTTGAATATATTTTGCATTCTTTTAAATTTTCAATGTAATCTCAGGATTTATTCAACTGGTGCAGTTACGTGCATGCGGGGGTGGGTTTATGGTCAGTTATTTACTTTTAAAATATTATATAAAAATTAATCAATTTTTATTTCAGGTATTAACTGCACACTAGTTATATGTAGGTTGGAAATTGGTAAAAATCCCATCTGTTGGGATTAGGAAATTGTTTTCTATGACATGAAAATTGTGTTTTATTAGAGTATTTCTAACTCTTAAATCGAAGGTGATAGTTCCTAACGTTGTTATTGTCCCATATCCTATGCCGTTAAGGCTAGTTTTATTGGTCTCCTTAATTTTACCAAAAGAAATTGAGTTTTGCTTAATTAGTGAAATGTCGGCAGCAGTGTCTACTAGAAATACTGATATGCCATTATTTATACTTGTATGGGTGAAGATGAAACTACTTAGACTTAAATTGATATTAAGGACATTTGTTTTTATTGAGTACATGAGGTTATTATGTTTTCCGAGCTATCATCGTTTTGATGGATAGCGCGGACATTGTGTCTTTGTCTATAATTGTAATTACTGTTCTGATGGTTATTATTGTTGTTGGATTGGCCTCTTCCTCTGTATCGGCTGCCTCTTTGATTATAAGCACGGAAATTAGTCCTTCTTTTATGGACTCTGTTAGCACTTCTATAATGAAGTACTGAATTTTGGCCAATCACTTCAGTGCAAGTGTTGACGAATTTGGATACCGCTTCGTTCATGTTATCGAAT
Organism: Teleopsis dalmanni; assembly: GCF_002237135.1. NCBI lineage: Eukaryota > Metazoa > Arthropoda > Insecta > Diptera > Diopsidae > Teleopsis > Teleopsis dalmanni. The sequence continues at coordinate 120,232,131 of NC_051846.1, read as the reverse complement.
TCACCTGCTTTCATTACGAGTTTAACTCGTTCGTAGTTGCAGTTCTTTGTCATTGCCTTAACAGCTGTTTGAGTTGCATATTTGCATGCTGTTTCCATGGGTATTCCATAGCCCAAACATCTCATTTATGTGTGCCTGAAAAATTAATCTTTTATTGTCAAATCTTTTAACAAGTAAATTAGGTGACTTATCATAGTTTAAGTCATTAACTTTAAGTGACTTAATTGTATCCAACGCAGAATCCCTCAAACATGATCGCAGATGCTGAAGCTTTTCTAGATTACTTAAATCTGCACTGCTATCAACAATCGTCTTAAACATAGCATAAAAATGCGGCCATTCTGTAATTTTCCATTGAATGTAGGTAATTGCAGTTCAGGTAATCTTGACCGAGAATGCTTAATGTTGATGGAAGAAGTTTCATCTGTTGAAGGATATCTAGTAGATGATTGCACATTGTTAAATCGGCGATTGCTAAGTGCTAACATAAGCGCTGTTTTTAATTCCACATATGATTCGAAAAAATTAGATCTTGCTTCACCTTCAAATTCGTCAAAGTTTTATTCTTCAAGGCTAGATTGTGATTTTTCAAAATTGTCATTAGTTGTCTGGTTAGACGATCACATTTTAATTTGAGAAATGAAGGTGTGTTCTTGTCTTCATTTGCCATTATATAGCGAACTCCCTTGAGTAATAGCAAAAAAAAAAACAACAAATTGTTAGAAATCGCATTAATACTAAAAAGTCTCCAACGAAAAAAGACCGTTTAATATTTATCCGATAAAATGATCACTGTTATTGAAACCGGTTAAACTCCAAGGTCACATACACAATTGAGCACCGATAAAAAACTGGTTAACGCTGCGCTGCTTGCGCAGAACGTACGTATGTCGACGATAAAGAAAAATGGTATATATTCTAACCGAATTTAAACTGACTAAAAAAATGATCGACAAAATATTTCGCAACCGAAACAAATTGTTTGAAAATTTACTAATTATATCGCAACCGAATTTAATTAGTCCACAAAATGTTTAGCAAACTATTTCGCAACCAAAATAATTTGTTTAAATGTCCACATAGAATTTTCGCAACCAAAATAATTTGTTTAAATGTCCACATAGAATTTTCGCAACCGAAGAATTTGTTTAAAAGTTTGCGTAAATTTTAGTAATTTCGTATTAATTTTTTATTATTAATCATGTCGGGAACACCAACATTCTGAGAACATCAAGCTTTTTTGAAGTTCTTTATTTAAATCCGAATAAAATGAATAGACCGGCGCAAATGAGTTTTGAGAAGCAACTAACTTTATTATTGTAAAACAACATTTCACAAGTAAATTAAAATATAGCAGGATTGCCAGGCAACTATTATGATTTGTTTAGACATTATTATTTAAAAGGCGATTTTACTCTTTAACATATTAGTTTTTAGAAACCCAAACTCTAAGTATAGTTCACTTCACGTACATCTAATCATCATCAATCTGGAAACGTCGGAATTACTCGCCACAATTCATCAGTACATCACGTCTGTATTGCAAACTTTCCCTTAAAAAGGCTACTAGTTTACGCCAGTCTGCACCGTTTAGAAAATCAAGGCATTCAGATGGAGTTAATATGGTTTTGCCCCAGTGGAACCATCTAATTTCACACAGGATAGGGCAGCGCCCCATGAGATGAATGATGTCTTCTTTTTCATACATATTGCAAAGGGTGCAGAAAGTATTAGTTGTTTGTACGTATTGAACATAGTTCAGCCTTATCAGTTCTGTGCTTGCCTGGAATATTAATGATATCGTCGTAGTAGGTATTTTAAAGTATTTTGAAGTAGGTATTTTACGACGATTTTTGGCAGCCGGTGATCTTGCATTTTCATTACTTTATTGTTATAATTAAAATGCAGTTGTAATGTGAATGTATATAATATTGGCAGCCCTGATTCGAGATGAATTGCATAAGATGGTGTATTTTGAGGTAACTTAAAAATTTTCTTTATATAAAACCGCAGTAATTTTTCAGCATCATCGGTATGTTGATAGCCCCACACTTGTGCTGCGTAACACATAATCGATCTACGAACATTTTATATTTCGTGTTATGACACACATTTCTTCTATTAACAAGTTAATTCTTCTGCAAGTAATACCATATCGTCCGCATACATTATTACTTTAAAACATTGTGAACCTAAACAAACTCCACCAGGCAAGATACACGATATGTCATCTACATATAGCGCAAAAAGTAGTGGACTTAGGAGACAGCCGTGTTTGACACCACGATTTGACTCAAACCAGTCCGATAGATATTTACTATCCAAACCGCAGTTGCGTTTTTGATATATAAGCTTTGAATTGCACTTAACATTTTCGTTGAGTTGCCAATATTACTTAGTTTCAGAGAGAGGCTACGCCTATCGATGGTGTCAAAAACCGTCTTGAAATCTACTAAAAACATATATAATTTGCGTTTACTTTGGAGGAACTCCTTTGCAATTGAGGTCAGCACAAAAATACTGTCTACGGTACTGTATGATTTTCTAAAACCTGCCTGATAATCGCTCAGTAGGTGATATGTTTCCACCCAGTTGGTTAGTCGGGTAAGAAGAATAGAGGTGAATATTTTTGTGATCACATTAAGAAAAGAGATACCTCTGTAATTAGATGAGTTGCCGACATCGCCTTTTTTAAATATGGGAAATATAATGTGTTTTTTGAAACTACCAGGAACGTTCTCTGATTCAAAGATACTATTATAGGCAGTTGTCAAATAATTTACGAATTTCGTTGACGAATTTTTTAAAAATTCTGCCGGTACTTCGTTTTATCGCGGCCATTACTTCTATTGTGCATAATTCAAGATCCAGTTCTTATACTGTCAAGTAGGGCAACGCGAAATTATGTTGTACTGCCGACACTTCTTCATACAGTAATCCTTTGTAATAGTTAGCCAGTATACTTATATCCACCTTAATAGGTTTGTATGATTTGGATTCATTTAGCGTTCTGACTGGAGCCCAAAAATCTTTACTGTCCGTAACTTCAACCTCTATTTGCATAAAGTATTCCTGGTGTTTCCGTTTACATATCTCTTTGAAAGCTTTATTTGCTGCATGATAATTTATTTTGGAGACATCTGATGATGTTTTCCTCATCAGCGTTAGAAATTTCATCGATTTTTTACGTGCTTCCCCCCATTCACTATCAAACCAAGGTTGGCGACGTATTATGCTGGTAGGTTTCTGCATAAAATCAGCTGCTTTAGTAATGTACCGCAGCAGATCATCAGTTTGTATTTGATCAACAGCACTTACATATTGATTAGTGATCCTGTCCAGCTTTTCCCTGTATCTTGTCCCGTGTTGTTCTCTCCATCTTAGTTTGCCAGTTATTAAGCAGTAATCGATGGTTGATGCAGCCTGAGCTTTAATAATAAGTGTAGCTGCCTTCTGTGTCGCTGTTGTGAATGCACCCTTAATAGGGTGTCATCAGAGTCAGGTCGACCGGCAGAAAATGGTGAGCGCGCATGTAAGAGAGGCGCAGGAGATAAACCGGTCGATTCTGACGAGCTTTTTTCGAACAACGTGGGCAGTTGAGGGAGATCTTGCAGAACCTCGTGGGAGCAGGGGAGTTGAAAATAAGCAAGCGAAGTGTAGAGGCATACATATTTTATGTATGTGACTTAATTAAGTTGAAACAACATCGGAGCTGGAAAATTATTTAAAATATTTTAAAGTTTTCAATTAAAATTAAATTATATTCATTATTTACTAAATAAATGGAAAAACTGCACTTAAGAAATGTTATAAATAAAATATACTCTTAAATAATGGAATTAAATAATTGATTATTAAATATTTTAAAAGTTGAAAATAAGCAATTGAAGTGTATAGGCATACATATTTTATGTATGTGACTTAACATTTTGGCGCAGCCGGTAGGATCACATTTTTTTCAAAATGTGAACGGAAGTGAAGACAAAATTAGAAAAAATGTGTTCTTGATAATTGAACGATATTACCTTTTTTATATATAGAACCTTACGAATTTAAAAATTTGAACAAATTTTATAAAATATTGTATAATATTGTATAATATTGAAAATCACATTTTTACAAAATGTGAACGGAAGTGAAAACAAAATTAGAAAAAATGTGTTCTTGATAATTGAACGATATTACCTTTTTTATATATAAAACCTTACGAATTCAAAAATTTGAACATATTTTATAAAATATTGTATAATATTGTATAATATTGAAAATCACATTTTTACAAAATGTGAACGGAAGTAAAAATAAAAAGGAAAAATGTGTTCTTAATAATGGTACGGTTTTTTTGAAAATTTGAGCGTTAAAACTTTGTCACATTAAATAAAAGAAATCGTGGTTATAATTAATAAACTTAATTACATTGCAAATATAAAAAATTTTTGTAAAAAAAAAAAATAAAACAAAAAATCGGAAGTGGAATATGTATATTAACAATTTTGTTAAAAAACATTGGAATTGGTTTTTAAAAAAAAAGAGAAGGAAAACGAGAACAACCATGCGTTCAACAGCAAAAGCGCAAAGAAAAAACGTGGTTTTCACTTAGGCAAAGTTAAGTTTTTGTAAGAAAAGTTAAGAGAAGTAAAGTTTCTAAGAGAACTAATATTTTACTTTGGCCTTTACTCTAGCAGACTAAAATAAAAAAAAAAAGAGAGATATAAAGAAAAACAAGAGTGCAAAAACATTAAAGTGCAATTATCAAAATATAATAAAATACAAAAAAAAAAAAAGCTTTTGGACTTCCAAGCTCAACGGACGGCAGCAGCAGAAAATTAAACATTAATTTAATATTAATTTAATTTTATATTTAAAGACGCAAAAATCAAAGTGTAAATTGAGTTTACTTTAAATAAACTATAAACAGAATAAAAACTTTTAAAACAAGGTTTAATTTGGAATTTTGTTGGAAACTAATGCGCTTCACTGCAACAGAACCAAATACCAGCAACAACAACAGCAATTATCACCAAATCAACAACAGCCGCGTCGTCAAATAAGCAGTACCAACAACAACAACAGAGTGGCTATAAAAAGGAAACACTTTTAAATGGTACATTCTAATTAACATTGTAATATTATTAAATTATTGGTATAGTTTAAAAAAAAAAAAAACAAAAAAAAACAAAAACGGAAAACTTCATCTTTTGTATAGAATACTTTAATTGTAGCACAGTATGTATGCTGGAATTCATTACTAATTAGTTAATTATATTAATTATATTTTTATATATTTTTTATAATTAGAATACATTTTCAATTTGTTTAGGAGAATTCGCTAAAAAGTAATTTTTTTTTCTCTGTGTTGTTTATATAGAAAACAAAATTTTTTTTTTAAGTTTCTTTGTTGTTCAATTTGAAACTTATTGATTTTGCTTGGATTATGTTGGGAAAAATTCATATAATAAACTAATAAATTCCTGACAGAAAAAATTAGTTTATTTACAACATTATTTTGTAACAACTTTTGCAATTAAAATTTCAATTAAAAATGTTCAAAGTGATGTGTTTAATCAGATATAGAATTTGATTTTGAATTTTTTTTTCTCAATATATATTAAGTTATATATTATATACATATTTATGCATGGATATTTATATATATGTTAATAACAGTAAAAACTTGTCTTTAAATAAAATTTTGAAGTATTAAAAGGAAATGAAGTTACAATAGTTGTAATATTACAAAAAGAATCCTAATATATATGTCTATAAAATTTTTACTCTAGGTTTAATTTCAGTTTATTTGAACACATAATTGATTTGTTTAGTTCTTTCTAGTCGGCTATTATAATTTTTAATAAGTAATTTGAGATTTAAGAGGACATATAGGTTTAGATATAAAATACGCTATATATGAAAAAAAATTTTTTTTGTAATTTTGTGAAATTTCATGACAAATTCAATTAAAAGTCGCTAGATAATTAATTTTTATATAAAATTTATTATTGTGGATAGGCAAGCTGTATGGAGAATGGGGTGGAGCAGTTAAAGCAGGAGCTAACCTCAGTAAATAGTTTTATAGGGAAGGTATTGGTGAAAGAGTGGGAGCAGTTACGGAGAATAAATAAAGATAAAGATTTTTTGCAATTGACTAGGGATCACGTGCGGGGTTGTAGATTGTCAAGAATTGAAGAGGTCGAATTTTTATGGGACCAGATAGAAAGAGTTGGTAGTATCAAGTTCGAGGAGAAGGATAAGATAATAAGTGATCTGCTAGAGTCAAACGAGGGTTGGCAGCACAAATGTAATAACCTATCTAGAAGAGTAGAAGATTTAACAGAGTTATTGTATGATTCAGAGACGCAAACTACGTTGCTGGAGGGGGCACTAAAAGACGTAGGGAAAAACGAAGAGGATATTTCAAAAATACTTGCAAGCGATATCGCAGGGGGTGACTCGCCAATCGTGGAACGCGCGTTGAAAAAGAGGGGCTATTCAGAGAAGGAGATACAGAGCTTATTGGAGGCAAACGGGAAGGAGAATTGTTTCAGCCGTTGGCGCGAGCAAATTAAGAAATTGCAACGAAAACTAGAAGTTGATAATTGTGATAATATTGGGGCTCCATCAATGGAGATGGAGGGAGAGTCTAGGCAAAGTGAGGAAAAAACGCCGCTAGTCGCAATGTCATCAATTGTGTCAATTGTGGATATGGTAAACAAAGTGGTACCATATTTTGCGGGTGGCAATGGCTCCGACGTGCGATCAGAGGTCTACAAGTTTGTAGCGGGTTGCGAGTTGGCTCAACAGGCACTGCCACACGCAGACTCTCTTAGTCTAACAACCTGTATTAAACAAAGACTGGTAGGGTTTAGCTTATGAAAGTATAGGAGGGAAGAGTTTCACGTCAGTAAATGATTTGTGTATGGCCGTTAAGAAAGCGTACCTAAAAAGACGATCTTTAGAGCAGATTCGTAATGATTTTAATCGATGCGTTCAGCGCACTACAGAATCTGTAACGTCTTTTGGGTCACGAATAGAGTCGTTACTGATTGAAGCAGAAGATATAATAAACGCACAATGGTCCGCGAATAAAACAGTGTCACAGGTGGCCAAATATCGGCGTTTAGCTAACAGATGTTTCATTAAAGGGTTGAAGGAAAAAAACTTGAGACATAGGTTCGTCGGTGCGGAGGATGGCGAGTTATGTCAACTTATAGAGATTGGAGAGTCAGCGGAAGATTTGTTTGGGGATAACGTAGTGAAAGTTAATGTATCCAGTGAGGACCATAAGGTGGTATTAAAGTGTAATTTTTGTGGAGTAGGAGGACATGGATGGGCAGATTGCTCCATAAGGCGAAACACACCGTACTGCACACTATGTGGGAAGTATGGACATGAACAAGGGCCTGAGTGCAGAGAAAGTGGTGAGATTAAGTCTAATGGTACAGTTGGGCAAAGCAAGGCTTGTAGTTATTGTAATAAGTCAGGACACGTTGCAGACGATTGTTTTAAAAGGCTCGAAACCTTGTTTTGTCAGGTGTGTAGAGTGAGGGGGCACAACATGAATAGGTTTTGTCGCGGTAACCCGGATAGGTTCGTAACCCAGACAGGGAGAGACAGGGGAGCCCAAGGCAGATATGTGGCAATGTCTCAGGTTAAGTGTTTTAAATGCAGCCAGGTAGGGCATATGGCTAGAGACTGTGGAGGGGAACCACCCAGTTCGGGAAACGCAAACCGTCCCAGTCTAGGCCGATAGACTGGGATACCGGATGCGACCCCTGTAAAATTCGGCCAGACATCGTTTGTGGAAAGGAGAATTTTTTCAAGGAACCAAGAAGTAAAGCATGGAGGCAAAAAACTAATGGGGAGACAGCGGTTATATTAGATAAAATAAATTTACACGGGAGATCGAGGAGAAAATATACGTTACTTCTAAATTTCAAAAGGGTCTTCAAACAGGTTTGGACGGAAGGTAAACACATGTTAGGGATTTTACTATGTATGACATTTTATACAATTGCTCGGGCTGTAAAGGATATATGGGCAAAGACGTACATATATGCAAGAGTCGCTGACGAAGCTAATTCACGAAGTGAGAGTGATAAGGGAATTAACTTTAACGCGTACTCAAGGTCTTCGCAGCACTGCGACGAGGCTTATATAGAATTTCCATGTGATGTAGCGAGAGGGAAGAAATTACTCCTATTGGTGGATTCGGGATCGGATACCAGTTTGGTTAAATCCGAAGCTTTGGCGATAGAGGTAGGAATAGATAGAACACAGCGGAAAGAGCTCGTAGGAGCATTTGGAGGAAGAATTATGACAGAGGGGACGGTGATCGCTACAAATAATTACGAACCAGATCTACAGTTAAATCTACATGTCGTGCCGGAGGGAAGTGGGATACCGGCAGACGGGTTGCTGGGTAGAGATGAATTGTGGAATCGGTCAATGATTGATGCGCGAGCTAAATCGTTAAGTTTTTTTCATAATCAGACCAGAATAACGACTTTACCGCTTATAAAAAATGGAGTTGAGAGTGGGATTTGTATTGCAGAGGCAGTGACAATCCCTCCCAGATCCACAATGATAGTGCGAGTCAAAGCAGATATTCCGGACGGAGATATGGTGGTTGACAAAGCAGAAATTCTTCCTCAAGTCTACATTGGAGGTACGTTAACTACTTTCAGGGAGGGGGTTGGTGTAGTACATGTCCTGAACGGGAATGAATACCAGGTGCGATTGGGGTTGGAACATGGTTCGAGGGCCTGGAGACTGGAGAATTGGAGCCTGGTAGATAATGAAGCTACCCTGGTAGGAGAAATACGTACTAGCAAGGCTAACCTGCGGCCCCATCATGGTGAATCAGGGCGACTTCAGCAGATATTTGATGAAATTGGCTTTAGTAGCTATTTTAATCCAGAAGAAAGGGAGTCGCTAGAGAGTATAGTCAGGGAATTTCCGGAAGTATTTCACCTGGAAGGCGAGGACCTCTCTTATACTACGGTATTGAACCACAAAATACCGATGGGTCCTGGAACAGTTCCAGTAAATACTAAGCAATACAGGCTTCCCGAGGCCCACAAAAATGAAATAAAGAGGCAAGTAGACAAGATGTTGGAGAAGGGAATTGTAGCTCCGAGTATTTCACCATGGAACTCGCCCATCCTACTGGTGCCTAAGAAAGGCGACCAAGACGGCAACCAGAAGTGGAGACTGGTCGTTGATTTCCGGAGAATAAATGAGAGAACCCAAAAACAGGTGTTCCCTATTCCCAGGATAGACGAGATATTGGATCAGCTGGGGAGTTGCAGGTACTTCAGCACTTTAGACCTGGCTAGCGGTTACCATCAAGTATTAGTGGACTCCAGGGACCGGGAGAAAACGGCTTTTAGTACACAAACAGGTCATTATGAATTTGTTCGTATGCCGTTTGGTCTATCGGGGGCCCCCGCGACTTTTCAGCGGATAATGAACAGCATTTTGACAGGCCTCCAAGGTATGGACTGTTTTGTGTACCTAGATGATATCGTCATTCATGGACGGAATTTGATAGAGCACGAAGAGCGGCTACGGAGGGTATTCGGTGTACTCAGGAAACATAGGTTAAAGCTACAAACTGGGAAGTGCCAATTTTTGAGACGGGAAGTGGTTTACTTGGGACATAAGTGTTCAGAAAGGGGGGTTGAACCTGACCCAGAAAAGGTAAAATGTGTCCAAGATATACTCGCACCAAAAAACGTAAAGGAGTTACAAGCTTTCCTTGGTCTAATTAATTATTATAGGAAATTCATACCAAGAGCATCTGAAATATCTCTTCCGTTAAATCAGTTATTACGGAAGAATGTCAAATTCCAGTGGTCCGAACGATGTGAAGCCGCGATGAAACAACTTAAGGTTGCGGTAACTAATCCCCCAGTACTTCAGTTTCCGGATTTCTCCCTACCTTTTAATCTGACAACAGACGCAAGCAATGCTGCGCTAGGTGCGGTATTATCACAAGGGGAATTAGGCAAGGACTTACCAGTGTACTATGCAAGTCGTGCATTGAAAAAGAATACCTAGCGATAGTATGGGCGGCTAGAAATTTTCGCTCGTACCTTTTGGGTAGGCATTTTAAGGTTTACACTAAAGGATCAAGGTTCGAGATTAGGGAGATTTAGTTTAAAATTGCTTGAATTCGATTTCGAAATTCGTTATAAGCCGGGGAAGTCAAATCAAAATGCAGATGCGCTAAGCAGGATTCCGGGAGAGTTTGCGGTAACAACAAGGGCCCAGATGAAGAGTACAGAGGAAAATAACCCAAGGTCGATCAATCCACCAATAGAGGACTCTATAGGGGGTGGAGATGAGGCCATTTTTTTAACGGACCCAGAGGAAATACAAAGAGTGTTGAAGTAGTTTCATGATACGGGAGTAGGGGGCCACCAGGGGGCGGTGCCAACGTATTTCCGAATTCGCCGTCAATTCAAGTGGACGGGAATGCAACGAAAAATTAAGGATTTCGTGGGAGCGTGTAAACTTTGTCAACGAAACAAGAGCGCTAGAGTTGAACGTATGCCAATGGTAATTACGGATACGCCACATCGACCATTCGATAAAGTTTATATGGATTTAGTGGGGCCGTTGCCTCAGACTGCTGGAGGCAATAAGTGGATTGCAACATTTCAAGATGACTTCTCCAAGTATATGTGCTGTGTAGCGCTGCCAAACGCAGAAGCATAGACAGTGGCTAGGGCATATTTCAATGAAATCGTCTCACGGTTCCAAATTCCCCGTACATTAGTGACGGACAACGGTGCGAATTTTACCTCCAAAATGTTTAGAGCAACATGCAAGTTATTGGGCACTAAGAAATTGTTTACGACGCCACACCACCCGCAGGCCAATGGATCTTTGGAGAGAAGTCACAGATCCCTCGCAGAATTTGAGAAGCTTCGTAGCAGAGGATGGAACGAATTGGGATGAATGGCTCCATCATGCCATGCATGTACACAACAATCACATACACTCAGCTACCAGACAAACGCCCACAAGAATTCTTTTCGGATTTGAGTTTGAGATGCCAGTCTCATTAAAAAGGAAACCCTCTCGTTTGTATAATATTGACGACTACACTCAAATTTTAAAATATCAAATACAGCGGACCCATGAGCTAGCTAGAACTCACACTATGGCAGCGAAACAGAGATCTAAAGGATATTATGACCAGGGAACCAAGGAGAGGTTGTTCCAAGTGGGGGATATGGTCTGGTTAAGAAACCAGCAAAAGAAAAATAAATTTTCCCCTGTTTGGGAGGGACCATACCGAGTGATACGGGTTCGTGAGCCAGTTAACGTGCAGTTGCTAGTCAAGGGAAAAAACAAATGGTTCCATAAGAATCTGGTAAAGGGGGTTCGAGGTAACGTAGCAAACCCTGTATAGTAAGGAACATCTGCAAATCAGATGTAAAGGGAAGGTTTTGTATGAGCATTCAATGGGTAAACAGCTTTGGAAACGTTTAGTTATATTATTAATTATATTATGCATTTTTAATTGTAGTTAATATAGTAAATTAGTTATGTAATCCAGTATACATACGCATATATATTTTATTAATACTTAAGATTAAAATGTAGTTTAATTTTTATTTTTTAATTACAAAAACAAAAAGATGAAGTTGTAATTTTAAATTGTATTTAAGATATTAAGGTATTTATATGAAATAGGATTCACATATATATTTTATTAATACTTAAGATTAAAGTGTAATTTATAAAAACCAAAAAGACGAAGTTGTAATTTTAAATTGTATTTAAGATATTAAGGTATTTATATGAAATAGGATTCACATATATATTTTATTAATACTTAAGATTAAAGTGTAATTTATAAAAACCAAAAAGACGAAGTTGTAATTTTAAATTGTATTTAAGATATTAAGGTATTTATATGAAATAGGATTCACATATATATTTTATTAATACTTAAGATTAAAATGTAATTTAATTTTTATTTTTTAATTACAAAAACAAAAAGATGAAGTTGTAATTTTAAACTGTATTTAAGATATTAAGGTATTTATATGAAACAGGATTCACATATATATTTTATTAATACTTAAGATTAAAGTGTAATTTATAAAAACCAAAAGACGAAGTTGTAATTTTAAATTGTATTTAAATATTAAGGTAGTTACATAAAATAAGATTCACATATATATTTTATTATTACTTAAGATTAAGGCGTAATTTAATTTTTATTTTTTAATTACAAAAAACAAAAAGATGAAGTTGTAATTTAGAATAGATTATAAGATAGTTAATTAGTTATATAATCTATATGTAGTTTAAAAAAAAAAAAATTTAATTAGAAATAAATTATACCACTTGAGCATTCACTGTCACTGTCAACATACCCAGAATAACACCGCCACACGGAGCCGCACAATACCGATCAACAACCCAGAGTTTCCTTTTCGTTCAGGAGCATTAAGGCTCCTCCGCAAGGGGGAAGGAGTGTTGTGAATGCACCCTTAATAGGGTGTCATCAGAGTCAGGTCGACCGGCAGAAAATGGTGAGCGCGCATGTAAGAGAGGCGCAGGAGATAAACCGGTCGATTCTGACGAACTTTTTTCGAACAACGTGGGCAGTTGAGGGAGATCTTGCAGAACCTCGTGGGAGCAGGGGAGTTGAAAATAAGCAAGCGAAGTGTAGAGGCATACATATTTTATGTATGTGACTTAATTAAGTTGAAACAACATCGGAGCTGGAAAATTATTTAAAATATTTTAAAGTTTTCAATTAAAATTAAATTATATTCATTATTTACTAAATAAATGGAAAAACTGCACTTAAGAAATGTTATAAATAAAATATACTCTTAAATAATGGAATTAAAAATTGATTATTAAATATTTTAAAAGTTGAAAATAAGCAATTGAAGTGTATAGGCATACATATTTTATGTATGTGACTTAACATCGCTTCGTGTTCTACCGTTCAGTACTGTTAAATTAAAAGACTCACATAGCTCAATGAGTTTTTTGCCGTTTGGATATAATGTTTTGTCATTTGCACTTCGAGGAGTATTTGCATATCCAGCAGCTGTATATATACTTTCCGTTAACGCTTGGCTGCTACCTATGCGGGCATTTAGATCTCCTATGATCATCACGTTTGCTGATTTCAATTGAATAAAGGTGTAGTACAACGCTTCGTAATCTGCAGCCCATTTATTACAGTTGAGATACGTCGGAATGATTATAACATATTCGTTTCTTATCTTCATTTCAACTACCACCGTATTCAAAGTCTTTATGAAGTGCATCTTAATGATTTATTTATTTGTTTTTTAATTCCGTAAAGTGTACCACCACTCGCCTGTGCTCTGTTGGGAGTTCTAATCGCTGACACACCGTACAATAAATGATTTGGAAAATATGGTTCGTATCTCTCCTGGTTGGCCTCTGCACACGTTTCAAAGAGAAAGAAAATGTCAAAGGAATTGACGTAATTCAAGAAATGCTTATATATTAACTTATTTGTTATGCCTGCAATATTATATGACAGTAGTTTTAACTCTAAGTCTATTACTTGGGTGTGGTCAGTAGTTGCTTATTCAATTTGATTTGTGCAAGCTGTTTTAGTTTTGTTTTATTTATTTTATTATGCAGTTCATTATAGTTGGTACATATATTTTTTAACTTGGTACCGTATAGTAATTGTAAAGCAGCACCCGCATCATCATTATCGTTCATTAGTTTATTATTTCTGTTCCACCTAAACTATTTGTTTCCTATCCGTAATTTATCATCTCTAACGGCAACGCGATGTTTCGAGCTCACTTGCAGTATTTGCTTTTTTAATTCCAGCATAATTCTTTTATTCTGCTGTTTTTTGAACGTCAAGTCCCGTTCCACAAATATTGCTGTCCCTGCCAGCTTACCAGCACTTTTCAGTACTTTTACTGCGTTTTCTTTTGTTTCCTTCTCTACTAGAACGGTCATTTTACCATCTTTTTCTGACACTTTTTTAGTATCTTTTATTTTTGTTTATGCCGAAACTCTCCACATCAGTGCATAGTTTTTGTACTTGTTCACCTAATGCTTTGTTCGCCAGTAGACCTTTGAAAATTTTTTCTTTTTTGCTTGCGTTTCAAGCGTAGAAATTCTTTTACTATCTAGAGCCCTTTAAGCTTTGAGATTTTCAACTTCTTTTTTTAGATTTTCGTTTTCTTGCCTTAGCTCTATGACGTCCTCAGAGAGGTAGGTAATTTTTTCTAAAATTTCTTTGTAACCATCCTTAATTATATCTTTTAGTTGGTTCACACTCAGATCAGGCAAGGTTTCAGCTAACATCCTTTTAGCCGACGGATTATATGATGTCTTCACGTTTTTTGATGGCGTACGATGCATGCTTGTTAATTGATAAATTTTATTATTTTTTAACTATTTTGTAAATTACCTTAAAACTATGCTATGTTTTTGTTTTGCCAAATAGATTTACGATTATCCCTTAGTTCGATATATATGGTTTGTGTACTAACTATCTTAAATTTGTTTTGTTTATTCTATGTTATTACACATGCATTACATAAACTATATGTTAAAATTCACGCTATCTTCTTTTATTATCTTTTATTATCTTTTTGGGTTTGGAGTACATATTTGAAGTTTTGCCTTATGCTTTAATTATTGATACTGTAAATAAATTTTTATCATTGTAACATTTGCAGTTTTGATTTGATTCTGATATAATAAACATATCATTTTAATAATAATAATAACTGTGTTTCATATAATAATAAAACTTTAAAAACTCAACACTATATATATCATAATTTTTACAATTAAATGTTTATTAGTTGTCTCTGTCAACAGTTTGCTTAGCTATTTTTGCTTTATTTATACCCTTAATTATAGGACTGTCTCTATCAGATTTTTATTACGTTATTAAGAAACAAAAAAAATCACTCTTATTTGACTACTAATATATGATCCACAAGGGAGCACCTTATTTATATTATTTAAAAAAAGAAAGCAAAAACGCGCGCAAATTGGATGCTTTAAGTTGTGAAAACTATTATTTGATTTAATCACTTTATGAATTTAAAATCGTACCAGAACTTATTGTTCTAACCTTCACTTCCGTTTACTCGTTTTTTCTTTTAGTTTCCGAAGCTGTGAGTTTGATACTTTTTACTTTTTTTCACTTAAATAGGAGCGACTGCAAAACACGTCCGACTCGGTAGTATTGTTTGTTACTGTCTCCTTTATATTAATACCATTTAAACAACAGTGTTGAGTTGTAAAATTTACACATTTGTTTGTTACATTGTTTTTAATATACATTGAACTGAGATCAGTGGTAGTGTGCACATAGCGAGACTTGCGAGCTCAGCATTTATGTCTCGCGTAAGACATTCAAGGTCTTTTAAATTAAAATAAGATATCATATTCCTCTTGCATAAACTTTTTACAGTTAAGCGTGGGAATAGAAAATAACGCGGTCAGCAAATAAGTCAAAGCATGTACACACTACAATGTTAAAAGTGCATAATTGTAACCACAAACAAAATTTAAAAGTGTTAAAAGTGTTTGATCAAATTCAAAACGATAAAGCGACAAATGTGCATTCAATAAATTATGTCACAATTGTTTTGTTACTTTAAGCAATAACTTTGTAATGAACATTATCTTATGGTTCGTGTATAGCTGAGACTAAACTCAGCCGTCGCCATGGTCCTCACAAGAAATTTATTTGTTGAGATCCTGTCACTTCCGATTTACTCTACGCCTCAACTAAAGATAAACTAAAACGACTATACAGCAGAACCACTCTATTATCGACGGGATATAACACAGACACACGTGACTGTTAAAGCTACGTGTGTTGTATTATAGGTCGCAGACAACAAGACCTACCCTGTTCACTGTTAAAGCGTCCAAAGGTCAGAGACGTTAGGTTACTGTTAAAAGCCACATACAGTTCCCGACGCTATAGTATATTCACACGTGACTGTTAAAGCTTCATGTGTTATACCAGGTGCAACCTAGATTCAGTCACTGTTCAAGCCCTGAATCTTGCTCACCTTATCACCCTTCACTTCAGTCATTCAGTACTATTTGCCACCGCTACTTCAATTCTAGATTTAACTTAAGCGCTCACCGTCTATGAATATTCGCCCGTACCCGTGGAGATTAATAGTCAAACGCTTTTGAACACGGAATTTTTCCAACCAAAAAAAAAATTATATTTCATAAAATTTAATATCAAGCAATTCGTAAATATATTTATTCCGTTTTCTTTGATATTGACAATAAATTTTGTAAAAAAAAAAACTTGGTTTCTTATACAACTTGAATTTAAAAAAATTTTCCTTAACAATTATTTAATAACATTAAATTTTTCACAATTTGTAAATGTATTTATTCCGTTTTCTCTGATATTGGCAAAAGATTTTGTAAAAAACACTTAACTTATATTACTTGAATTTAAGAAATTTTCTTTAACAATTATTTAATAACATTAAATTTTTCACAATTCGTAAATGTATTTATTTTGTTTTCTCCGATATTAATAATTAATTTTGTAAAAACTACTTGAATGTAAAAAAATTTTTTTTACACTTATTTAATAATATTAAACTTTTCACAATTTGTAATGGGTATTTATATTTTTCTTCGATATTAATAATTAATTTTGTAAAAACTACTTGAATGTAAAAAAATTTTTTTTACACTTATTTAATAACATTAAACTTTTCACAATTTGTAATGGGTATTTATATTTTTCTTTTATATTTAAACTTAGAATTTGCACTTCAGAAAATTTTCTTTTAAAAAAAATTATATTGAATAAAGTTTAATTTTAATCAATTAGTAAACAATATTTAATTTGTATGATATAAAAAATTTAGATATTTATATAAATAAATTTATCGTAGTACTTGCACTAAAGTAATACTTGCTAAAGTCGAACGTCGTCAAAGAAGATTTCTTTCGAAAAGTTCTCACTTGCTTTTTCTCACTTCTTTCGAGTTTGCTGTTTATGTAACATGAAAAATTCACCACACGAGAACGTTATGGTGTGATGAGAGAAACTGATGAAAATGGAACGTTTTTTGAAAAAATGGAACGTTTTTTGAAAAAATGGAACGTTTTTTGAAAAAATTGAACGAAAATAAAACAATTTTAAAAGGTTGCTTAGTGCTTGCAAATAGCACTTGTACCAAAAATTTAAATTTATTCACTTTAACTTACTTTGTGACAAAAACTCGAACGAAAAAAAGTGAGAAAACAATTCACCACAGTTACATAAACACTTCTAGTGAGTAATTGTCAAAAGTGAGAAAATCGTTCGAGAAAACGAAGTGAGAAAGTTACATAAACGAGCCACTGGTGCACGCACTTTTTATACCGTCAACGATCAACAATGCCATCTGTTAATGCGTTAAATTTTAACGACCGTTGATCGAAGCTCGTTTTCTGTTCCCTCTGCGGTTCCACACATTTTTACAAAATCTTTCTTAATTTGACAGTTCGTTTTGTTTTGATTTTATTTTCAACTATGTGTTGTGCTAGTGCAAGTATTTTTTATTATAAAATAAATTATAATTTAGTCACATATTTATATTTTTCTATTTTGTTTATGCCGAAACTCTCCACATCAGTGCATAGTTTTTGTACTTGTTCACCTAATGCTTTGTTCGCCAGTAGACCTTTGAAAATTTTTTCTTTTTTGCTTGCGTTTCAAGCGTAGAAATTCTTTTACTATCTAGAGCCCTTTAAGCTTTGAGATTTTCAACTTCTTTTTTTAGATTTTCGTTTTCTTGCCTTAGCTCTATGACGTCCTCAGAGAGGTAGGTAATTTTTTCTAAAATTTCTTTGTAACCATCCTTAATTATATCTTTTAGTTGGTTCACACTCAGATCAGGCAAGGTTTCAGCTAACATCCTTTTAGCCGACGGATTATATGATGTCTTCACGTTTTTTGATGGCGTACGATGCATGCTTGTTAATTGATAAATTTTATTATTTTTTAACTATTTTGTAAATTACCTTAAAACTATGCTATGTTTTTGTTTTGCCAAATAGATTTACGATTATCCCTTAGTTCGATATATATGGTTTGTGTACTAACTATCTTAAATTTGTTTTGTTTATTCTATGTTATTACACATGCATTACATAAACTATATGTTAAAATTCACGCTATCTTCTTTTATTATCTTTTATTATCTTTTTGGGTTTGGAGTACATATTTGAAGTTTTGCCTTATGCTTTAATTATTGATACTGTAAATAAATTTTTATCATTGTAACATTTGCAGTTTTGATTTGATTCTGATATAATAAACATATCATTTTAATAATAATAATAACTGTGTTTCATATAATAATAAAACTTTAAAAACTCAACACTATATATATCATAATTTTTACAATTAAATGTTTATTAGTTGTCTCTGTCAACAGTTTGCTTAGCTATTTTTGCTTTATTTATACCCTTAATTATAGGACTGTCTCTATCAGATTTTTATTACGTTATTAAGAAACAAAAAAAATCACTCTTATTTGACTACTAATATATGATCCACAAGGGAGCACCTTATTTATATTATTTAAAAAAAGAAAGCAAAAACGCGCGCAAATTGGATGCTTTAAGTTGTGAAAACTATTATTTGATTTAATCACTTTATGAATTTAAAATCGTACCAGAACTTATTGTTCTAACCTTCACTTCCGTTTACTCGTTTTTTCTTTTAGTTTCCGAAGCTGTGAGTTTGATACTTTTTACTTTTTTTCACTTAAATAGGAGCGACTGCAAAACACGTCCGACTCGGTAGTATTGTTTGTTACTGTCTCCTTTATATTAATACCATTTAAACAACAGTGTTGAGTTGTAAAATTTACACATTTGTTTGTTACATTGTTTTTAATATACATTGAACTGAGATCAGTGGTAGTGTGCACATAGCGAGACTTGCGAGCTCAGCATTTATGTCTCGCGTAAGACATTCAAGGTCTTTTAAATTAAAATAAGATATCATATTCCTCTTGCATAAACTTTTTACAGTTAAGCGTGGGAATAGAAAATAACGCGGTCAGCAAATAAGTCAAAGCATGTACACACTACAATGTTAAAAGTGCATAATTGTAACCACAAACAAAATTTAAAAGTGTTAAAAGTGTTTGATCAAATTCAAAACGATAAAGCGACAAATGTGCATTCAATAAATTATGTCACAATTGTTTTGTTACTTTAAGCAATAACTTTGTAATGAACATTATCTTATGGTTCGTGTATAGCTGAGACTAAACTCAGCCGTCGCCATGGTCCTCACAAGAAATTTATTTGTTGAGATCCTGTCACTTCCGATTTACTCTACGCCTCAACTAAAGATAAACTAAAACGACTATACAGCAGAACCACTCTATTATCGACGGGATATAACACAGACACACGTGACTGTTAAAGCTACGTGTGTTGTATTATAGGTCGCAGACAACAAGACCTACCCTGTTCACTGTTAAAGCGTCCAAAGGTCAGAGACGTTAGGTTACTGTTAAAAGCCACATACAGTTCCCGACGCTATAGTATATTCACACGTGACTGTTAAAGCTTCATGTGTTATACCAGGTGCAACCTAGATTCAGTCACTGTTCAAGCCCTGAATCTTGCTCACCTTATCACCCTTCACTTCAGTCATTCAGTACTATTTGCCACCGCTACTTCAATTCTAGATTTAACTTAAGCGCTCACCGTCTATGAATATTCGCCCGTACCCGTGGAGATTAATAGTCAAACGCTTTTGCACACGGAATTTTTCCAACCAAAAAAAAAATTATATTTCATAAAATTTAATATCAAGCAATTCGTAAATATATTTATTCCGTTTTCTTTGATATTGACAATAAATTTTGTAAAAAAAAAAACTTGGTTTCTTATACAACTTGAATTTAAAAAAATTTTCCTTAACAATTATTTAATAACATTAAATTTTTCACAATTTGTAAATGTATTTATTCCGTTTTCTCTGATATTGGCAAAAGATTTTGTAAAAAACACTTAACTTATATTACTTGAATTTAAGAAATTTTCTTTAACAATTATTTAATAACATTAAATTTTTCACAATTCGTAAATGTATTTATTTTGTTTTCTCCGATATTAATAATTAATTTTGTAAAAACTACTTGAATGTAAAAAAATTTTTTTTACACTTATTTAATAATATTAAACTTTTCACAATTTGTAATGGGTATTTATATTTTTCTTCGATATTAATAATTAATTTTGTAAAAACTACTTGAATGTAAAAAAATTTTTTTTACACTTATTTAATAACATTAAACTTTTCACAATTTGTAATGGGTATTTATATTTTTCTTTTATATTTAAACTTAGAATTTGCACTTCAGAAAATTTTCTTTTAAAAAAAATTATATTGAATAAAGTTTAATTTTAATCAATTAGTAAACAATATTTAATTTGTATGATATAAAAAATTTAGATATTTATATAAATAAATTTATCGTAGTACTTGCACTAAAGTAATACTTGCTAAAGTCGAACGTCGTCAAAGAAGAACTGCTTTCTGTAGCTCGTTTATGTAAATCGTTCGAGTTTAACTCGAACGATTTCTTTCGAAAAGTTCTCACTTGCTTTTTCTCACTTCTTTCGAGTTTGCTGTTTATGTAACATGAAAAATTCACCACACGAGAACGTTATGGTGTGATGAGAGAAACTGATGAAAATGGAACGATTTTTGAAAAAATGGAACGTTTTTTGAAAAAATGGAACGTTTTTTGAAAAAATTGAACGAAAATAAAACAATTTTAAAAGGTTGCTTAGTGCTTGCAAATAGCACTTGTACCAAAAATTTAAATTTATTCACTTTAACTTACTTTGTGACAAAAACTCGAACGAAAAAAAGTGAGAAAACAATTCACCACAGTTACATAAACACTTCTAGTGAGTAATTGTCAAAAGTGAGAAAATCGTTCGAGAAAACGAAGTGAGAAAGTTACATAAACGAGCCACTGGTGCACGCACTTTTTATACCGTCAACGATCAACAATGCCATCTGTTAATGCGTTAAATTTTAACGACCGTTGATCGAAGCTCGTTTTCTGTTCCCTCTGCGGTTCCACACATTTTTACAAAATCTTTCTTAATTTGACAGTTCGTTTTGTTTTGATTTTATTTTCAACTATGTGTTGTGCTAGTGCAAGTATTTTTTATTATAAAATAAATTATAATTTAGTCACACATTTATATTTTTCTATTTTGTTTATGCCGAAACTCTCCACATCAGTGCATAGTTTTTGTACTTGTTCACCTAATGCTTTGTTCGCCAGTAGACCTTTGAAAATTTTTTCTTTTTTGCTTGCGTTTCAAGCGTAGAAATTCTTTTACTATCTAGAGCCCTTTAAGCTTTGAGATTTTCAACTTCTTTTTTTAGATTTTCGTTTTCTTGCCTTAGCTCTATGACGTCCTCAGAGAGGTAGGTAATTTTTTCTAAAATTTCTTTGTAACCATCCTTAATTATATCTTTTAGTTGGTTCACACTCAGATCAGGCAAGGTTTCAGCTAACATCCTTTTAGCCGACGGATTATATGATGTCTTCACGTTTTTTGATGGCGTACGATGCATGCTTGTTAATTGATAAATTTTATTATTTTTTAACTATTTTGTAAATTACCTTAAAACTATGCTATGTTTTTGTTTTGCCAAATAGATTTACGATTATCCCTTAGTTCGAAATATATGGTTTGTGTACTAACTATCTTAAATTTGTTTTGTTTATTCTATGTTATTACACATGCATTACATAAACTATATGTTAAAATTTACGCTATCTTCTTTTATTATCTTTTATTATCTTTTTGGGTTTGGAGTACATATTTGAAGTTTTGCCTTATGCTTTAATTATTGATACTGTAAATAAATTTTTATCATTGTAACATTTGCAGTTTTGATTTGATTCTGATATAATAAACATATCATTTTTATAATAATAATAACTGTGTTTCATATAATAATAAAACTTTAAAAACTCAAAAGGTTATGTGCCCAGAGCTCGCGTGTTTTTTGTTTTTTTTGTGAAATAAGTAAGTTTTTATTTTTTTGATGGAAAATAAAAATAATATTGGACTAAAACAACAAGAAACTTTAAATAGTGAAAAATCTGAAATTTTGTGTAAGCCAGAAGATTTAGTATTTGACAATATCCGAGTATTACAAATAAAGCAAGACTCTGTAAGAATTGGTAAAAACATGGCTGAATCAAAATCATACCAAGTACATCGTTTTGATGGTAGAAACTATCAATTATGGAAGCGGCAAATGGAGATATATATGGCTGAAAATAAACTTAAGCCATATATAATGGGCACCACTGTGCGTACTCCTGATAATGAAATTACATGGGATGAAAAGGATGCAGAGGCTCAAGCATTTCTTATGCGAGGACTACAACTAGATCAGCTAAAGTATTTAACTGACTGTTCGACTGCAGCAAAAATGTGGGCAAGATTGAAAACGGTTCATGCAGAAAAGAGTGAACAATCAGCACAAGTACTTCTCGAAAAATTTATGAGCTCAGAAATGGTTGAAGGTGAAACTGTTTCTGATTTTATAGCAAGTATAAGTTTGTTGGCGTAACGTCTCAGAGACCTTGACTTAGAACAAAAACCACTTATGGTTATTGCGAAAATTCTTAGCAGTTTGTCAGCAAAATTTGATCACGTGAGAACGGCATGGTATGCAGTGCCACGCAGTGAACAGACCAGAAAAAAATTAACGGATCACCTAATAAACGAAGAAGTAATTATAAATTTCAGACAAGTAGATAGCAATTCAGCGCAAGGTGTAACGGGAAATACTGGTGCAGCGTATGCAGTTAACAGAAATGGAAATAAAATCAATGCAAGTAAAAATAACAACAATACAATAACAAAAAGAACAGGTAAATGCAATTATTGTCAAGAGCCTTGTCATTGGGCACGTGAGTGTTTTTAAAAACAGCGTGATTATTTGCATCGATCTAACGGCGAACGCAACAACAACACAAATAACAGAAATATTGATCGTCAAAATTTAATGATAGAACAACAATTAAAAAAAGAACGTGGTAATGAAAGTGTGCAATTATTTACGCTACAGTCAGCTTTAATGGAATCGACAAGTGGTAACATTGAAACTAATTGGTATGCAGATTCAGATGCTTCGGACCATATGAGTTTTCAGAAAGAGTTTTTCAAAAATTATTTAGAATTTCCAGATAATTTTTGCAAAGTCCGTGTTGGTGATGGCAGAAAATTAAGTGCTATTGGTCACGGTGATATCGACGTGCGTGTAATGGGTGCTAAAAATACTGGCTCTATGTGTACACTTAAAAATGTTCTGTATGTTCCTGATTTAGACAGAAATTTTGTGTCAATTTCGCAATCAACTGAAAAAGGCATTGATGTTGTTTTTCTTAAAGGTGGTCAACGTGTTGTTTTTAAAAGAGGTAGTCAGCTTATAGCTGATGGCTATCGTAAAAGAAAGTTGTATAAAATGAATTTGAAAGCAGTATGTTTATTTGAATTGAATACTGTGGCATCGATAATGGTATGGCATGAACGTTTAGGACACGTTAACTTTGAGACTCTTCGAAAAATGTACCACAATAAAATTGTGAAAGGTATTGACTTCGAAAATATTCAAAAAGAAAATCCGTTTTGTGAAGGATGTACGCTAGGTCAGCAACACCGTATGAGTTTTAACAAATATGGAGCAAATAGATCAAAAATTCCTGGTGAGACATTTCATGTTGATTTATGTGGAAAAATGAGCTCGCCATCAATTGGCGGAGCGAATTATTTTATGTTATTAAAAGATGATTTTTCCAGATATAGTTTTGTATATTTTCTCAAGGAAAAGTCTGATGTATTGGAAAAACTAATGCAATTTTATGGTGATGTGCAAGCAGATGGCCATATCATCAAAAAGCTAAGATCGGATGGTGGTTTGGAATTCCGCAATCATGCAGTCAAGCAGTTCCTGTTATCAAAAGCTATTAAACAAGAATTTTCTACACCTAGAGCTCCAGAACAAAATGGCTTTATTGAAAGGCAGAACAGAACAATAGTGGAAACAGCTAAAGCAATGTTGCATGCTAAGAATTTGCCTCTTTATCTATGGAGAGAAGCTACAAATACAGCTGTTTATCTCCAAAATCGTGTAGCATCAGAAGTAATTGGTAATGTTACCCCCTATGAACTATGGTTTGGACGCAAACCATGTGTTAAACATTTAAAAGTTTTTGGTAGTGAAGTTTTCGTGCATGTTCCTAAAGAACAAAGAACTAAATGGGAGAAAAATTCCATAAAGTGTATTATGATTGGGTATAATGATGAAAGTAAAGCGTATAGAGTTTACAAGCCTACTTCAAAGAAAATTTATATAAGAAGAGATACCATTTCTAATGAAAAACGAAAAAAACCACATGAAGTGGCAGAGATGAAAACACAAAACAAAATTTTGCAACAGAATGAAAACCAAGAAGCAGATGGAGCTTACAGCAGAGACATCGAAATAGATAGAGATAATGAATTGCCATTTCAAAGAAGTCCATATAACACACGTCAAAGAAAGAAATCAAGTGAAATTGAGAATTCTTTAAATATTGCTGAAATTTTTATGGCACAGCTAGAACCTAAAACTTTAGATGAAGCAATGAATAGTACAGATGCTAAAAAATGGTTAAAAGCCATTAAAGAAGAGTTAGAGTCTCTACAAAATAATAATACATGGATTTTAGTTCCACGTACACCGGATAAACACATAACATAATTACGAACCGTTGGATCTTTAAACGAAAACTCAATGGAAAAGGTGAAATTGAAAAATTTGAAGCCAGACTTGTAGCGCGTGGTTGTTCACAGAAATACGGAGTTGACTATGATGAAATATATTCTCCTGTAATACGATATGAATCAGTTCGAATTTTATTATCAATTACTGCAATAGAAAATTTTAAAATTTACCAGTTTGACGATAAAACAGCATTTTTGCATGGCGATTTAGATGACTTAATTTATATGGAGCAGCCGTGTGGTTTTGCCAACGATGATGATGTTTGTATGCTTAAGAAAGGTATATACGGTCTTAAGCAAGCATCTAGGCAATGGAACAAAAAGATCGTTGACTTTTTACTACGTCAAAACTTTAAGCAGTCTTTTTCTGATAGATGTGTGTTTTCATATGCATCCCAAAATTCGGTTTTATATTTGGCGCTTTATGTTGATGACGGTTTGCTGTGTGGTAACGATATACATTTAATTATGAGCTTGCTGAATAAATTGCATACTGAATTTAGTATTACTTATAAAGAAGCAGAATTTTTCGTCGGCATGCAGCTTAAGAAAGAGAAAGATAAAAGAAAATTATAAACTGATCACACTAATGATAAATATTTTCCTTACAGAGAATAAGATACATTAATGTATCTTATGGTCTGTTCACCTCCGGATATAGCATATGCAGTTGGAGTTCTTAGTCGTTAGGATTCTCCATCCTAGTGAAACTCACTGGAAAGGTGTTAAACGTATTTTTAGATATCTTAAAAGTACAACTGATATAGGTGTTACATTTTCATCAATGGGAAACACTAAAAATAAGATTATAAGCTACTGCGATTCTGAAGGGCAGGAGATCCTGATACCAGAAAAAGCACAACTGGCTGGATTATAGTATTTAACAATGGTGCCGTTGCATGGAGTTCAAGAAAACAAACTATTACTGCAACATCAACAACTGAAGCTGAGTTTGTGGCTTTATGTTCAGCAACCAAAGCAACAGTGTGTTTGAGACAACTAATGTCACACTTAAGTATAGTTCAACATTTACCGACACCTATTTATTGTGACAATCAATAGGCGATTACCTTGGTCTCGAATCCACAATCATCTATTATAAGTATACACGACACATTGAAATACAATATTTTTATACATGCGATATACAATCACAAAAGGAAATTATTGTTAAGTATATATCTTCCGATAATCAGTTAGCAGATCAATTAACTAAATCTTTGTCAGTTGAGTAGCATAATAACTTGATCTCAAAATTTGGATTGTATAAAAATTGAATTTTCTTGTTTTTTTTTTGGGTGAAGATAGCGAGAGGGAGTGTTAAAATTCACGCTATCTTCTTTTATTATCTTTTATTATCTTTTTGGGTTTGGAGTACATATTTGAAGTTTTGCCTTATGCTTTAATTATTGATACTGTAAATAAATTTTTATCATTGTAACATTTGCAGTTTTGATTTGATTCTAATATAATAAACATATCATTTTAATAATAATAATAACTGTGTTTCATATAATAATAAAACTTTAAAAACTCAACACTATATATATCATAAATTTTACAATTAAATGTTTATTAGTTGTCTCTGTCAACAGTTTGCTTAGCTATTTTTGCTTTATTTATACCCTTAATTATAGGACTGTCTCTATCAGATATTTATTACGTTATTAAGAAACAAAAAAAATCACTCTTATTTGGCTACTAATATATGATCCACAAGGGAGCACCTTATTTATATTATTTAAAAAAAAGAAAGCAAAAACGCGCGCAAATTGGATGCTTTAAGTTGTGAAAACTATTATTTGATTTAATCACTTTATGCATTTAAAATCGTACCAGAACTTATTGTTCTAACCTTCACTTCCGTTTACTCGTTTTTTCTTTTAGTTTCCGACGCTGTAAGTTTGATACTTTTTACTTTTTTTCACTTAAATGGGAGCGACTGCAAAACACGTCCGACTCGGTAGTATTGTTTGTTACTGTCTCCTTTATATTAATACCATTTAAACAACAGTGTTGAGTTGTAAAATTTACACATTTGTTTGTTACATTGTTTTTAATATACATTGAACTGAGATCAGTGGTAGTGTGCACATAGCGAGACTTGCGAGCTCAGCATTTATGTCTCGCGTAAGACATTCAAGGTCTTTTAAATTAAAATAAGATATCATATTCCTCTTGCATAAACTTTTTACAGTTAAGCGTGGGAATAGAAAATAACGCGGTCAGCAAATAAGTCAAAGCATGTACACACTACAATGTTAAAAGTGCATAATTGTAACCACAAACAAAATTTAAAAGTGTTAAAAGTGTTTGATCAAATTCAAAACGATAAAGCGACAAATGTGCATTCAATAAATTATGTCACAATTGTTTTGTTACTTTAAGCAATAACTTTGTAATAAACATTATCTTATGGTTCGTGTATAGCTGAGACTAAACTCAGCCGTCGCCATGGTCCTCACAAGAAATTTATTTGTTGAGATCCTGTCACTTCCGATTTACTCTACGCCTGAACTAAAGATAAACTAAAACGACTATACAGCCGAACCACTCTATTATCGACGGGATATAACACAGACACACGTGACTGTTAAAGCTACGTGTGTTGTATTATAGGTCGCAGACAACAAGACCTACCCTGTTCACTGTTAAAGCGTCCAAAGGTCAGAGACGTTAGGTTACTGTTAAAAGCCACATACAGTTCCCGACGCTATAGTATAGACACACGTGACTGTTAAAGCTTCATGTGTTATACCAGGTGCAACCTAGATTCAGTCACTGTTCAAGCCCTGAATCTTGCTCACCTTATCACCCTTCACTTCAGTCATTCAGTACTATTTGCCACCGCTACTTCAATTCCAGATTTAACTTAAGCGCTCACCGTCTATGAATATTCGCTCGTACCCGTGGAGTTTAATAGTCAAACGCTTTTGCACACGGAATTTTTCCAACCAAAAAAAAAATTATATTTCATAAAATTTAATTTCAAGCAATTCGTAAATATATTTATTCCGTTTTCTTTGATATTGACAATAAATTTTGTAAAAAAAAAAACTTGGTTTCTTATACAACTTGAATTTAAAAAAATTTTCCTTAACAATTATTTAATAACATTAAATTTTTCACAATTTGTAAATGTATTTATTCCGTTTTCTCTGATATTGGCAAAAGATTTTGTAAAAAACACTTAACTTATATTACTTGAATTTAAGAAATTTTCTTTAACAATTATTTAATAACATTAAATTTTTCACAATTCGTAAATGTATTTATTTTGTTTTCTCCGATATTAATAATTAATTTTGTAAAAACTACTTGAATGTAAAAAAATTTTTTTTACACTTATTTAATAATATTAAACTTTTTACAATTTGTAATGGGTATTTATATTTTTCTTCGATATTAATAATTAATTTTGTAAAAACTACTTGAATGTAAAAAAATTTTTTTTACACTTATTTAATAACATTAAAGTTTTCACAATTTGTAATGGGTATTTATATTTTTCTTTTATATTTAAACTTAGAATATGCACTTCAGAAAATTTTCTTTTAAAAAAAATTATATTGAATAAAGTTTAATTTCAATCAATTAGTAAACAATATTTAATTTGTATAATATAAAAAATTTAGATATTTATATAAATAAATTTATCGTAGTACTTGCACTAAAGTAATACTTGCTAAAGTCGAACGTCGTCAAAGAAGAACTGCTTTCTGGTGCACGCACTTTTTATACCGTCAACGATCAACAATGCCATCTGTTAATGCGTTAAATTTTAACGACCGTTGATCGAAGCTCGTTTTCTGTTCCCTCTGCGGTTCCACACATTTTTACAAAATCTTTCTTAATTTGACAGTTCGTTTTGTTTTGATTTTATTTTCAACTATGTGTTGTGCTAGTGCAAGTATTTTTTATTATAAAATAAATTATAATTTAGTCACATATTCATATTTTTCTATTTATTTATAATTATAATTTATAAATTAATCAATAAACTATGATATATTCAAAACCCTGGTACCGAATAAAAATAAAACGTAAATTATTATTTTATAATAATATACGAGTGGTCGAGTTCTGCAGCTATGGGGGTGGGTTTCGGTGAGTTACTCAACTTAATTTTTTTTTAATACTATTTAACAAATCTGTTACAGGTATTTTCTCTTTCAATACGTCAAATGAGTAAATTTTGCACTAACCTTTGTAAAGATATTAAGGTTGAATATGCCATGTAAAGATGTGTAGTTTCAGGATTGCCATGCAAGGTTCTTCATCCAATACATTAATATGTATTAACTCGACAGGATTGCTAAGGGATTAAGAGCCCCAAAAGGTTTCGACCTATCAAGGATAAGTATTAATCTGAGCTCTTCAGCCGCCTTTAAGTACTTTCTAAGCTCTTCAGCCGCCTTAATGGTATTACCAGCAGATATGCCGCATATAACCAGAGATTCAAAATAACATATAGTTTATTCTTGTTGCCTTTGCAAAAGAATCTAAAAGAATCTAAAAGAATCTGATTTATTTGTAAAATCTTACTCTATTTATACAAAATATTCTTATGTACTAAACTTATTATTTAATTCCTATATATTCTTGAGTAACCAATCAATACATTGGTTACTCCCAATTTTTGATAAAGTATATAATTTTTACATGTAAGATATTCATAGTATCTATTATACTATTCTAACATATGTTATCTATTTCTTATGCATTTTTACTTGTATATATTATTATAAGTGTTATTCATAAGGTTTAACATTTCTCTAAAGGAATTTGTGTTACTACCGTACAATGACCACATATGATAAAACGTTTGACCACATATTTTAATACTAATAATTATATATCATATTTAAACTTTATATTTCTATTTATATTAATAATAATAAAAATTAATTCACATTTTAAAAAGTATATTAAAAAACAAGCAGTTAGAAATGCTAATGTTTAGGTATAAAAATTAAATAAAAATCAAGTAAAAAAGTTATTAAATGATGATATAATAGAACCCTCAGTAAGTCCTTACAACTCACCAATTTTAATAGTACCAAAAAAGGGACAAGAAAAATGGAGATTAGTTGTAGATTTCAGACAGTTAAATAAAAAAGTAGTAGACGATAAATTTCCACTAACACGTTTGGAAGATGTTCTAGATAAGTTAGGTAAGGCGAAATATTTCTCTACATTAGATATGACTAGTTCATTTCATCAAATCCCACTTAATCACAAATCAAAACCTTTAACAGCTTTTTCAACAGAAACAGGTCATTTTCAATTCAAGAGATTACCTTTTGGATTAAAAATCTCAACAAACAGTTTTCAAAGAATGCTAACATTAGCATTAGCAGGTTTAGACTCCTCAGCATTTTTATATGTAGATGATGTAATAATTTTTGGTTCTAATCTCAAAGAACACAATAACAATTTAATAAAAGTATTTAGTAGATTACAACAATATAATCTTAAACTTAACCCTGAAAAATGTAATTTTCTTAAACCAGAAGTAGTATATCTAGGTCATCTTATAACCGCAAAAGGTGTGCGTACAGATCCAAATAAACACGATGTAATAAAACATTACCCTATACCAAAAAACTCAGACGAAGTGAGAAGGTTTGTAGCAATGTGCAACTATTATCGAAGGTTTATAAAAGATTTTGCTGAAATAGCCAGACCTCTAAACAACTTGCTTAAGAAAAATCAAATATTCTGCTGGTCAGAAGAATGTGATAAATCTTTTAATAGTTTAAGAGAAAAGTTAATTTCACCACCAATCTTAAGTTATCCAGATTTTTCAAAACCATTCGTTTTAACGACAGATGCTTCTAATTATGCATTAGGTGCAGTACTGTCACAAGGAGAAATTGGTAATGATAAACCAATAGCATTTGCAAGCAAAACTTTAAATAAATATGAGTTAAATAAACCCGTGATAGAGAAGGAACTTCTTGCCATTCATTGGGGTATAAATTATTTTAGACCATATTTATTTGGGAGAAATTTTACAGTTTATACAGATCACAGACCTTTAGTTAGTCTATTTACACATAAGAACCCATCATCAAAACTAACTAGAATAAGAATAGATCTCATGGATTATAACTTCAATATAGTATTTAAACAAGGAAAGATGAATACTAATGCAGATGCATTATCAAGGATACAACTAAATTCAAAAGAATTAGTTGAAATGATTCCTAAAAATATAAATATATTAACCAGAAAAATGAGCAAAGAAATGAATGAAAAAGATAACAAAATCGCACAAGTACAAAATGAAGAAATAACCTTAAAAGCTAACACGGAGATTGATCACCTCCACATGTGGAATGCAACATCGGTATCGGATGTAAGGTATTTAACAAAACTTGAATTCAAGAATATAAACCATTCAGCAGATGGAAACAATGAAAAAGCACTTGAACATGGAAATAAAAAGTTCAATAAAAATAGTGCAATATATATAAAAATAGCAGCAAAAACTATAGTTGTGGAATACGACGAAAAATCATTATCAGAGATAAAATTGATTCTGAGGAAGTTATTATTCAAAATGGACAACTTAAACATAACAAAGCTAGCATTGGCGGAAGATGAAGAAATATTTAATAACATATGCATGCAACAAGTAAAAGATATATTTAATAAGCTGCAAAAAGAATTAAAATTGAAAAATTGTCTAGACATAATTATTTACAAAAAAGTAAAAAGAATAAATGATACAAATGAAATGCTCAGGTTAATAGAAGAATATCATAAATCACTACATGGAGGACATTGCGGTATAAAAAGATGTATAAACAAACTGAAACAAAAATATGTATGGAAAAATATGAATAAAATGGTTAAAAAATTTATCAATAACTGTGAAGTATGTGCAAAAGTTAAAATAACAAAATACACAAAAGAACAGTACGATATACAGTATGATATAACTGAAACACCAAACACATCCTTTGAAGTCATAACAATTGACACAGTAGGCCCACTTTTACCTTCAAATAATTTCAGATATATTTTGACACTTCAATGTGAATTAACGAAATTCATAGAAGCAATACCTTTAAAAAATAAAGAAGCTATCAGCGTTGCTAAAGCAATTGTTGAGAAATTCATTCTTAAATATGGTTGTTTCAAAAAGATGAAAACCGATAAAGGTACTGAATTTACAAACGAACTACTAAAAAATATTTGTAAACTATTAAAAATAGAAAAAACCACTTCAACACCATTCCATCATGAAACATTAGGGACAGTTGAGAGAAATCATAGAGTTTTAAATGACTACTTAATGACCATGAAATCAGTAGATACATGGGATGAATTATTACCATACTATGTTTACAGTTATAACTCGACTCCGCACACTACAACAAATTACACTCCATTTGAATTAGTATATGGTAAATTATGTGCGTTACCATGTGAAATACTAGAAAATAAAAAAATGACATACGACATTGAAAATTATTGTAATGAATTAAAATTAAAACTAAGATATGCTCAAACCCAAGCTAAGCAAAAACTAATACAATACAAATCTATAACAAAAGAAAAACAGAAAAATATTGATGAATCAAATTTTAAAGTAAATGATTTTGTTTATATTAAAGTAGGAAACAAAAAGAAATTTGACAATCCATTTAAAGGCCCATATAAAATAGTGTCACAAAAAGGTAAAAATAGTACCGTATTAATAAATAATAAATATGTAGAACTACACAACAATAATTTAATCAAATGTAGATCTAAAGAAATTTTTATATGTAATTAAATATTAAATTAATACATTAATCTCAAAATTTGTTATTATTAATCTCATATAATTATTATATACAAAATACAAATTAAATACATTATATTATACTAAATATGTTAACGAAAATATATTATACAAACATTATAATGAATATATACTATACAAATAGTGAATTTTAAATCAAAATTTTTTGATATGGATTAGTATTAAATCCACTAAAATAAATAAGATAAAAACAATAAATAAATAATTAATAGCATAAATTAATTTCAATTTGTAGAAATTACAATTAATTTACACTTTTCTTAAGGGGTAGGGTGTGGTGCCCATGACCTACATCATTGTTTAATATGACAAGTCATTCATTCGTTTTGACTTTAATCATATTACACTTTTAAATTTTGTTTGACTCACGCCGTTATGATTATGCACTCGTAACATGATGCGCGAGCCAAACGTTTTATCATATGTGGTCATTGTACGGTAGTAACACAAATTCCTTTAGAGAAATGTTAAACCTTATGAATAACAAAATAATATATACAAGTAAAAATGCATAAGAAATAGATAACATATGTTAGAATAGTATAATAGATACTATGAATATCTTATATACTTTATCAAAAATTGGGAGTAACCAATGTATTGATTGGTTACTCAAGAATATATAGGAATTAAATAATAAGTTTAGTACATAAGAATATTTTGTATAAATAGAGTAAGATTTTACAAATAAATCAGATTCCAAGCTATCGTGCGTATCATCACCTGTTGCAATTTGAGTTGTGCCTCGTGCACATTTCGAGCTGTGATGACTGCAGCTACATCATCAGCAAAGCTGACAAGGTGAACGTTGGCTGGCATTTCGATGGAGAATATTTCGTTATAGCTCGCATTCCATAGATCGGGGCCGAGAACGGAGCCCTGTGCTGCACCGGAAGAAGTCTTCTTGGTTTTCATGCCGTTACGTGTGTGGTAGAGAAGTTCTCTATCGCTAAGGTAACTGCGAATCATTTGCATTACGTACACAGATGTACTAAAACGCCTTTCTATGACGTTGATCACATCAACCCATTGAAGGCTGTTGAACGCGTAACGGATGTCTAGAGCCGCCAGAAGGACTATACGCTTCAAGTAGGCATTGCCACGCTGTGCAGCAGAGGGCGTCTGCTGTCTTGCTTCGGTGCATGTTTGCTTGCAGAAGTCTTGTCATTTCTGGGTTTTAACCGATGTACATTTGGCAGATGCGGCGATGTGATCAACGGTTTTAAGGCCAGCGTCAGAACATATGCAGCACTTTGGAGGGATCGTGCAATTCTTTAATTTGTGTCCAGGTTTACCACATTTGATGCAAAGATTCGTTCTGTCTGGACCCTTGCAGTTTCTTTGAATATGTCCTACGCCACGGCACCTGAAACAGCGCTTAGTTTCAGTACGCATCCGCATTTTCGCTCTGATCCATCCAATAGTGATTGAGCCTGCTTCGAGAAGTTTTACCGCTGCTGTAGTTGGGAGTTGCACATAAGCTCTGATCAATTCTCGATTGTTCGGTTTAGTGACCATGGCTTTCAATCGATCAATTCCATTTGGAAGGATTCGTTTGACTGCTTCTTCGACTTCAGCAGTTGTCGTG
Organism: Teleopsis dalmanni; assembly: GCF_002237135.1. NCBI lineage: Eukaryota > Metazoa > Arthropoda > Insecta > Diptera > Diopsidae > Teleopsis > Teleopsis dalmanni. The sequence continues at coordinate 120,197,884 of NC_051846.1, read as the reverse complement.
AGTGCATCAAGGTCCCTTATCTCTATTGTGGTTGTCGGTGTTAGCCCGGTTACCTCCACTGTTTCCTGCAAAGCGCTCCTAATTTTTTCGCAGAACTCTAGGCTTGCCTTGGTCTCTTTATCAAGCTCTAGTAACATAGCTCCCGACATTGTCTTCCGAACTGCGCGAATTTTGACTTCCGAAGGTTTTTTAAAATATCCGCGTAGGTTTGGCTTCCCGTTGGTTTTATAAGGAAGGCTTCTGTCTTCGGACCCATGTCCTTGTTTGATCTGGTCCTCCTGCTTATGCCTCTATCTTCCTCGTAGTCTTTGACTGTTTCTTCGTGTCAGCAGCTGTTTTCACTTGTCCCTTCGAGGTGGCAGGGGTATCATTTTTTTGTTTCGCGTTTGCCTTTGGGCTTTTAGGCTTCTTCCGATTTACGGTTTGCCATTCTTCGAATCTGTCTTCTAGAATCTTTTTGGCGCTCTCATTCTCTGTTGTTTGCGCCACTGGGCTTGTTACCACACGCTTTTGTCATTGCACGTTCGGTGTGGCAGTCAGAATAGTTTCTTTTCGCAGTTTTTCTCTTTTTTCTACTGCCTTAACCCAACCTTGGTGGAAAAAGGTCATCAAATCAAATTGCGTTTGCAGTTCATGAACGCCCTCTTTAATGTCACTCGAGACATTTCTTTGCCGATTTATGACTTGCTTTATTTTGTTAAGGGCGGTTACGCATTTTTCAAATGTCTTCGCCTCTTCTTTCTTCGTACTCATTTCCCGGTGAAATGAGCACACCATTCGTTTTTTGAACACCTTTGGCGTGCCCTCGTCCATTGCGGACTTCCTTAGGCCATCTTGTATTGGTACTTGCACATTCACACCATTCGTTTTTTGTGACACCTTTGGCGTGCCCTCGTCCATTGTGGACTTTCTTAGACCTTCTTGTACTGACACTTCCGCTGACATTTGTGTTTTGTGATTTTTGGGTCCAAACTCCTAGTCGCTATCGATGTTCGATTATATAGTCGCTCAAAACGATCCCCATGGTTATCTATGCAAAGCAGGGAGGCCATGTGAGGGTTGACACAATTCCTCTTATGGGAGATTGTGTTCAGAGCCAGGATCTGGCACAGGTCAGGAGTACTCTCAACTGAACCTACACCACCAACTCAATGGTCACGAGACATCGAACGTACTTGGAGACTTGCCAAGTTCTAAAAGGACGGAGGAAGATGTGGCATTAACCTGAAAGCCATTTCTATGAAATGTCACTCTCATATACTCAGGTAACAGAATACCACGTCCGCCAGCCCGAAAATCATCATTGTTGTACGACAGGCATACCTTACCGCGGAAATATTCTAACCCCTATCCCGCAGGGGGTAATAGACATTGCATTACATTATACATTACAAAGAAAATTGAGGTGTTAAGTGACTTTATATAATTGTAACTAATTTTTGATGTTGAAATCAGAGAAAAACTTTATAAACTGAAGTTAATATCAAAAGAAAAATTTATTTTTGTTATTTTTATTATTTGTTTTTTGTTCCTTTTTGATACGAAACTGATTAATATAATTTTATAGAACACAATCTAAAGGTGTATGTAATAGAAAAAAAAAGGAAAAAATAAAATTGTCAAAATTTGCATATATTACATTTATAAAGAAACAAATACTTAAGAGAAAATAGAAAACATAAGTTTTTGTCTTGATAATATATATATATATTTTTTTCCTAAAATTTGTTTGAAAGTTTTTAGCTAGGTCAACAGCAGCTCGAGTGACTTCATTTCTACGGCTGTGAAAAAGAAAATTTAGTATCTTTTTTCAATTTATACGTTTCCTCATGTTATTTTTTTTTTATCGGTATTTTTTTTTTATTTCCATTTCGTTGATTTAACCGGCCTCTTGCCTTGAAATTCCGCTCTCTCTTTGTCTACTTAATTTTTTTTTTTTCATTTTTTTTTTATTGTTAAGTTCAATAGTTTCCTTTAGACATATATATACATTGTTTGAGTATTGTTATTATAGTCATGATATATGTAAAAAATATGATTTTTGGTTAAATATAAAAGAAATAAGGAATATTGTAAATTTTTATTTTATTATCATATATAAAGTATAAAATAAAGATATTGTTGAACTATCTATATGTTATGATCCCAACCTTCCTCAAACGGTAGTCAGCACAAAAAAAGATTAATGCGAATATTTGACGTAAGGCTACACAAACTGTTATTTGTTCTATATTTAGAATATATTTTTCATCACATCTTAGTTTTGCTTGCAATAGAAATATGCATTAATTGCTAATTATTTGTCATTAGTAGGACTAATTTATATGCAAAGAAACTATTAGTTTTACTATTTTCAGATTATTATATAAAGTTAATTCACTTAATTTTATATTATATTCTATACTTAATTGTTCTTTCAACAGTATTGTTATATCAAAATCCAATCTTTAATATTACAAAATTAATTCACTTATTCCTATTTTATATTCTATACTTAATTGTTCTTCTTAACAATATTGTTATATCAAAATCCAATCTTTAATATTAGCTGCGTTTCAGCAAACATGATCCGCTCAATTTTACATGCAAAACAAAAACAATGGGGTGAACCAGCAATTGATCTGGTTCAATTTCTGGTTCAATGTGGAATGTATATAAAAGATAAAAATGGAACGTATTTTAATGCAAATGTGGTTGGCAATGCGATTTTAACATATGATACGGTGACTTAGAAAATATAAAGAAAACAACAAGTGAAAACCTGGAGTTTGGCGGCAAATAGTTGAGTTTTATTTTTATTTATAAAATTAATGATATTTTCAAATTTAAATTATAGTGAGAGGCGCAATTGGACAAAAGAGGAAACAAGGGCGTTACTGCTTTCCTATCAGAGCAGGAAAGATGAATTCGAAAATCATCGGCGTAAAAAATACGCTATGCAGAACGTTCTGCTTGATTTAGAAGCACAAGGGATATTGGTATGTATTTGCATTAGGTGTAAAAACTTTTTTTTTATAAGTAGTTAAAAGGCTCAGCCCACCACTGTGGAAATGCTGCAAGCTAAAATTAAAAATCTTTTGCAAGCATTTAAAGCTTCAAAAGATAATAGGAAGCAAAGTGGTGCTTCACCTTGCCCAGCGCCCTATGAAGACCTCATGGAAGAAATATTTGGAAAAAGCCCAATGATTGCAAACTCGCATACTTTAAATTTAAGTGGTAATCAAATAACCGCATTGCCTGCAGATGGTTAGTACCAGAGTTAAAGCACACCTACATGTATATATTTAGTGTTTTGTGAGTCTTATAGTTGTTAATTGTGGTGACTTGTTTTTTGTCAAAATTTCAGTGAGCTAAAATCTATTGCTAAATACAGACGACAAAGCTTGTGTTGTGTTTCAATTTATACAAACTTTAGCAAATGAATTATGTAATATATTTTTCTGATGCATTCCTCTTTTAATAAATATAGATTAATTATTTTAATTGTATGTTTTTCAGAGATTCCAGGACCGTCTCGTAAAAGGCAATTGTCGCCATGCAACAATACTCCACCTGAAAAATCAAAAACAGTGCAAGAATATGCTGCCAAAAAAATAAAAATTCTGGAGGAATATACTCAAAGGAAATTGGAGTTAAAAGAAGAGGCGCTTAAAATGAAATCAGAGCAGCACAAGGAAAAAATGAAGCTGTTGGAAAAAATAGCTAATAACGCGCCCTCCAAATAAATTTTAAGTTTATTTTAAGTTATATGTTTGTTCGTCATATTAATTTATTAAAATTATGTATTTATATATTTATTTCTTGTTTATTTGAATATATTTATTTTATTTTATTTATTTATTTATTTTATTTTATTTATTTTATTTGTTATTTATTTTATTTATTATTTATTTTATTTATTATTTATTTTATTTATTATTTGCTAGTATTTATATTTTATTTATCTATTTATTTAATTGTAATTATTTATTTCCTTATATTATATATTTGAAGTAATGTTTTAATTATTACTGTAATAATAATTATTGTTTTTATTATTCATGTTGTGTTATTATTGAAAATTCTTATTGTTTTTTTGTTAATTTATTAAAAAAAAGTAAATTCAAATGAATATTTAAAACTTTAATTAAATTCTTTTATTTAATTAAAACACAATACATAATTTACTTGTGGAATAAAGCAATTGTAAATAAATGAAAATAAAATGATTCGATGTTAAGATGTTATGATTCCAGTTTCAATTAAATATTGTAAAACTGAACTCCGTCTGTTATCCACTTCAAAATTTTGCGTATTTATTATAAGAAGATATCTTCGCTCGAATATACATTTTGGGTAAATTCATTATCAATTTCATCATTTTGCGAACAACATATATTATGCAATATGCACGCACACATAATTAAATTTGTTATCGCAGGAGTTCTTTGCTGTTCCATGAAGTGCAAGAGTCGACGAAACCTAGTTTTCATACGCCCAAAAGCATCTTCGATAACAATTCTTGCCTGCGAATGCATTACATTGAATTGTCTTTGGGCAGAAGACAAAGAACCATTATCTTTAAATGGACTTACAAGCCAATTTAAATTGGGATATGCAGAATCTCCTAATATAAAAGAACCATTGAGGAATTTGCTTGGCAATGAAGCTGTACTATATAGTTGTGATCTACGTAATACTCGGCAGTCATGCAAGGAACCAGGCTCTCCAACACACACATCTATAAACAGACCATTTGCATCGCAAACGGCCTGTAAGATTAAGCTATAATAATGTTTCCTATTGAAATAAGCCTCCTCGCTATGATGTGGTGCATTTATTTTTATATGGGTGCTATCTATGCAACCAATCACAAACGGAAATTTCTTCGTGGCTTCCACTTTTGCCATATTAGCAAATGCTTCGGACGTATTTGGCCATTTTATAAATTCATGTCCAATTGATATGAGCCAAACACTAGTTCTTTCAACTATTCTCCAGGCTGAAGCTTTGGATATACCGAAACAAATACCAATTTCGCGAAAAGTATTTGTATTCGCCATATACCACAAAAAAATGTAAATCTCCTTCCCTGCACTTGTCCGATTGTGACCACCACGATCATTTTGTTGTTGCTGATTGGAATTTATATACAAATCTATTGAAAAATAAAATATAATTAATTAATAGTAATTGTATTTTTTATGCGCACATACCAATCAAATAATTTGTAGTACTTCTTTTAAGCCTAAAGTTTTTTCTGAAGTCTTCATCAGAAAAATTATTAATCCATTCAACAAAATTTTTACTATATTCATGCTGATGCACTTCATCCTCTGAGCTTATTACACTAGAACTAGTGTTTAGAAATGCAATAGAAGAGTCGGTTTCGCTTTCACTTGATGATTCTAATAAGATCTGTAATTTCAATTTATTTCATACAGAATTAAATTTAAGTTTTAAAGTAAATACTAAACAAAAACTTACATTTAATAGTTCAGACATTTCAAAAATTTTATTATTTTTTTTTGTATTTTTCAAAATTTTTTATATTTAAATTATTTCACTTATTCTTTTAGCGCCAAAATTATTCACACGAATCAAAAAAAAATTTTGTAAACAAACACATCTGACATAATTCACGCGTTGCCAATTACTTTCATACGTGATCCGTATCGTTTCAGCAAAGATGATTCAAATCATTGAGCGAATCATGTTTGTTGAAACGCAGCTATTATTAAATTATTTCACTTAGTTTTATTTTATAAAAATCTTTACTCGTTTTTTTGTGCTGAAGCAAAACCAACTGTTCTACCTTTCTCAAAAACAAAAACCGTATGCCTTACCCCAAGTTTAGAATATTTACCGATCCCAAATTTGGTGTAAACGACTACCAATAATTCTATTCGCATGCAAATATCACGCCATACAGCTATTACTACAGACTCCAGGGCAGTTTACAATATAAAATTTATATACTAATACTATATTAATATATCAACATTAATATACATATTTCAATATCAATTACCTAAGTTCTCCAATTCACAACATATATATAAAACAAAAAAATATATATATATTTACATTCTAATTTTTTATTATTAATTTTTTTATTATTTTCTTTATTATTTGTTTTTGAATAATTGAAATAATATATATATAATAATATATATTGAATTATATATTTATAAAGAAAGTACATGAAAATTTTTTATTTTATTTTATTTTATGTCTTTGTTAATGATTAGTATCAATAATTAAAAGAAAAAAAATAAAAGAAGAAAAAACTGTTAACCCAATTGAACTATATGAAAATTTATTTTGTAGTTTTGTGAAGTCGTCGAGCAATTCTTCGGTATTTACTCAAGCTGCAGTTAAATTTCTAAGTATCACTGAAATCATTATGATGCTTTAAGAGTCTTAAATAAAGGGGGTGGTATTACTTTTTTGATCACATTGTCCTTCTAAGGCAGAGCTACACGTCACTTGAATTTTTTTTACTTCATTCTTTTTTTGAGAGTTTTTTTGTTTGCTGCTTTGGCTTAGTTTGTTTTTTTATTTCTTTTTTGATATTACCAATGATTTATATGGCAATTACAGTGAATCGTGATACAGATATTCGAAGATATAATGATGCAACTCGAACTGATGTTGCGGTTATATTTACGACTGTAGATGGTGAACCACCATTTAAGAGAAGTTTATATCTTTTTCAAAAACAAATGGTGTCATTTGGCTAATGATGAAAGGGTGTTCACGAAAAATATTGTTTACACTGAATTTTTGAGAATTTTTTTTTACAAAATATAAAATTATTTTAACATTGTTAATAAATTGTGTTTTCTATTGGTCTATTTTCGACGAAATTCGACGAAGCTCATATAGAAACGTTCTGTATTATACAAAAGGTATTTGTAAAAGAATACCCTCCACCACAACCAGCTCCAGTAATTGTACTAATGCCAAAACCATTAATCTAACTTCTCTTCCTATTCCCACGCTTTCTGGAAAATGCAACGATACTCATTTCGATACTCATACACAATTCAAGTTTGCAATTGAAAATAACAAGTCGTGGTTTTGTTGTTGTCCGCGTTTTTTATGGTAAAAGTCTAAAACTTGCTGGAAATAATTGTTGAAGTTGTAATTAACTTGATAGAATTTGAGAATAGTCACCAAGAATTATGGATTTTTGCGCCGGGCGTGTTAAATTTTATTAAAATCGAACTTAATAAATTGTGCTGCTAGCCAAATAAATTATTTCCTTTGCAAAATAATTCGCGCGTTTTTAAATTTGATTTGATTTGTTTTTATACACATACTTAAAACAGCTGATAGAGACAGCAATTAAAGCTTTAAAGCTCGAAATATAAATAAAAATAAGTGTTGTGAAACGTACATTCTTTTTTCACAAAAAGCAATTGTTAAGTGTAATTGAATAAATCAAAGGAACTATAGTCTACTGGTAAAGTCAGTTAATATCAAATTCATTTTTTAAAATATTGTTTTAAATAAATAAAATATATGACTTAAATATGAAAGAATGCCATAAGTGTCATTTAGGAATCCGTGGTAAGACGGGTCTGATATGTTCAGGTGTGTGTGGTCATGTATATCACACTGCTCCAAAATGTTCAGGAGTAGAATAATTCAATATAAATATTTTAAATAATAAAACGATACATTTTATATGTGAAGACTGTGTGCAATACATACATAATGTAGACTTTGCTTTAATAGAAATGCAAGAAAGTGTAACTAAAAATACGAACATTTTAAAAGAATACAAAAGCGAATTCAAGGAATCACTAAAAATTAATGAAAGTGAAATTAAATCTTTACTAAAAGCAATTGAATCTAAGTGTTCCGACAGAGTCACCTCTCTTATGGCAGTACAAGAAAAATATGAAAAAAAATTGGCTTCGTTTGAGCAAAAAATAATAGACTTGTCTGATAATTTGACTAAAAATGGCAAGGAATTAGGTGCTGAATTGGTAAAAATCATCAAAAATAATGAAATTCAAAGCGAAACGTGCGCCGCGAAATTAAAGATGAAAAACAATCCAAATATTCCAATAACGCTAAAACCTAAAAATAAGCAATTAAGTGAAGCAACTAAAAATGATTTAAAAACTAAAATAAATCCATCAGAGCTTAATGTTAAAGTTTGTGGTGTTCATTCTAAACATGATGGAAGGGTAACAATAAAGTGTGTAACCTCAAAAGAGAGAGAAATTCTTGCAAAAGAAATTAAAAAGAAATTAGGTAAGAACTATGAAATTGAGACACCTGCTATGCGAAACCCTAAAATCCTTATTACCGGCATGAGCGAGCGTTTGGAAAATGATAAATTTCTCCAAGCAATAAGAAATCGAAACAATATGGAGATTAAATATATAAAAGTCTTGAAAATATATGAGTCGTTCAAAAATAAAAACATTTTTAACGCGTTAGTTGAATTAGATGGCATAGCTTTCAAGCAAGTTATGAGTGTTCGTAGACTTAATATTGGCTGGGAACGATGCAAAGTGTACGAAAACTTGAATGTAATGCGATGCCACAAGTGCTGGGGTTTTAACCATAAAGCGTCTGTTTGTAAGGAAAGTGAGCATGTATGTGCAAAATGCGGTGAAGCTGGCCACATATACAAAGAATGTAAAAGCAGCGTTCTAAGATGTGTAAACTGTATCAAAGCCAAGAAAAATCTAAATCTGAATGATCTCGACATAGACCATGATTCCAGGGATCTAATATGTAAAACCTTACAAAGAAAACTTAGACTGGAAGCTGAAATGACTGATTATCAACTTTGATGGACCACAAAACTTTGTTAAATATATTTAGTAAACAAAATTGCGGTCTTAATATGGTACATTTTAATGCTAGAAGCCTAACTGATCTGAAATTTGACTACATTAAGACTGTTTTTGAAAACTCCATCATATGCGTTTCGGAAACTTGGTTTAATAGCGACATCAGTAGCTTATTTCTGTCAATGAACAATTATATTTTATACCGCCATGATAGGAGGCAAAGGAGAGGAGGCGGGGTGGCAATTTATTGCAAGTCTCATTTAAAAAGTAATTTGGTATGTATATCTGGTGAGTCCGACATTGAATTCGTTGTTATAAGCATCAATGTTGGTTTTCAGAAAATATTGGTGGGGTGCGTGTATAATTCACACAAACGCTTTAGTTGCGATCCATTTTTTGATTCACTGCAACCCATTGCGCTTAATTTCGACTTCTTAGCAGTACTTGGTGAATTCAATAATGATCTTCTCTCAAACTGTGGTAATGTTTCCCGTTTAAATGATCTTATTGCCATGTCGGGCTTAAGTATTGTCAATAGGACCATACCTAATAGATATGCCAATAATGTTAAGCCTAGTCTTCTGGACATAATTGCAGTTTCTGATATAAGCAAATTGTTGTTGTTTGAACAGATTTGTTTCAGTTGTTTCAGATCATGACCTACTATTCATTACGCTTGACTTCAAGAAAACTAAAAAATCCATCTCAACTAGATTTTCTTTTTGGGATTACAAGTCAATTGATTCAGTGGGATTATTTTGTGAACTTTATTCAACTGAGTGGAATGAATGTTGGTCTGGTATTTCAGTTGATCAAAAATTAGATGCATTTAATAAAAAATTGCTTAGCCTTCGTCATCGGTATGTACCTTTTCGTACTATTACCGTCAATAATGTTTCTTGCCCATGGTTTAGTACTACAATAAAACGTTTTATTAATTTAAGAAATAGAAAATATGCAGTTTGGAAAAAGTACCCAACGGAATATAACTGGATGAAGTTTAGAATTGCTAGAAATGTAGCTGCTAGAACTGTTTTTAAGGCTAAGTCAGATTACTATGAATCTAAGCTTGGTGGTACTAAATCTACTAAAACCCTTTGGAATAATATCAAAATGCTTGGGGTTACAAGAAAAAGTAAAAATATATACAATATGGACCCAAATGCTCTAAATAACTTCTTTGTTTCTTCTGTAGAGGATAATGGTAGCTCTTCTTCAGTATTCTTTGATATGAATATTGTTGACGCTAATGAAGGCTTTAGTTTTTACTGCGTCAGTGAAGATATTGTTTTTAAGAATTTAATGAATATTAAGTCTAATGCTGTTGGGCTAGATGAAATTCCTCTTAAATTCATAAAGCTTATTTTACCATTCATAATATCTCCATTAACTCATATTATAAACTTTTGTATTACTACCTCTATTTTTCCAGTGGTATGGAAACAAGCTAAAGTTATTCCAACTGAGAAAAAAGTTAATGCTTCATTAGTTTCTGACTATCGACCTATCAGTATTCTTTCTTCTCTCTTTAAAGTGTGTGAGACTATAATGTCTGAACAGATTCGTAATCATCTAAACGTTTTTCATCTGCTACCTCCTTATCAATCTGGTTTCAGAAAAGGTCATAGTTGTGCGTCTGCCTTGCTGAAAGTCCTTGAAGATATTAGATTAAGTTATGATAGGGATTTGGTTACTTACTTATATCTTCTAGATTTTTCAAAAGCATTTGATCGAGTTGATCACGCTTTGCTTTGTAAAAAGCTCATAAATAAGTCCCACTTTTCCAGTTTAGCTTCTAAATTTATTTTTAGTCATTTAACTGAGAGATCTCAGTCAGTAGTTATTGATAATAAATTTTCAAATTTTAAACTTCTGTTTTCTGGGGTTCCTCAAGGATCGATTCTTGGGCCACTGCTATTTTCGATCTATATTAATGACGTTTTCTCAGTATGTCAATTTTCGAGGCTACATGGATATGCTGATGATATACAAATGTATCATTCGTGTCGGAGTGATAATTTAAATGACATTGTCACAAAGATCAATATAGATTTAACATGCATACATCGCTGGGCAGTTGAAAACAATATGCTGCTAAATGCAGATAAAACCATCATATTGCCGCTTAGTAGGTCTGAATTAAACTTAGACGAATTACGATCGGTAGCTATTGGAAACTCAATTATTAAATATAGTGCATCAGTTAAATGTCTAGGATTTAATTTGAATTCAAAGCTACATGCCTTTGATCATATCAATCATGTCGTTAGGAAATCATTTATTTGCCTCAGATATTTGAATTTATCTGCTAAGTATATCCCTGCCCATGTCCGTGGCTTATTGGTCAGACAACTAATATTGCCTATAATTACTTATGCCGCGTTGGTGCACTGTAAACTTGACTACGAGTCCCTTGCTAAACTGAGAACTGTAGTAAACTGCTGTACTAGATACGTCTACGGCCTTAAACGTTTGGATCATCTAACAGTTTATAGAAACGCTATACTGGGTTGTGACATTGACAGTATTTAAATATTCGAATCTGCCTATTTCTGTTTAAATTAAAAACTTCTAAATATCCTGAGTACCTTTATAATTGCTTGCAGCCTATGCGTTCCACAAGATCTATTCTTTTCATAATTCCAAGATTTAATTTTGTTGCTACCACTAGGTTTTTCATTATTCATTCAATCCGATTATGGAACGCTTTACCAAGTTCAACCAGAAATGCATGTAATTTAAGAGTTTTTAAAAAGTTGTTGTTAACTGAACTTATTTAATATATTATTTTTATTTTAAATTAAATGTTAATTTTAATTTAATTTTTATACTTCCTTATCATTACATAATAATATCCAATTTGAAGTTATAGCAAACTTATATTTTTTAACTCAATTTTATTATTTGTTCTAATATTTGTAATTTTCAAAATAAATTGTACTTGAATAAATATCTTGTTAGCTTTTAAGTTAGTTTTTAAGATAGTGCAATAAAAAGTATGTACTTAATGCACTTAATATTATACAAAAAAAAAAAAAAATTTGGGGTGGATTATCTCTGGAAACATTGAACCGGTTTTGCCATCATACTTCACATAATTTGGATAAATTAGTAAAAAATTATTTCCTCTGAGAATCAGTGGTGCGAAAATTTCTTTATTAAATCTCATTTCACTATATGGTACGTTTTCCATTGAAATTACACTTTGATCAGCAAAAAAACTCTCGGTCGATTTAGATAGATTGCATTAAACCGTCCTTTCCCAGGCCGCATATTCTAATGGACAGCGTTGGGAATTTAATCAAAATCACGTACCAATAAATAATTGCCTCATCATGCAGTTTAAAAAGAAGAAAGTCTCACAACAAAACAAAGAAGCTTTTTGATGCATAAAGTAAACAATTGAATGGCAGATCATTCAATAACGTTCTATGTGCAGATCTTAAGTTACAGAACGATTTATCGGCAGTTTTGATAAATTGGAGACTACATCAATAAATTGTTTGTAGCAGACATTGAAAAAATGTATAGAATCCTATGCCGATTGTTTGCATATTGAGCGATCATGGTTTTTATTGTCTTGTTTGCTCGCTCCGTGGGATTTTCTTGCAGTGAGTATGGTGCCGTTCTCTGATGTCTGACTCCAATTTCTTGTATGTAGCTTTCGAAGGATTTGTTGTGGAATTGTGGCCCATTATCTGTGATCAACACCTTGGGTACTCAAAAATTTGCGATGATTTTTTTCTCGGAATGCGACGATGGTGGCTTCGGTACTGGCCTTTCGCAGTGGAATCAGTTCCACCCATTTGCTGAAGCGGTTAAAAAAAAACAAGTAACATCGTATTCCCCTTGCTCGATCTTGGTAGCGGACCGACAAAATCTGCACAAACAGTTGCCCATGGCTCCTCGGGTATTTGGGTGAGCATTTCGCCTGCCGGTTTTAATTGACTGGCTTTGTATTGTGAGCAGATACGGCAGTTCTTTACATATTGCTCAATGTCTATGAGCATACCAGGCCAGTAGTATCTGCTTGTTATACGCTGTATTGTCTTCCGTATGCCGAGATGTCCTGCTGCGGGGTTGTCATGATTTTCTTTAAAGATTTGTGGGCGTAATGATGCTGGTACACATAACTTCCATCATGTCGTGTTTTCATCATCAGTGAAGTTAAGGATACTGCGATAGAGTTGACCATTGGCTATTGTGAAATCTGGAAACCTGTCTGGACTTGTCTGTACTTCCTAAAATTTCCTTGTGAACCACTTACAATTACTTTGTCTAGACTTTGGAACTATTCGCGCAATATTTTCAACCGGTTGTCTGGACAACGCATCCGCGATGACATTTAATTTACCTTTACGATATTGAACTTCGAATTGATATTGTTGCAACTCCAACGCCCATCTGGCAATACGTCCGGTTGGGTTGTTAATTGAGATTAACCATTTGAGTGCCAGGTGGTCAGTGATAATTGTAAATTGGTATCCTTCGAGGTATGGTCGCATTTTGCGAATTGCCCAAATTATTGCTAAGCATTCTTTTTCAGTGGCTGAATATTTTTCCTCAGTTTGGTTTAAATGCCGGCTTGCATAGGCAATGACATGTTCGACGTTGTTGATGGATTGTGTTAATACTGCTCCCAGTCCATGGTTACTTGCGTCTGTCTGGAGAGTAAACGGGAGATTGAAATCTGGACAAGCGAGAACTGGTGCTTCTGTTAGTTTCCTTTTGAGCTCGTCGAAGGCATCTTGTTGTTCTGATCTCCACTTCCAATGTTTGCCCTTTTTTAAGAGTGTGGTTAACGGGTGTATTATTCTGGAGAAATCTGGCACGAATCGCCTATACCATGAAGTGACTCCGATGTATTGTCGTAGTTGTTTTAGACTTGTCGGTGGGTTTAATTTTTGTATCGCTTCAACTTTTTCTGGATCAGTGTGTATACCTTGTTCGCTTTTTACATGTCCTAGGTATTTCGTTGATGTCTTGAAGAACTCGCACTTTTCACTGTTAATTCTTAGGTTTGCTTCGCGAAGTCGCCTTAACACTGTACTTAGGTTTTCTTTGTGTTCCTCGTAGCTGTTGCCCGTGACGATTATATCATCCAAATATGCAAAAGCGTAAGGTTCTAGATCCACCCCTATTACTCGATCTAACGCCCGTTGAAAAGTGGCGGGCGCAGAATGTAGGCCAAAAGGCATCACTTTCCATTAAAATAATCCGCGACCGGGCACGGTGAAGGCTGTATATTGTTTACTACTCTGTTCCATTGGGATTTGCTAGTATCCATCGCGAAGATCCAGACTGCTGATATATTTGGCATTCCTTAACCTATCTAAAATGTGGTGAATGCGAGGTAGAGGGTAAGCATCGGGGATTGATTGTGTGTTTAGTTGACGATAGTCTATACAGAACCTCCACTTGCCATTTTCCTTCCGTACCAACACAATTGGAGCACTGTATGCGCTTCTCGACGGTTCGATGTAATCGTTCTTTAATAGCTCGTTAACATGTTCATTGATGATTGCTTGCATCGCCGGGTTGCGTGGGTAATATTGTTGTTTGATGGGTTGCTCGTGACACATGATAATGCGATGTTCCGTGATGTTACTGGGTCTATTAATCTGTGAAAACTTATCTAATTCCGGTTTCAAATATTCCTTGAATTTTACCTCCATTGTTCCTTGTTTTGATGTTGATACTTGCATGGTGTTTGCTACCGTAGTCCCGTGTTTGTGATATCTAAACTGTAAATTTTGACCTCCGCAAGTTAATGAGGTTCCCATAGCAGCTAAGAAGTCCAGTCCCAAAGTTACCTCATCGATCAGGTTTGGTAGTAGAATTAATCTTAACTTTGTGGTTCTTGTCCCGAGCGTGATAGATGTTGCCAATTGTTGCTTAGTGGGGTGTTGTCCGTCATCCGCCATACGTACTTGTGTGGGTTCAGAGTTAAGGATGATTTTTCCCTTAAGTTTTGCTGCCGTTTGCGAATTGATGAAACTTCGCGAGGATCCTGTATCGATCGTTGCTTTTATGACTTGTTGATTAATAGTTACTTGGGCCGACAGACGTGATTCACTGAGCTTCATACATCCTACTGGTGGGACGGGGTGTTGTCTTGTGGTCTCATCGCCCCGTTCTGTCGATGGACCCTGACTTCGTTTCCCTGGTTCCTGCATCAATCAATTGTACATTTTCCTCTTTTCCCGCATTCCCAGCAATATAAGATGCTTGTGAAATGACAATTCCACCTCAAGTGGCCTTGTTGCCCGCAACGACAACAAGCTGTCCTGACATCTTTGATCTTGTCTTCAGATGCATCAATCACTCTTGCTTTGATCTCCTTAGCCGGTAACGTATTTCTTACTTGACGGTCTGTAGCGGTCAGTGCCTCCAGGTCCCCAGCTAATGTCAACAGCTCGGATAATGACTGGAAGCCTTTCCTACGGATTTACCATTGCTACTCGGTACGACTGTTCCAGTAGATTCTTTCTAATTTTATTTCTTCGCTGTATTTTGAATGCCGCATGATGTTCTGCAGTGCTAATACATAATCTCTGAACAGTTCCCTGGGTTGTTGCAGGCGGGCTCGTATTTTGTCCTCTAATTGTTCGAAGTATCTTGGTGTCAAGAAGAATGCTAATATATCTGCTTTGAATGATGGCCACTCGGTCCATCGCTTGTTGTTATTCCTGAACCAGATCAGTGCCTTGTCTTTTAGTACATCAGGCATTAGCTTCGGTAATAAGTCCCTATGTATTCCGTACATATCCGCCAGTTCCTCGATCCGTTCTATAAATGGTAGTATTTCGTGTTCCTCTGAGTAATGGCATCCCCATTTTCTGACTTGATTGATTATCACTGGATATTCTGCCATGGTTACACTTCCTCCCTTAGTTATCGAAGGACGTCTATTTTCAATGACTCCCGGTGATGAGCTTCTGATATGTAGTTTAGCGAGTTCCTGTAGCCGGGCGGTATCTTTCTCAGTTGCCTCTGAGTCCATGAACGTTGAAAGTTTTTTCCGAAGTTCCTCCAGTGAACCACTTGGATCTAATCCGAACTCGTCTGCGTAACTCACCAGTTCCTCCTTTTTAGCGAAGTAAATCCAAGATTTACCTCCTGATGTTAATCGTTTTGGGCTTGTTGAAGCGACTGCTGTTTTACGGCCTGCTTGTCCTGTGACTTCCTTGATTCCTGATGGTACCACCGTTGGTTTGTCTTCCATACTCAACTGAAGATGTTGATCAGTTTTGTTCCCACTGTCCCTGCTCGGGCGCCAATTGTAACGAACCTTTCTGGCCGGGATTTTGCTCGCCGGATTCCAGGTCCAGTCCTACAATAAATTTATTTGTTAGGAACAGTGGAACGTGTGAATACACGGTGGATGGTGACGTTGGTGCGGTGATGTGGTTTGAAAAAATGTGAATTTCTTCTTTATACAATGGAGTTGGCGTAGAAATGTTAATTTCGACGCCCCTGACAAGAGGTTTGAAGAAATGTGAATTTCTTCTTTATACAATGGATTTGGCGTAGAAATGTAAATTTCAACGCCCCTGACAAAAGGTTTGAAGAAATGTGAATTTCTCCTTTACACAATGGATCTGGCGTAGAAATGTTACTTTCGACGCCCCTGAAAAAAGGTTTGAAGAAATGTGAATTTCTTCTTTAAACAATGGATTTGGCGTAGAAATGTTACTTTCGACGCCCCTGACAAAAGGTTTGAAGAAATGTGAATTTCTTCTTTAAACAGTGGGTTTGGTATGGGTAATAATATTCATGTGTTATTATCACCTTACCGAGTAATTTATTAACGAAAATATGGTTTCGTTATGAGTAAATGAGTAATAGAAATTTATATTTCTATTACTAACGAAATGTTAATTTCGTTTTTAATAATAATTTTTAATAGAAATGTGTATTAAAAATTATAATTTATTATCGAAAATATGATTTCGTTATGAGTAAAATAGAAATTTATATTTCTATAACTAACGAAATGTTAATTTCGTTTTTAATAATAATTTTTAATAGAAATGTGTATTTTTATTAAATTTAAAAAAAAATAGAAATCGAGATGTAAATTTCGATTTTTGGTGTTTTCAGCACGTGTAATATGGAGCAACCTGTTCTTAGCTCGATGTCTTGCTGAATGCCTGTCTACTGCTTTTGCTTCGCCTTTTATACCTGCGATGTGCGAAGCAAACAGTATATTTGTTCTTGTAATTGCAACGGTGCGTTGTTTACAAGTTTTCTATTGTTTTTGATGTGTGTTGTTCTTTTTTTTTTATTTTATTATTTTATATATTTTGTTTTGTATTATTGTGTAGTAAAATTTATGAGTGTAAATTTTATGTTACAAAGTTCGTGATGAAGTTATCGCAGTATTAAAGTCAACTGGAATGCATCTGCGTAAGTTTTGGAGCAATGATCGCCGCATTCTTCAAGGTCTGCAAGACAGTCAATTATCGAATACGAAATTATTACAATCAAAACAATATTCCTATTAAAACATTAGGCATGTTGTGGCATAATAGCGATAATAAATTCAAATTCAAGTCAAATATCATAGTATATAGTTAATTCACTAACCAAAAAGTATTGTCTATCATCACAAGACTATTTGATCCATTAGGGAGCAGTCCTAACCCAGAATAGGTAACAGGAAAAATTATTTTTAAGGCAGTGTGTTCTTATCAACACTTAATTGAGGATCAAAATTTAGCATCGTAAGACTGGGATGATCCGTTACCGCCAGACCTCGAAAAATAATGGCAAGCATTTCTTACTGAATTACAAAACTTGAAAACCATAATTATACTAAGATGACTGGGGTATCATCACAACTTGTTACGCTTCAAGTACATGCATTTTGTGGTTAGTTTATATTTTAGAATTGAACGTTGTGGTGCAGTATTGGCAACCCAACTAACTTTCTGGGTAATGAAACATACATCTATTCCTACTAATGTATACCAACACTATTGGACAGATGCGCAAGTCGTTTTGCACTGGTTTAAGGGGGACTTGCATGGGCAGAAAAAAGCTGTAAGTAATCGAGTGGGACAGATTCTTAGAGTGAGTTCTGCATCGCAATGGTGTTATGTTAACACTTTTGAGAATCCGGCGGATTGCCCCACAAGTGGACTCATCGTTCAGCAGTTAAAGGATTTAGATTTAAGGTGGAATAGTAGAAAATGGTTGCAAATTCCAAAAGAAGCCTGGTCAACCTATATTCTAGATGACAACATTCCAACAGTAGATTTTGAATTAAAGGGATCACACTTATATGCAAACATCAGCATTAGAGAAAAATCGCTCCCTACCAAGTTTTCATAATTTTCAAAACACCAACTACTTGCTTATATTTCACTTTTCACGTTCAATGATCGAAAATAAAATCGCAATCAACTTTTGCAAGTTCCACTCTCCTTTACCGAATTACAATTTAGACAAACTATTATCATGCGAAATGTTTCTGTACATTTTTCCATGAAGAAATTAAGTCAATCAAAGCATCACGGCCTTTAGCACATCATAGTAATTTACGCAATTTTGTACCCTGGCATGATGAAGACGATATTTTGAGAATTCGTGACTGGTTTGCAAATGTGAATGAACCGTTCAACAGAAAATATTCAATTATTCTTTCAAAGGATCATTTTGTCATCGAATTAATCATCAAACAAAATCATCATATAACCCTGCATGGTGGTATTAAACTAACACTGTCATACTGACGTTACTGTTTTGGATTGTGAATGCACGATACGTGATAAAACAGCAAATTCTTCGGTATGTAACATGTTTTCGTTGTAAACTTAAGCCAGAAAATCAACTAATGGGTGAGTTACCGTTTTATCGTATGAATCCTCCATATTGGCATTTTTCGCGACAGGCGTCGATTACACCGCAGCTATAGTACTGAAGTCATCACTATTTAGAGAAAACGCTAAATATAAAGAGTATATCGCCATCTTTATTTGTTTAGCGACTAAGGCCATTCACTTAGAAGCTGTAACCGACCTGAGTTCTGACTACTTCCGTCAGGCATTACAACATTTTATAGGGCGTCGTAGAATTTGTAATGACATATATAACGCTTCTGGTACCAACTTTGTTGGAATAAATCGGGTAATTCAACAGCAACAATGCAAGACAGATATAGAACAAGTAATAGTGGCTTATTTAACCAATCGGCAAATCCAATAGCATTTTACTTCTCCACTATTACCAAATTTCAGCGGGTTATAGGAGGTCAATACTAAATCCGTAAAACACTATCTTTGGCGTACCGCTAACATATGAAGAATTATCAATGGTTTTGATCCAGATCAAAGCATGTCTTAATTGTAGACCATTGTGTCAGGTCAACTCGGATCCAGAGGATTTATTATTATATTAACGCCGGCTCACTTTCTAATAGGTGACACATTTTAAACGCGTCCCGATGGTATTACAAGCCATTTATCACTTAAACACCAATATGCCATTTTGGGATGTATCGTACGCAGAGTTTGGGTTCGATAGAAATCCGACTGGTTTTTTCATCTACAGACACGTTCAAAATGGAATACCGAAAATTTAAATCTACGCTTGAACGAACTTGTTTTCCTCAAGGATGACCACTTCCCGTCACATGAATGAGTTCTGGGTCGAATCATAGAACTCCATCCTAGTGCTGATAGACTGACAAGAGTAGCTACAAATAAAACATGGCGTATACAAACGTTCAATTTAAAAGCTCTGTTAGTTTCCATTCCTAGCGACGACTTCGACATAGATGCTATACGCACTGCTTAACAAGAAATGAATTTTGAATGATTTATTATGCTGGATGCAAAGGCACAAAAAACACGCAAAACACGTCCAACTTTGTGTAGAACTTTTGCGACATTTCATTCGCGATAGCAGCTAAGTCGAATCGGACGTGTTTTGTTTTGTATCTTATTTAATTTTAATCTCGATTAATTATTTAGTTGTAATGATAAATAAAATATATGTATGTACTTTTTTAAAACTCGTGATTGTATTAATTTAATTGAACACTCAATCCATAATAAATAAAATCGAAAAAAAAATATCTTACACATATATTTTTCATACAATGATCCAGTTTCAGCAAAATAGTTGAGATTTCATCTATATTGAGGGATGCAAAATTTTGAAGAATAACTATGAAATCCTGTTTTGTTTTGGTATATATCGCGTGTGTTTGTAGCTGCATGAGAACATAAAGTTATAATACAAGACAAATATAGTTGGTATAAAAGTTTTTTTATTAAAATCTGGTAGATAATTTCATGGCATATGTACTGACTTCTGCTCCAAACGTACCCGGATTTTGTTAACTACTCCTTAAATAATAAACATTTTTCAAAAAAATTTTTTTTTTGTTATGTTTGTACCCTTTCTTGACATATGGTACAAATTTGAGCGCCATTATTTAGCGATTTTTACTATGAAAAATGCAGTTGAACAACGAGTTTGTTTGAAATTTTGTGTTTTGAACGAAATTTCATGTGTTGAAGCATTGAAGATGGTGCAGAAAGTTTACGGGGACTCTTCTATGTCTCGAACACAGGCATATGAGTGGTATAAATCATTCAAAGAGGGTCGTGAGGTAATCGAAGATTTGCCTCCTTGTGGACGTCCATCAACATCAAATACCGAAGAAAACGTGGCAAAAATCAAGAAAATTGTGCTGGAAGATCGTCGTACGACTGAAAGGGAGATTGCTCGTGATTTAAATATCTCAAATGGATCCATTCATCACATTCTACACAACATATTGGGCATGAGACGCGTTACAGCTTGTTCCGAAACACCTTGATTTTTTGCAAAAAGAATACCGAAAGAACATGTGTAAAGAAATAATTTTTGAGCATGGACACGACTCTTCATTCATGAAACGCATCATAACAGGTGATGAGACATGGATTTATGAGTAAGACGTCGAAACCAGTCAACAATCGAGCAAATGGCGCTTCGAAAACAACCAAAAATAAAAAAACAGCGCAAAACTCACTCGAAAATTAAAGTTATGCTCACTGATTTTTTCGACTACCGCGATGTTGTTCATTACGAATTCTTGTCAGAGGGTCATACCATCAACAAAGAATGTTACCTCGTCGTTACACGGCATTTGCGTGAGTCCATCCATAAGAAAAGATCAAATTTGTGGAAAGCCAATAATTGGATTCTTCACCACGACAATGGTCCATCGCACATGACTCTTGTTTTACGCGATTTTATGACCACACACGGCACCACTATCATCGCTCGGGCACCATATTCGCCAGATCTGGTGCAGTGCGTATAGCATCTATGGCGCTTTTTACCTGTTCTCAAAACTCAAATTGCCCCTATGTGGTAAGCGTTTCAAGTCGATTGAATGCGCTGAAGGAACTAAAAGCCATACTTGCACGGGCCTACGAAAAGTGTATGGAAGATTGGGTTAGGCATTGGTATATGTGTAATGCTTCAGAAGGAGCATATTTTGAAGGAGATAAAATAAATCTCGAATAAAATTTAAATTTGTGTGTTTTATTTACAAAATCCGGGTACTTTTTGAGCGGCTACAAGTTATATGGTTCATTAGATTAGTCCAATTTTTGACTATTTTTTACAATAAATGTGACCGTATAGCGTCAATTGTGGCATGAGCATTCGCTTACAATGCTTCTCAGAGTTAATGAGTTTAGTCAGAATCAATAAATAACGTCTTAGCATAGCCCCATAAACAATAAACGAGAGGCGTTAAATCGCTTGAATGAAAAAACCAGTTAAAGAAATATATCTTTTGTAATCTATTTTGTATATTTATGTTTTGTAATCTTCCGGGTAGAAGCCTTGTATTTTTTCTTGTTCCTTAATTACTAACTTGAAGTTATACAAACAATTACTGATAACAGCTGTTTTAATGGACTTGCCAAGCTAATGTTTACCAAGACTGGTTTATTTTTGGTTGCCTTTAAATTTGTTTAAGATATCTATTTGGTTTTTTCTTATTGCTTACAGATTTCCTTGTAGTACGAGTACTTGAGTTGTTAAGAGTAAATTAAACTTAAGGAGAAACCTGTTATTATTCCATTTTTAGTCCTTTTTTGTTTTGGTTTTTTGTTTCGTCATTGATGTCACTGACTTCGAAACACTCATTTTATTATCAGCAAAAAACTAAAACATGAAATACTCACAAATCAACAAAGTTCTGAGTATTGGAATGTTTGAACTGAAAGAGCAAACATTTGAGAAATATTTTTCAATTAATCTCTGACACTTTTTCACTTTAATATAAAAAGTACAAGATTTTTCGAATTCATAATGTATATATTTCAAATTTTTAAATTGACTAACCTTTAAACGCTTGTTTCGAACGGTAATGCCATTTAAATTTTTAATTGCACGTTGGGAATCTGCTTCATTGGCGAAATCGACAAAAGCATAGCCGAAACTGTAGCCAGTCTAAAAATATATAATTAAAAATGTTAAAATAACATAAAATAAATAATAACTCAAATAATAACAAATAATAACTCTTTTTAAATTTTTTAATTGTAATAATAATTAATTACCTAATGATCTGTGGAATAACAAAAATATACTTTTTCTCAATTTAATAAAAAAACCAAAAAAATTCTTTCTTAAAGTCCAATCAAAGAGAGTTTGTTTGCCCGAATGAATATATATATAATATAAGGATAGTGAAATAAAGAAGATATATCAAATTTTTAAGCAATAAAATTTTTATCGTTATTTACAACAACAACTTTTTTTTGTAACATATATATTCGCTACGAGATTTTACTTATTCACAAAATATATTTATTTCGATACTCCATTCAAGAACTTACGAATTTGTAAATATGAATATTGGAAATATTCCACTTTGTTTTTTGATAATAACACTATATAATTTTCTTTCCGATTTAATTATGTTTTGTGTATTTGCCTTATGTATATTAAAAGTAAATAATTGCTGAATTAAATTATTCACTTTTGAAATTCTTTAAGCGACGGTCACATTTATTATAGTATTTCCAGTTTTTCAATTTGGTGATGTATTATTAGATTCCTTAATTCTAGATTTTTTCTAGGTAAGACATTGATTTCATATTGTATAACAATCCCATATATTATATCAGAACCATCGTAGAAATAGTAAAATAAGGCTACGAGTTTCTTAGTAATCCTCCACAACAATGGCACGATAAAAAGTATCGCAAGTCGTATGCTACGAAGAACGCAGCATGTAAAAATACCTTACAGACAGCAGCTATGCTAACCATAGGATTCAAAAGGTCGCAAGCAAAACAAAATGGAGGTGTACATAAATAAAAATACAGATAATCAGAATGTTCTGAAAATATGCAAAAAACATTTTTTCGAGCTATTATCTACTACGATAAGATCAATTCCGCCTTTGGAGAAATCCTCTTGAATTGCCCAATCCAAAATGATAGTAGTAAAATTCCACCACGTAACAGTAAGAAACTGTGTATTACTATATAGGGACTAAATCACAACTAGACGGAAGGTGCAGATGATCTACCTGCGAAATTAATTAAGTACGGCAGCGATATTCTGATACAGAGCACACATCAGCTTATTTGCAGAATATATTGGAATAAAAGTATGACCACGTTTGAATCTCAGTTCTTTACAAAAAAATTCGTTGCGATGATTGATCTTATCACGTACTAGATCCTTTTAACTGTGCTGTGTAAAATCAACCACCTTTCAGATTATAAAGCGGGTATTGGTGGTTCCATAAGGGATCGCAAAGTTCATTACAAAGTGTTATAACGTTAATCTAATGATTTACACAATAAACTGAGCACCAGTGTATTTTGATAATATTGATATTGCTGGCCTGTACCTTCTGCTCAAAAAGTATTCGGATTTTGTAAATAAAACACACAAATTTAAAGTTTATTCGAAATTTATTTTATCTCCTTCAAAATATGCTTCTTCTGAAGCGATACACATATGTCAACGCTTAACCCAATCTTCCATACACTTTTCGTAGGCCCGTGCAGGTATGGTTTTTAGATCCTTCGGCGAATTCCCTTTTACCGATTCAAGTAATTAGCAGAGTAGTTAGCAAAAGGTACACTCGCGCCATTAGTACGGTTTCTTTGAACTTAAAAAAATAAGCCAAGCAAATAAGTCATGTGGTGAATGTGGGAAAAGCAATGTGCTTTCTGTCAATAAACAAATTTTTTAAGTGTCTTAGGATCCATACTACTGTTGCCAACTATAAGCTCGAAGTTTCACAGACTTAGTTTTTTTGGGAACCATCGTAAACAACAAAAATGACAACAACTTCGAAATGTAACGAGTAACAATTCTGCGATATGATACAGAAGAACAAAAACCAAAAGTGATGAGAATGCCTTAAAAGCATGATTCCTTTATCATTGAAAGCGAATATAGAATTTGATGAAATGATTAGTTGTATGAGCAATACCTTAACATTGACATAGTTAAGTTTTTTAAAATTCAGTGGCTCTGTTGGTTTGATCATATGGTGTAAGTGGAAAAAAGGCTCTGCTAAAAAGATCTTTAATTCGATACCTGCTAGTGGAAAATGCAGAAAAGAACGTCCGCATCTACGGTGAGACTGGTAAGTTATCAACGAAATTTTCACTAAAGTTTTTTTTATATGTGAACTTAAATAAGTTAGATGTTATTTTTATTGCTTTTAAGTTATGTTTACCTCATAATTTTGAATTGATTAATACTAAAAGCAACGTGTCAACCAGTCGTTTGTTATCGTTCAGGTCCTAAAATTCATAAAACTTGATTCAATTTTTTTTTTTTCATTTTACACGCGAGGGCGTTCTGCTTTTTTCTGATTATTTCTATTTTGGTCTGTTTACAAGTCTTATCGAACCTAAAGCAAGACCGGTCGTGCCGTTTATTTTTACTTTAAGCAAAAGAATTTTTTAGAGTTATAAGAGAAACCACGCCATGCCTATTCCTCTAACTTTATTATAGTTGCTGAAGCATGCAACATAGCTGTGAACAGTTTAACGTGACCTGGTTATAAATTAAACTTTGTGGACAACAATACATTCATTTCAACAACTGAAATAATTTCAACAACTGAAATAATTTCAACAATGAAGCAAAAAGCATTTAAAATAAAATAAAAAATAAAATAAATAAAATAAAATAAAAAATAAAATAAATAAAAAAAAAAAAATTAAATCATTAATGTCATATGTCATAAACTTGATGCTGTTCAACTTTGACAATTAGCAAATAATATTTTAGAGCATTTTAATTCAATAGATTTAAAATAAGTTGAACACTCGGATTACAGAAAACCACTTAAATGGTCAGATTGTTGTGCATTACTTGATGAACGCTGCCAACGATTAGATGCTAGCTTTATACAAAATATGAAATAACAGTTAACTAGATTTTCATACCAACAGGTAGGCAACAAATCTAAGTACACCATATTGGCTAAATCTATTACCGAAAGAGTTTGTTATTTCAGTTCAATATTTAGGTATTGGACTAGTATTTATCATCAATCTCTTACACATCAAATTAATCAATATGCATCTGAAGCACCGTCGAAAGTTGTTTTCGAAGAACAACAATCTACATTGTCAACATTTGCAACATCGGTAATTGTGGAAGTGGCTACGCCACCGTTACCTTTTTGACTCTGTGTGCGAATACGTTGAATAGACGATTTATTTATCGAAAAATAATCACAACTAAGATCTAGTGCTTTCTACTATAACCTAAAGTATATAGACATAATGAAGTTGCAACTAACTTAGGTGTTATAAAGTTTTACCTTTCTCTTTTTGTAGTAGTTTCAGAATTTACCATTTGAGAGATGGATGATGAGGGTTTCTCAAGGCTTTCATCATCAGAGCTGGTAAGTTGATCGTGATGTCCTTGCATTTGAATAGAATCATGCGTAGTAACAGATGACGATAAACCTTCAAAACACATTTGCTCACATCTTTTTTTCTCTTCATTTAATTTCCTTTATCTTGATCCTTCTTCTTTTTCGGCTTACTTTTTGTCTACACCCGCTAAACACCCTGGACGCCCTGGTTCTCTTTGTTCTTGTACAAAATATCTTATCTTCTTTAATTTTCATCTATTCCAAAGCATCAGCGTGTGCTATATTAAATAAATTATGCAAATTAAAATTGTTCTTAAAGTCGTCCTCATGGCGCTTGTAAATATCTTGTATTTTTTCAGAATTTTTTTGCAACTCCCTCCATGCATGGTGAAGATCTACAAGTTTTTTTACACAGTTAAGTAATGCTTTGGTAGGGATTCTAACTTTTTCCCAAAATATAATACACTCCCGAATGACGAGATTAGCGATTTCACTAACAATTCAACTTCGAGAATGTTAAAAAAAAGTACTGCAAGACGATTAAACGGCGCCTTTGCGCTTGTTATTTGATAAATTACGTTACCAAGTAAGAAAACATATTTTTTATTGCTTCTTAATTCCACTGCCATTTTTTTAAATGTAAAACAATACGTATTAATCGCGAGAATAATTGAGAACAAATGACAAATGTTGTGAATAAGCACCGCTACTCACGCGTAGCATATATGAATATGATTCGATGCAAGTCGGCACTGGTTATCGTACTCTAAATAAGGTAAAAATTTATTTCCGAGTGTTTTAGATGCAAACGAACAACACTAAGACCTATGCGTTAGAAATTCAACACCTCGAAAAATAAGGAACACCCTAATGAACGTGCCTTTTGGAAACTGAATTGCCGGTCACTAAGTCCTCCGCAGCGTTCCAGCGAGTCATCAAACACAGTCTCCACTGCTGACTGAAAAACCAGTGTTAGTTTTTGAAGCCTTTTTGAGCTCCAAAAGCAGCTCATTTTTGGCAGTCTTGCAGACACGCTTGACCTAGTCGCCAAGTTTCTTAAACGATGTGTCCATTCTTATGGTTCTAAGGATATCCGCGTACCTTCTCACCTCCTCACCAATAATGGTGCCTTGGTTCGAAGGCACGGTTTCTTTTTTTTTTCTACTCCTGTGGTAGAGTAACTTTTTTCTGTGGAGGCTTTTCAGATTTTTGTGCAAGTACAGTATGAATTACATCATCCGCTTCTCTTACTGTTAAGCCTTCCGCCATTTTTTTCTAATTTCTATGGCGTTTTTTATCTGTTTGCGAGTCGTTGTCCTGGGGTATCTTGGCGTCTGCTTCATTCAGGGGAAGATTTGGGAGAAA
Organism: Teleopsis dalmanni; assembly: GCF_002237135.1. Taxonomy (NCBI): domain Eukaryota; kingdom Metazoa; phylum Arthropoda; class Insecta; order Diptera; family Diopsidae; genus Teleopsis; species Teleopsis dalmanni. The sequence goes on along the minus strand of NC_051846.1, from coordinate 120,170,854 downwards.
CAGTCAGATTTGACTGCTAATCTCGACGATTTGAGGAATGGTTCTGCAACGTCTCAACAGCAATAGCCGCGCCATGCTAGCAGCGTGGTTGGGTACACTATTAGCATCTTTTTCCAACATTGTTGTTTTTATGTTGCTGGTTTGTTTTTGTTCTGTATTCGGGACGGCGGCAGGAATACCATTATACCAGAAGCCATTTCCATAAAGAGTCACTTCTAAGTACTCAGGTTCTAGAACGACATCCCCAGCATTCCAAGTGCATAATTCAAATTTATTTTACATCTTCTAGTATATCATAATTAAGACCTTACTGGGCTCAATCTTAATGATCGTTGTTCATAAATAATTCCAGTCCATTGCAATTGGAATCAAGGGTTCCAATCCGCCGTTTCCGTTAGCACACTGTCAGATGGGGATTTAACAGCTACCCAGGATTACCACGTGGAGGTGAGAGTTTATTTGGTGTGAACAGTCACAAGAATTTTACCTGGCCATTGCTTTTCCAAAAACAGTAGCGTTGCCTAGTATAACCACATCCTATAAACCCCACATCGTTATTGTGCCTTGAACACTAACTGCATCTGCACATTGTTATTGTGCCTTACACAATGGCAACTGCGTCTGCATATCGTTATTGTGCCTAGAACATAAGCTGCGTCAACACATCGTTTTTTTTTGCCTAGAACAGTAGCTGTGTCTACACATCGTTGTTGTGTTTTGAACATTAGCTGGTTATTGCTAAATATTTATTACTAAAAATTAACTCATATAAACTTTAAAAATGTTAATTTATTATTGTTTTATTTTATATTAACTGCTAACAATACTAACAAGGTATACACCTTTCCTTAAAATCGGAAAATTAAAGAATTCAATTATATGTGGTATATAAAATTGGCTATGTTGTTTTCTGGAATTTTTCTCCAAGTTGTATTAAATTTGTAATAATTTGCTCTTAAAAGGTGTTACCATTTATTTCTGATCAACACTGTTTTGATCAACGAGATACACTAAGCCTCGTCAGCGTAACTAAATTTATACCAACATTTTTTTTCTCACTCTTATTTTTTTAATTTGCTTTGAAAGCAACAACAATTTCAATTGTGGTGTGACCAGGATTTTCTACATAACATTGCACATAATCATTAAAAATAAAAAAAGAAAACATCCTGTTCTAACCATATAAAAAATTCCATAAGCAGTACATGTAACTCATTACATTACTGGAAATATTTTACTTATTTTCAATATCATAACTAATAGCGACATTGAATAATAAAAAATAATAAAGACAAACACACTGAAGGTTTTGTAATTTGTTCTTTATTGGTAATGAAACCAAGTAATTCACGTTTGATGAAATTCTTTTGTGCAAATTGTATTTACATATATACAATACAATATAAATATTTTATTGAATTTATATTGTCCATTATGTTCCAACATTTCTACCATCTTTCTGGCTGTAGCAGGATTTCACGCTGATAATTTTTTTTTTATTTTTCTGAAAAAGAATTTTAATTTGAAAGTTCATTCTATTAGTAAGTACCGTAAAAAATTGAACAAACTCAAGCAGAAACCAGATTAAAATTTCTGAAGTGCAATTAGTGCATACGTAAGCAGCTGTTTTTTTACATTTAAATAGTACTGAAAATTGAAGTCAATTTTGGTTAGTAACATTACATGTTCTATATTATTTTTACAAGGAAACATTTTTAGTAAATTAATCAAAAATAATTTACAAAATATTGTGAAATATCAATAATCGTGATCAGGAAAATGTTAAGCAAATTGCTAATGTTGCTAAACATATTGAATACTGAAACTGATAAAAAAATTTTAAATTCGCCTGCGTAGAAAACCTAATTGAATTGGATTTTTCTATTTTTCGCTTAAGTTCGCCGTTTTTGTTTATTTCGTTCCTATCAAATACACAGAGGTGATTGGTTATGCATTTCTCTTTAACCTACGTTCTTATAGTACGTACCAACTGATTGAACTTTGAAGCAAAAATTTTGCCATTCAAATTTTGTAGAGACGGAAATAAACAAATAACAGATGCAGAACATGCCATTTAAATAACAGACACAGAATATGTCATTCAACCCGTAACAGTTTAACCAAACTGGTATAAGGTCTTGCATTATTGTATTAGAACTTCACACTTTCACTGTTGAGCAATTCTGGTCTTTTTCATTTAAGTATATTATGTAATTTGTTCAGGTAATAGCAATATACAAATTGATTGTCATGTTCTTCGGTGAAAGCTTAAAACAATGACTGATTTGAAATACGAGTATCGGCTTTTTCCGTGCTTAAGCCGGTTTGTTATAACTATTATAAGTAACGTAACAACTCTTAAAGAATAACTCTTTTATTCTATTTATTCTCTTTAAAAACTTGATATATATATATATATATATATATATATATATATATATATATATATATATATATTATATATATAAATATATATTTATATATATAGATATATATATATACACAAATTTATATATATATATATATATGGTTTACTTGTTCCACTATAACTTCTTGTGTCCTTGTTCGCTGACGGCTCGAATGCAAAAAAGAGTGATGCTTACTTGTGTTCTGCTTTTACATGTTTTTGCTTGCGAAGTTACAACGTTGGCATCGTGCTTTCCGTGTCTTAATAATTATCTGTGGTTGCCACATCCGCCACAGTACTTCCCCCTTAGAAGATAGCCGGAGGATTGTGATGAAGGCTACGTGTGAGTGTGACCTTCTTTTTGTCTATGACGTCTGACTGCAATGGACTGTTGTTTAATTGAAGCGAGTCTTCGGCGATTGTAACTTTTTTCTTCGTGCTTCTTACTGGTGGTGTGTATGCTTTGGCCTAGGATTGTCTAACAAGATTTCTAAGAACTTCAATTCTGATGGAACACCTGTATTTTCCAGGAACGCTGGCTTTAATCTTTCGATTGAAACGTCCAACTTTTTGTCACCTACTTCAATTGTGAACACTCGTTCACTTCTTTTGTTCAATACTTTATGCGGTCCTGTATTTAGTGGTTCTAGTGGTTTTCTGATGTCATCTGAACGCAGAAAAACGTGTGAGCAATTGTTGAGTTCTTTGTGTATGAAAATTCGCCTGTGGCTATGATGCGCTGCTGGCGTTTGTTGTACTTCACGTAAATATTCACGAAATTTGTTTAGGAAATTTGATTGATTAGGAGGCGTTGACGAAGTTGATTGGATATTATGTTCAAAGAATTCTCCAGGCAGACGGAGGTTGATACCATAAATCATCTCTGCAGCAGATGCTTCTATGTTTTCCTTCACTGATACTCGTAACCATTAGTGCTGCTTTTAGCGTATGGTGGAACCTCTCTACCATGCCATTCGCTGCTGGATGATAAGGCGTAGTGCGGATTCGTTTAGTTCCTAACAGGTCAGTCAAAGTTTGCAACAGATCTGCTTCGAATTGTGTTCCCTGGTCTGTTGTTATTACTTTCGACGCACCAAACCAGGATACCCAGGTTGCATAGAAATTTACGGCTACTGTATCTGCGGTCATGTCTTTTAAGGGTGTCACTTCTGGCTATCGACGAAACCTGTCAATCATGGTTAATGCGTATCTATAACCCTGACATTTTGGTAATGTAATTTAATCCAGCTGGACATGGTTGAATCGCTGATCGGTTTTTGCAAATTTGTTTGGCTTCATTCTGTTGTACCTATTGATTTTGGACTGTTGACAACCTTTACACTGTCGAACCCAAGTGTTTATGTCCTTGCGCATTGATGGCCACACGTATTTTGATGCGAGTTGTCGCGCTGTGGATCTGGAAACAGTATGTGCCAAAGAATGCACTAAGTTGAATACCTCTTTGCGTAAAGATTTGGGAATAAATGGTCTTAACTGGCCCGTGGTGACATTACAGTATGTCTCCAAGTTCGATTACAACTGCAATTTCTTCAGTTGCAATTTCGTGCCTGTGTACAACAACTGTTTTAGTTCTTCATTACCGTCCTGGTGCTTGCTTGTCTGCTCTAGGCTGCAAGTTTCTGGCATGGCTATCGAGTTGATCCGCGAGAGTGTGTCTGCTACTATGTTGTCTTCACCTGACACATGCACGATCTCGGTCGTGAATTCTGCTATGTAACTCAGATGGCGCATTTGACGAGGAGATACCTTATTGGCTTTCTGCTGAAAAGCGACCGTCACCGGCTTATAGTCAGTGCGGATGACAAAATGACGCCCTTCAAGCAAATGACGAAAATGTTTTATAGATGCGTAAACTGCTAGGAGTTATCTGTCATATGTACTGTAATTTACTTCTGCCAATTTAGGCTTGGCGGAGAAGAACGCTACTATCTTCCACTGGTTATTGACTCGCTGCTCCAGAACTGATCCTATTGCGGTGCTGGAAGCATCGGTTGAAAGACGAAGAGGTGCTGTTGGTGATAAGAATACTAGCAGAGTTAATGTTGATATGCCTGCCTTACAGTTTTCAAATGATGTGTTTAGATCTGCTGTCCAGACTATTTCTGTTTTATCTCTCTTCTTGGATTTTCTCAGTAGGCTGCTTAGGGGTGCTTGTAGCTGTGCCGCTCGAGGAATGTACTTACGATAATAATTGACAACTCCAAGAAATTAACGAATTTCATGTATTGTCTTGGGTCGGACATAATTTTGAATGGTTTCTACACGCTCTGCTGGGGGATTCATGCCACTTGCTGACAAATAATAACCCAAGAACTGCAATTCATCAACACCGAACTCGCATTTAGCAATATTTACGCCAAGATGTGCTTCCTGTAGCTTATTTAGCACAATTTCTACGTGTTTTTCATGTTCTGGCATGTTTCGAGAAAAAACCAATATGTCATCGAGATAACAGAAAACAAAAGGAATATTTCTGAATAAGGAATCCATATGTCTTTGAAACGTTTGTGTCGCGTTTTTGAGACCAAATAGCATAACAATTTAATGAGTTCTTTTTGCTTTGACTTACCAAAGCGTCGGATCAATTCATCTTTTAATGTTGCGTATTTGTCGGAAACTGGAGGCTTCTTTGCGATGTCTGCTACCTGGCTGAATGTATTTGCGTCGATTGCCGTAATGACTGTGTAGTATTTGGAGACATCTGATGTTATTCTATTGACATTGGCAGTAACCCATCGATTTGCGTGAACCTTAATTCGGGACTAGAGTGAAGGAAAGGTGGTAATTTGACCACGCCTATCGCTTCTACGCTGTGTCCCTGTTCGGCTTGACGGGGAGCTGATGTACCTGCCAAATTGGGGCTGTTTATTTCTTGACTGACTTCTTTCATGCTCATATTCGCCAACAATTCCGATGAAAAAATTATGTGTGCAATATGTATTTTGTTTTTTTTTGGTATCTCTTTAATTATTTAGTCGTGAAAACGACTTATACGTTTTTGTTTTCTGTTTAAACCACCAATTGTGGTTTACTTGTTCCACTATAACTTCTTGTGTCCTTGTTCGCTGACGGCTCGAATGCAAAAAGGAGTGATGTTTACTTGTGTTCTGCTTTTATATGTTTTTTGCTTGTGAAGCTACCACGTTGCCATCGTGCTTTCTATGTCTTAATAATTATCTGTGGGTGCCACATTATTAAGACATGGAAAGCACGATGGCAACGTTGTAGCTTCACAAGCAAAAAACATATAAAAAACATATATATATATATTTGGGATAAGAATAACGAAAATGCAACTCTGCCCTTACTTTTAAGTTAACAGCTGATCTACATCAAATAGGCAGTTGCGAGTTGTGTGCGGAACAAGCAAGAAAGAAGACGTGCTTGCTTATCGGAAAACGACGGATAAAGAAGCCATAAAAGACGCGAAACTATATTAATAACTTTTCATTATAATCTTATACTTTAATTATAATAAGTTAAAATTACAACAATAATAAAACTATAATATTACTACAGTAATAATACCACATTTTGGGGGCTCAACTCAACTTTTTGAATTCAAGAGCAAAATAGTGAATTGTGAAATTCCTGAAATGGCTTGCTTAAACAATTTTACTAAAATTTCCAAGAACTTAAAAACAAGCAGAGCTGAAATAATAAGAGCACTGCATAAGTTTGTGTTTGAAGATGCAGGCGACAGAGGCAACCGGCAACGGCTTCGGGAATTTTCGGGCTTCGAATACGGTGAAAGTGATAAAAGATATATCGAAAAGCTTGCCTACATTGAAAAATTTCTAACGCGAGACGAATTAGTTGCCATTTGTAGTTTGTTATCTTTGCAGTTTAAAGTTGACAATTTGCAACAGCATATTTTTTTAAGTTTGCATAAAAGCAGAATACATTTACTAAATGAAAGAGACGATAGCGACGAGGAGGACGAGAGCGACGAACAAGACGAAATGGAAGAAGACGAGAAAAGCATAGAATCAAATACAACTATACAAGAGGCACTGATAGCGACAACACATACAACAGAATGAGTAAATAGTAACGAAATGCAACGTAAAAAATTTCATGACGACGAACCTACTGTGTCGCGCTTTTCAATGAATTTCAAAGACATTGAAGACACAATTAAAATATTTACTGGAAAAGAAGACGGTATTCCAATCGAAGAATGGGTTAACGAATTTGAAGATCGTGGATTTTTCCACGTTGACATTGCGGAATCAAGTCAAAAGTACACTTTATTCGTAACCCATAATGGACAGTATCAATTTCTGAAAGTTCCTTTTGGATTATCAAATTCACCTGGCGTTTTTCAACGACATGTAAATGCTATTTTTAGAGACTTGGTACGACGAGGCATGGCTTTACCTTACATAGACGACATTATCATTCCAGCAAGCAATGAAGAAGAAGCATATAATAATCTTGAAATGGTTTTTAATATATGCAAAGACTACGGGCTTGAAATAAACTTCAAAAAATGTCACTTTCTAAAGAAACGAGTTGAATTTCTGGGTCATGTGATCGAAAATCAAATGATCTCACCATCATGAGTAAAAAGACTACAGATGCCGAACGAAAATACTCCAGTTACGAGCTTGAAATTCTAGCTGTTATTGAAGCAATTAAGAAATTTCGTGTATACTTACTAGGCATACATTTTAAAATTGTTACGGACTGTAACTCTTTCACTAAAACGCTTGAAAAAAGAGATCATTGTACACGAGTCGCTCGATGGGTGCTCCTATTACAAGAATATGATTACGAAGTTGAACATCGAAGCGGGTCGCGTATGAAACATGTAGACGTTCTTAGCCGATATGCTGTTTTATCCATAGAAGATGATTTACTAAGAAGGGTGCAAAAATGCCAAATGCAAGACGAAGAGTTAAATATAATTCGAGAAATGCTCGAAAAGGAAATGACGTATAAAAACTTTTTCTTGAAACGAGACGTGTTATTCAAGATAATTAATAACGACGAACTTCTTGTGATCCCAAGGAATATGCAGCGAGAAATAATCAGAAAAGCACATGAACGAGGTCATTTTGCTGTGCGCAAAACCAAAGAAATAATTGAAAAAGATTACTACATTCTAAAACTTGAAGAAAAAATACAGAATCACATCTCAAATTGTATTCAATGCATCATTGTCAATCGTAAACGTGGCAAGCAGGATGGATTGTTACATCCGCTTCCAAAAGAAGAAACCCCACTTCACACCTACCACGTTGATCACCTTGGTCCACTTGAAGGTACCAGTAAGCAGTATAAACACATTTTTGCAGTCATCGACGCATTCACGAAATTCTGTTGGCTATATCCGACGAAGTCAACAACAACTCAAGAAGTTATGCAAAAACTCAAGCTTCAAAGTACGACATTTGGAAATCCTTATCGCATTATTTCCGACAGAGGCCCAGCATACAGTTCCGGAGAATTTCGTCAATACTGTGAACAACAAAATATACAGCATGTTTTAGGTGTTACTGGCTTACCAAGAGTAAATGGTCAAGTCGAGCGTTTAAATAGTATCATAATAGCAGTAATTTCAAAGCTATGCTCTGACGATCCAAGTAAGTGGTACCGGCACGTAGATCATGTCCAACAAGTGATAAACTCAACATTTTGTCGAAGTATCAACACAACGCCGTTTCAGCTAATGTTTGGAGTACAAATGCGTACCATCGAAGACATCAGAATTAAAGAGTTACTCGATAAAGAAATTGTATCTGCTTTCGAAAATGAACGAACAGAGCTAAGAGTAGCAGCTAAGGCGCAAATCCTGAAAGTGCAAGCAGAAAACCGTAAAAATTTTAACTCTCGACGTAAACCAGCCGTCAAATACAGAAAAGGCGATATGGTAGCAATCAAACGGACTCAATTTGGCACAGGTCTCAAACTAAAGCCAAAATACTTAGGTCCATACGAGGTAATAAATACAAAGCCTAACGATACTTACGATGTAACCAAGATTGGTATAAACGAAGGACCGAAGAACACAACCACTTGCTCCGAATATATGAAACCTTGGAGCACATACGAAGAAGATGATAGCGAAACGGAGTCATTCGAGACGAATGTCTATCAGGATTGGCCGAATGTGGGATAAGAATAACGAAAATGCAGTCTGCCCTTACTTTTAAGTTAACAGCTGATCTACATCAAATAGGCAGTTGCGAGTTGTGTGCGGAACAAGCAAGAAAGAAGACGTGCTTGCTTATCGGAAAACGACGGATAAAGAAGCCATAAAAGACGCGAAACTATATTAATAACTTTTCATTATAATCTTATACTTTAATTATAATAAGTTAAAATTACATTATATTATGGTTTTATTATTGTTGTAATATATATATATATATATATATATATATATATATATATATATATATATGTATATATATATATTTGAAATTGTTTATTATTAGCTAATATACAAAACAAAATGTAAGTATAAGGTATTAATAAAATTAAGGTATTAATAAGTTTAAAATTAAGGTATTATTAAGTTAGTATAAAATATCAATACTATTAAGTTATTATTAATTTAATAAAAATTATAAAAAAATAAAAATGTAATCCTTCTAAAAATATAAATTATAAGGTCACGCATAAATTATAAGGTTACAACGCATAAGATAACAGTGAAAAATGATACATCAATTAAGCAAAGATATCATCCAAGAAATCCAGCAATGCAAAAAATTCTAAATCAAGAAGTGAACGAACTACCAGAAAAAGGATGTATAGAACGATCGTACAGTCCATACAGCGCTCCAGTAGTACTCGTCAAAAAGAAAAATAATGGACTATTCAATGCCTATTTCATTCCAGATGCATACCCACTGCCGCGAATACAACATATACTCGACCAGCTACGAGAAGCAAAGTACATTAGCAGTCTGGACTTAAACAATGGGTATTGGCAAATACCAATGGACGAAGTCAGCAAAAAGTTTACAGCATTTACTGTACCTGGAAGAGGGCTGTTTCAATGGCGTGCTATGCCGTTTGGCCTACACTCAGCACCTGCCACCTTTCAACGGCCATCTACAAGAAGTATTGAGACGTTTGCGAGAGGCACGGCTTAAAATCAACATCCCTAAATGCAAATTCTTTATGGACGAAATCAAATATCTTGGGCACGTTGTAAGCAATCAAGGAATCCACACCGACCCAGATAAAATAGCGGCCATAAAGGAATTAGCACCTCCCACAAATTTGAAAGAACTACGACGATATCTAGAAATAGCGTCATGGTATCGAAGATTCGTGCCGGAATTTTTAAATACGATCCAACCCATGACAGCACTGCTAAAAAAGGGAAAAAAATGGATCTGGTCGATAGAACAACAGGAGGCATTTGACGCTCTGAAGCAAAAATTAACTACTGCTCCGGTTCTTACATGCCCAGATTTTACTGAGCGTTTTACCTTTAAACAGACGCCAGTGATAATGGATTGGGGGCTGTACTTACGCAAATTATCCAAGGGGAAGAGAAAGTCATTGCTTATGTCAGTAGGTCATTAAACAAGGCAGAGAAAAATTACACCATTACTGAATGCCTCGCAATCATTTGGAGAGTAACAAAGATGCGTCAATATCTAAAAGGTTACCGATTAAAAATGATTACGGACCATCTCGCTCTAAAATGTCTGAACTCAATTATTAACTCCTCTGGACGCATCGCTCGATGGACTCTGGAGCTCCAGCAATATACATTCGACATAGAATATCGGAAAGACAAACAAAATATAATTGCGGATGCCCTATCACATCAGCCGTTACCATTGTTCGCACAAGACACAAACCCTACCTCGTGTATCTGGTTGCAAAGACGGATAAACGAAGTGCAAGAATATCCAGAAAAACACCCAGACTACATCATCGAGAATGACAATTTATACCAGCGAATATTATGCAGCAACCGAGACAATGATTCTCCTGTTTGGAAACATTGTGTTCCGACAGAAGTGCGACAACGAGTGATAGGGGAATGCCACGATAAACCAACTGCTGGACATGTTGGGATTAGAAAAGCTATTCTTCGGGTGATATCAAAGTATTGTTGGCCTGGAATTTTTCGGGATATAAGGCTCATGTCAGTGGTATAAAATAAGTCTATGTTAACGAAAATACCAAATAAACCGTGGGCAGTATTCGATCATACAAAGGAAACACGGTAGCATTGATCCTCTTGAACAAGTTCAGCAAATGGACCAAAGTTATCCCTCTCAAATATGCTACAACAAATGGAGTGAAGAAGGCATTACGGAAAAATATATTAGCTAGAGTTGCAGTCCCAAAGGTTCTACTCACAGATAATGGATCACAGTTCAATAGTAGAGCATTGAAGCAGTTTCTCGAAGTCCTTGGAATTCGTCACCAATTTACAGCACCATACACTCCCCAAGAGAATCCGGTTGAACCCACCAATCGAACGTTAAAAACAATAATTACACAAGTGTCAGAACAGGAACAGCGTAAATGGGACGAGCATCTACCTGAAATAATGTTACCACTCAATTCCAGTGTATCCACATCTACGGGTTATAGTCCAGCTTATATTATATACGGAAGAACCCCCAGACTCCCAAGTGCACTTTTCGATGAAACCACACTTGGAACAAACTGCGCACCGATACCTCCAGAAACCAAGCCACACGAAATGCAAGAAATACAACAAATTGTGAAACTTAACCTACAGTCAGCTTCCCAAGACCAAGCCAAGCACTATAATTTACGACATAGGGCATGGAAACCACAGATTGGCGATATGGTTTTAATTAAAACGCATCCTCTATCCAACGCTCAGGCTCATTTTGCTGCAAAACTGGCGCCTAAGTTCTCAGGACCCTATCAGGTGGTCAATTATATATCGCCAGTCATTATCAAAGTCAAGCATATGCAAACACATAAAGAGAGTAGAGCTCATATTAGCGAACTAAAAACATATTACCACGAATAATTCAAAATGCTGAATGTACCGCAGCAGGAGTAACGGGATCTACATAAGAAAAATTCCTATAAAATACGAAAACAATTATACTAGGATTTAGTTGAACATTATAAAGTGACGGAGCAAGATGAAAATCAAACAGCCGATCAGCAATTGTCCAATAGAGTACACTACTCTGAAACCAAGTAAAATAGTAGTCAATCATCTCGAACAGAATAGAAAGCTCACCACCATTATTCAAAAATACCGAAACCGTCTTGAAACAATTGAACGAGCCATACCTAGGACCCAATTTTTAAAAGAGCCAATTCCAGTAAAACCGAGGTATAAAAGGTAAGCAGAATCCAAACAGCAAGTGGTTAACAAGTCAACCAAACACAACAACGACACCGACTTCTTACATATGACAGCCGCTGAAGACCTTATGAAAGACCTCAAAGAAATATGCCAGCAGCGACCAATTTCACCGCTAGCCCCAGAGTCACCACACGCGGAACTTTGGGAGAAGATAAAAAAGGACGCTCAAAAGCTAAAGCAAGGTCGTCGCCATACATTTTTTGTGCAATGTGAAGCAACGAAGCATAAGCTGCTAATAGCAAATTCTGGTGCCATTCGGGTCGTTCTTCCTTTCCAATGAAGGGAGGGAGTGTGACGACTTTTACCATCTCGTCACAAAAATCGCAATGCACTATGCATAGTTATTAATATTAATGTAAAACTAGTACAACAAAAAAAAAAACAATAAAAAAATATAATAAGACAACAATAGAATTAAGCTATTTTTAGTTGAAAAGAAATTGTTTATTATTAGTTAAAGTAAACGCAAAACAAAATGTTAGTATAAGGTATTGATAAAATTAAGGTATTAATAAGTTTAAAATTAAGGTATTATTAAGTTAGCATAAAATATCAATAGTATTAAGTTATTAAAATATAAATTAAGTGATAACACTTCTTTTGGTTTGAGTGTAATAATTTTGCCAAATTTTTAATAAATGTGCAGCAAACAACAACAGTAATCATACCAGCCGCAGGCATTTAAAATAGGCAATAACAACTTAGAAGAAAGCTGCACAATGTGCACTCAGTAGTTAGAAGTCCCGTTTCCCAAGATTTATATAAAAGGAAAAGTTAATCAACAGAAAGACACTTGATCACAGGCCTCGGAGCAGAACACTTGGCAGAACCAAAGGTAATATACAACCAGGTAACTAAGAAATTTATTAACATTGCTTCGTAGTCCACCAGTGTAGCCCAATCAGGCCAGACTCATGTATAAGTAGCACTCAATGTAAACGAGAAATAGATGGTGCAATTCGGAAAACAGTTATGATATGTGAAACATCCACAAATCAGGTGCTACAATCATCGATCGGACCAGCTCATATCTTAAGGTATTTCGTATTGTTGGTTGGTTGCTTCGTGTGAGTAGCCGAGTTAAGCAGAAAGGTCCTGGTCATCAACATAATTTCACTAGTGATGAGTTACAATGTTCTTTACATTGCATCATCTGGATCATTCAAAGCGAACATTTCTCTAATGAAATTCATTGTATAAATAACAACGTGGAAATTAATATTTCGTTGAAAACTTTTAGTCTCTTTATGCAAGAAGTGAATGGATTTCCATTGCTCCGAGTTGGTGGACACCTTATGCATACGAGTATTTCAGAAGAAACAAAACATTCCTTTTTACTACCAAGACATTGTCATTTCGTTGAGACTTTGGCTAGGCATCATCATATTGAAAATTATCATGCTGGTTCTAAGGCATTAATGGCGATTTTACGACAACGATATTGGATCGTTAATGCCAGAAAAATCGTACATAATTGTATCAGCTGCATACGTTATAAACCAAAATTGTTAAGCCAGATAATGGGAGATTTGCTTGCGTCCCGTGTGACGCCGGGCAAACCATTTGAAAAATGCGGAATTGACTTCTGTGGGCCTATTTCTACTTATTTAAAAATTCGAGTAAAACAGCACTATAAATGTTATATAGAAATTATCGTGTGTTTCACTACTAAAGCCATTAATATTGAAGCAATAACAGATCTGTCATCGAATACTTTTATTCCAGCGTTGAAAAGATTCATTGGTCGCAAAGGACTACCTGCAGAAATTTATTGTGATAACGCTACAAATTTTGTAGGGGTCAATATAAAACTGGTTGAACTCAAACAAAGCTTTACTAGCAAAGCGTATAAAAATCATGTCATTAATTTTTGTTCAAATAAATCAATATCCTTTAACTTTATTCCACCTAGAGCACCGCATTTTGGAGGTATCTGGGAGGCTGCCGTAAAGTCTGCAAAGAGTCACCTGTATCGTTCGTTGGTGAACAGCAAGTTAACATATAAAAAGCTTACTACCGCTCTCATAGAAATCGAAGCAATCTTGAATTCCAGACCGATTTCACCTGTTTCGTGGGATGCGAATGACCTCGAAGCTTTGACACCAGGTAATTTTTTGATTGGGTGTCCTCTGAACTGCATCAGTGAATCAAACATTACGCAAAATGTAGAAGTGTCACACCTCGAACGATGGCGACGTATTAGTGCAGTGAAACAACAATTTTGAAGCAGGTGGTCGAACGAATATCTCAACGAACTGATTCAGCGCAATCGATGGACTAAAGTCAGCAACAATTTACAGACTGGGACACTTGTTTTAATTCATGAAGGACAACATGCCCACAATGGTATGGGTCACAGGTCGCGTAACAAAAACCATCCAGGGTAAGGATGGTAAAAATCGTGTTGTCGATATCTAGACAAAAAAGGGAATAGTTCGTCGCTCAGTTCAAAAACTTGCTATTCTATGTAATCCTTGAAAGACGAATCTTTCAACGTCGGCGGAATGTTTATACGCTTATCAATAAAGGGTGGATCAAAATTAGCAAGTCATAACATTGAATCCAAGCCTTTATCTGTTTTGACAGTTGAAGGCATGGACTGATGTTGTGCTTACTTTTTTTGGTTAACTTCTTTTTCCTTTTTTTGTATTATTGCGATCGCCACTCGTAGGCAATTTCGTTTTGGTAATCTATTAAAATAAAGTTTAGTTTTGGTAATCTATAAATAAAGTCTTTTTAAATAAACAATATGTTAAAATAAGTGAACGCTTACGTGCATCATCGAAATATTAAATTATGCATACAAAGTGGATAGCGCTATCTAAAGAAATGTTTTAAAGAAAATTTAATAGTATGTTTCACAAGCTTTTCTGAGCAGATGATTTATGAGAGAAAGGAAATAAAAGAAAGATATTATTTCTAATTCAAGTTTAAAATGTAATTCAAAAATATTTAAATTTAAAGCGTGTAGCGCTGCTTGAAATGAAGTTTGAAATAAAGTTAAATGAATTTTAATGACTTTATCTTGAGTCGATGACTCGATCATTTATGAAAACACAGACAGAAGAAGAAGGAAAAGTAAGGGGTGGTAACTAATATTTTATAACTAAGTCTTTTCTAATGGTGAAAAATGTTTTTTGGTTAAAGTTTATTTTAAAACAAATAATGCTTTAAACAATGTTTAAATACTTTACTAAATGGAAAATTTTTTTAAATAAAATTAAATTGAAATTGTACTTTAAATTTTATAACTAAATTATAACTGAATATCTAATATTTTGTAATCAATAAATTAATTATTTAAAATTAAAATTTAAATTTATGAATAAGTTTCTGTGACCAAGCAACATTATATTTTATAAATAAATTATAACTGAATATCTAATATCTTGTAATTAATAAATTAATTATTTAAAACTAAAATTAAATTTTATCAATGAATTGTGCTAATCAAATGATTTTATATTTTATAATTAAGTCAAGTTTAAGTATATGAACATATTTATGTAACCAAACAATTTTGTAACTCACAATTAATTTAATTCAATAAAATATGATAGCATTAAGTGGGAGTGTCGGGTTCTTTTTGTGAAGTGGAGCACGGATGCGGAAAGTGGAACTAAGTACAGGGGCCCAGACGAGGACGTTTGAAATTAGTATGGGATGAGTTAGCACACGCGTCTCCCGAATCCGGCCCTATGCTTGGTTTCATTACCGGGGTCATCATGCGATATTATTTGAACGCATGGTTGCTGCCAAACTGGACATCATCTTGTTTGTCTGAAAAAGTCCCGTTTGGCTTCGGTAGCTCTCAACTCCACAAAAGTGCGCTCGTTCACTTCTACTTGGGCTTCGGATGGAATCAGACGTATGTGTCTTATTTTCTGGCAGATTTTAGTTAAACCGTGTGGAATACAAACCACGTTTCAAGATAATTAAATGAAAAGTATTAAAAGTTGTAAAATTATAAAATAAAAGGAATTATAACCATTTAAAGAAATAAACTAAAATCATAAATTTTAGAATTAAAATATTAAATTAAACAATTAACTTATACCACCACCATTCCAGCCTTTTAAAGAGGTTCAACCATGGAACTCATATCTGGAGCAGCTTAATCAACATTTCGTTGCATATTCGGTTTTAAAAGCAAAAAAATAGAAATCATTTTTTTTGTCGTGGATAGGCGGTGAACCATTTGAGTTGCTCAGAAATCTTTTTGAATCAGATAATTTATCTGATTTCACATTTATTCAACTAACAGACAAACTAACGGGCCATTTTAAGCACCACATGCATATTGTGGCTGCACATTTTCAATTTGGTGCTTGATGAAACACAAGGTCACATATAAAGACTGGTACGCGCAATTATATGTGTAACGGAGAAACCTGCAACAACAGTTTTGTGGACGAAAGGATCAGATATCAAATAGCACACCCCACACGATGCTGTGAGAGCCGCTGCGCTTCAAAAAACTCTGCCGACTTTAGCAGAAGCTTCACTGATTGCTGAGTCGTACGAAGCGACAAGCAAAACGGTTGCTACAGTTAAGGATTTTAAAGAATTTGAAAACAATACACCAATAAATATTGTGTGTGAAAAAAATGATAAAAAATATTCACGTCGGAATTTTAATAATATACCTAACAAGTTTAAACGCTGTTCAAGATGTTTTGTGTTTCACTCACGAGACGAATGCAAGCATAAAAATGCAACCTGTAATAATTACGCGAATAAAAGTCATACATCTCCAGTTTATCAAGCTGTAATAAAGACCCAACAAAAAACCTTTTAAAAACAATAGGCACACCGTAGATAATATGCAAGTTGACAGTATTGACAAAAAAATTAAAAGTTTTAAATAACATAAATAATTTTCAGATAGATTCAGGTGCATCGGATTCTATTACAAACAGTCCACATTTTTTAAATCTTCAATTAATTAAAACTAATCACAATCTATATGAATTTGATGAAAAACAAAATTCAATTTTAGGCCAAATTAATATGAATGCGGACAAATAGAAAAAAATGTTTCTCTCATCGTTGCTGATGTCTATAGCAAAAACAATTTATTCGGAGTTGATTTTTTTAAAAACTATTGAACTTGAAATTCATCAAATTGGAACAATAGTAAAATTAGAAAATGAAATAGTTAAAAAGTATTCAAAAGCCTGCATTAGAAACTATTAAAGTTTTTAAAGTTCATAATATCAATAAAGTGCAAATAAAATGCTATACCAAAATTTTGTAAAAGCCGCCAAGTACCATTGGCGTTAATACTGCAGTTTAAGAAAGAAATCAATCGGTTAATAAATACTGAAATATTAAAGCCAATGCAATAAGTGAATGGGCATAACCTATCGTGTTAGCCAAAAAATCGGATGGTTCGCTTCGTATTTGTGTAGATTTTAAATTCACAAATTGATGTTGAACAATATCCATCACCTTTGCGCGAAAGTTTATTCCACACTATTCAGTACGGAAAACTGTTTACAAAAATAGATTTAAAAGACGCTTATTTGCAAATCGAGCTAGATGATGAAACTAAAAAAGTGTTATTAATAAATACTCCAATCGGTATTGCTAGTGCGCCTGTAATTTTCTTAGAAGAACTATTAAAAAATCAAGAAGACTGTGCAAATTTTTTAGATGATATTATTATAACCGCTTCTAGTACCGAAGAACATATCAAACGTGTAAAAAATGTATTAACAATTTTAAAAGAAAATGGAATTGGGTGTAAAAAAGAAAAGTGTTTATTTTTACAAGAAAAAATTGTGTATTTGGGACGTCAAATAACAGCTTCCGGCATTCTACCCGAAGAATCCGGTGTAAAAGTGGTAAAAGAACTTAAAACTCCCAACAATTTAAAAGAAGTTGAATCCTTCATGTGAAAAATAAATTACTATCACAATTTTATCCCAAATTATTCTCAAATTGCCGTGCCGACTAATATGTTCCCTTGTAAAGATGTACCTTTTTGTTGGGGTACGAACAAAATCGCGCATTTATGCAATTAAAAAATATTATTATAAAGGCTACTGAATTAACACATTATCGGGAAGATTTACAATTACACGTTGGTGCTGATGCGTCATCATATGGAATTGGTGCCGTATTATCTCACATTTTGGCCAATGGTTCTGAAAAACCAATTGCTTTTGCGTCAAAAAAATTGGATCAGCATCAATTAAAGTGTAGTCAGATAGAAAAAGAAGCTCTCACTATAGTTTTGCAGTTTAACCCAAAGTTCCATCAGTATATATATGGACGAAAGTTTATTCTAGTAGCTGATCACAAACTATTAGTAAGTCTTTTCCATCAAAATATACAACTGCCAGTTCTGACTGCCAATCGCCTTCAGCAATGAGCTATTATTTTAATGAGATACCAACATGATATAAAGTATCGTAGTACTAAAGAACACGCAAAGGCTGATACACTATCTTGACTGCCATTGGGATCAGATGAGGACTTTGATAAGCTGAAGTGGTGTAATAATGTACAAGACATAAAATTGGCAATAAACCGTAAACAAATACAAAAACATGCAGCGAGTGATTATCTATATATTGTCTATATTATCTATACACTGGGGCTTGGTAAAAATGAAGCAATTACCACTTCAACATTGCTGGTGGGTCAGCAAAGATAAGATAGCGAACGAGAACCAGCAAGTGTACTACTTGTTGTACAAATTGTGTTAGCCCCAAAAAAAACATATGCCGATACCTGAAGCACCATGAGATCGCATCCATACAGACTTCGCTAGACCTGTTTTCAATGCAATGTAGCTTATTTGTGTGGATACTTTTTAGCTATTTCCATATATTATTCGTAATATATGGTACAACTTTCGCTAATACAATTTTAGCTTTGAAATCAATTTTCGCAATTGAAGGTCTTTTCAAATGCATCGTCAGCAATAATGAGCCGCAATTAACGTAAGAAATGTTTAAAACGTTTTGCTATAAAAATGATGTCAAACACATTACGACAGCCCCTTTCCATTCCATCTATCCAAACGGACACGCAGAACGTTTCGTACGCACATTCAAGAAATCTGTAAACAAGAATATCGAGGATAAACAATCAATTAATGAAACTGTGATAAAATTTTTCTCATCTTATCAGTTTTTACCTAGCTCAGAAGGAAAGTCACCAGCTGAAATTTTACATTGTCGTGCTGTTTGCACATTTGTGAGCCAAATATCCGAACCTTTTGGAAATTATACGGAAAACCATAGCTTGGCAAGAAATAAATACAATATCTTTAGTACTATGTATTTACGAAATTTCTCAAGTGAATCAAAACATATAAAAGGTAAAACAACTAGGGAGGAAAGTATACATCGTTCAAACAGCAACTTCCAGAGTCTAAAAAGTCAGTTGTAATCCTTCAAACGCATTCGAAGAGCTACGTCGAAGTACGCGTCCTCGAAATCCTATACAGGGGTATCAACCTGAAAACTTTGAATTTTCCTTATTTAAATTAAAAATTGAATTGAAAATTGAAAATAATTAAGTAAATTAATGATATATTGTATGTAATTAATAAATTTTAAAAATTCTAAACTTAGGGAGAAGAAATATTATAACTATTGTAAGTAATTCAACAAAATGAAATTATTTTCCGAAAAATCAATTAGAAAAAATTAAAGTATTAAAATATTTTTTTTTTTAAAAACAATTTTGTTATTTTTTTTTAAATACGGGCTTATTGGTCAACAGTTAAATAATGATCTTTTAAAAAATATTTATTTGTTTTTAAAGATTTTATTTTTGCCAATATTTCGACTATAATCTATAGTCATCATCAGCACAATAAAAATGATTTAATTTTGAAATAATAAAAAAATTAAAAGTTTACAAATAATTTAAACATTTTTCTTTATATTAAACTAAAAATTAATCAAAAATCTCATTAGAACAATAAAATAATTCACAAAAATAAAAATAACACCAAATTTGTTGTGTCAACATTGTGTTTGCAATTTCTTATTTTTAACGGGGCAGTGTTTGGGTTTTTCTGTTTGTTATAATATTCTGCAAAAACTGTTCAGTTTCTTTGTTATTTAATAAAGTAGAGTGTTTTAAGTGAAGGAATAACTAGAATGCACGTGAATAAATATGCCAGGTAAAAGAACAAATTCGAATAATATTGAATTAGTATGTTATAATTACTACCTCGGTAAATCTGCTAAGAAATAAAGTCTAATGTTTAATATTAGGTTAAGAACAATTTATAACATCATAAACACAGCAGAAAATGAGGATTGCATTAGTTTAAAACCGTATTAAACCATTGTCTGATCGCCATATAAGAAGAGTATTGCGAATAATTGATAAAAATCCTTGAATTTCCTTACAATCATTGGCATTAAGTCTGGAGAAGCAATTTAATATTGTTGTTAGTCATAAGGCAATAAAAAAAGTGCTATTACAAAACATTTATTCTTCGAAAGTTACACGTAATACACCGTCGTTAATTTTTCAAAAAATTGAAAAATGATTTCAGTTTGCTAGCACACATTTAAAATATATTTCAGAGTACTAAGATGATGTGATTTTCTGGGACATTATGCTTTATTATCATGCTTGTGTGGGTCCTGCATTATAATAAACTTATTATTTTTTTTTTATTATTTTAAAATTAAATCATTTTTATTGTGTATTTAATAAACATTTGTAACATTTTTTCGTTTTGCAAACACAATGTTGATAAACTGTATATAGGAAAAATATGTTCATCCTCTTCCGGATTTCTCGAAGGTGTTTTTATACACCTCAGCACAGTGTTGTATATCGCTTTTGAAGTTCAGGCTTGTGTCACTAGGAGTTTGGAGTATCTATAACATCTCTAAGAAAAAGCGTTTTTGTTTATTTTTTTTTTTGGTGTAATACCTTAATATTATCAAGGTCTGGCTCATGTTTTAATGTAATACAGTGTGATGCCAGTGCACTGTAAAATATTAAAAACAGTTAACCAGTTACTTGGATCCTTAGTTTCACACTATTAGTTATAATTTTTTTATACCAAACTAACAAAAAAATATTACAAAATTTTACCACGTATATGCAAAAAAACCCATGAGGCTTTTTAAGCAAATCACGTGAGTTAACAAAACCATCCAGTCAGAGCAATCATTTAATTAAATCGGGTTACTTCAGTGACGACTGCTCTAGGTTGCGGAGGTGTGCGGCGCACACATTAACATAATTTACAAAATATCATATAAAATATATAATTTCAGTAATATATCTTTACATCGTATTCATATAATTTATTACATATACAAATATATATATTTAAAGATAAAAGTTTCAGCAAACACAATTAAACAGAGTTCGGAATGTGGTGCACAAAATCGCACTCTGCACTGTGCGAGTGGAAATTATTTTTAAAATATACACACGCACATTTGTGGTGTTAAGAAAAAATACGCACGCACTCAAATTTGTTCAAATTTCACATCGCAAAAGCGATGGTTGTGCACACAGATTCGTGCACACACATTTGTGCAGATTCGTGCACACACATTCCCACTAGAGAAGGTCTACGACGGAGGGGAAGCATACGTAAAAAATACAGTGAATGGAATAACGTTTTTCAGCTGTTATTTACCCCCCAGTCTATCAATCGAAGAATACAAACAAAGACTGGACAATATTGTTAGCAACGCTAAAAATATGAAGCCGATAGTGATTGCCGGTGACTTCAATGCCTGGGCCATTGAATGGGGCTCAACATTGACAAACCCCAGGGGAGAGTGCCTACTAGAAGCATTGGCCACCCTGGATGTAGTATTACTGAACTGCGGCCAAAAGGATACATTCACAAGGAACGGTAGAAGCTCTAAGATTGATTTGACATTTATCAGCGATCCACTAGCTAATTCAACTGAGTGGTCATGTATTTCATATTCGAAATACATGACCGCGCAGCAAGAACCATTCCTGCGGTAGCCACTCTAAATCCGCTATGGAAGGAGTTAACTTTGGACAAAGAAGCTTTTAAGCTCTCAATGGACGACATCCACCTAACTGGCAGTGCGAATGATAAAGCAATACAACTGATGCGCTGCATAACAAATTCATGTAACGCATCTATGGCAAAGAAAGGCCGGCGGAATGGCAGACAACATGTGTATTGGTGGACTGACCAAATTTCCGAACTGAGAAGAAAATGCAAACATGCGCGACGCCTATGTCAAAGAGCAAGGGGTCGTGAAAATTTTATAGCGCACCAAGAAGCCTATAAAACATCGAGAACTGACCTAAAAAAGGCGATATCGAATAGCAAGGCAAGATGCTTCAAGGAAATGTGTGAGGAGGTCGAGAATAACCCCTGGGGACTAGGATATAAAGTGGTTATGAAAAAATTATATAGCTACCGTCCACCAGTTACAACAGACGCAGCTAAGCTACAAGCAATAGTTAAAGGTCTTTTCCCGCAGAGAGCTGATATAACCTATACAGTACAAGATAGTGAGCCACAGAATGAAATACCTGAGGTTAGCAGGCAAGAATTGGAAGTGGTATGCAAAGGTTTGAACATTCCCCCAGATATGGAAAATACAAAGGTTGGTGCTTATACCAAAGGGCAATAACGTACAAGATGCATCAGGCTACCGCCCGCTATGTATGATTGATACGGCCGGTAAACTTTTGGAAAAGATAATTAGCCGAAGACTAGAAGAAGCCTTGAATGGCAATGGTTTATCAGATAGACAATTTAGTTTTCGGAAGGCACGCTCCACAATAGAGGCCGTGGAGGCAGTCATAGCCATAGCAAAAGATGCCATTAAAGGAGACCGTTGGCTCGAAGGAGACGAAGAATACTGTGTCATCATTACATTAGACGTTAAAAACGCATTTAACTCAGCGGACTGGGACACTGTTCTAGCAGCACTTCAAGCGAAAGACGTTCCAAAGTACCTAGTAGAATTAATCGTTGACTATTTTAAAGAGAGAGTGCTTTTGTATTACACAGACAGAGGCACAAAGACATACCAAGTAACAGCAGGGGTACCACAGGGCTCGGTACTGGGTCCAATATTGTGGAACATTATGTATGACGGAGTGTTGAGACTTGAGCTCCCAGAAGGCGCAGAAATAATTGGATTTGCTGATGACATCGCGCTGGTGGTAAAAGGGAAACATATAGAAAAGATACAATCAACATGCAACGATGCGGTCGCTATGGTAAGGAGCTGGATCACAAGTGTAGGCCTCAAACTTGCTGATCATAAAACTGAAGTCCTTCTTGTAAGCAGCAGGAAAAAGATTGAGTACATTACAATAACTGTTGGCAATGAGCGAGTCACATCAAAACAAGCAATCAAGTATCTTGGAGTAATGATTGACAATAGACTCACCTTCAAAGAACATTTACGATATGTTGCTGCAAAATGTGCGAAAACAACGTGTGCACTATCGCGAATAATGCCCAATATAGGTGGACCTAGACAACAGAAGAAGCAGTTACTCACAAATGTAGTTAAGTCTATTGCTATATATGCGGCTCCCGTATGGGCAGATGCAATGAATAAAAAGACGTACAGATCAGGAGTAGACGCAGCCTACAGATGCGCTCTCAGAGTTGTTTCCGCATTCCGTACAGTATCTACTGACGCGGCCATGGTTATTGCCGGAATGATGCCACTACAGCAGGAAGCAGAAATTGAAAAGGAAAAGCATGTAGCAAAAAGAATTGGGGTTACAAACTTTAATCAGCTCAATGAAGAAGCATTGAATAAGTGGCAACAGAGTTGGGATATATCCACAAAAGGAAGATGGACGCATTGGCTCATTCCGAAGATAAGTGATTGGACCAACAGAAAGCATGGGCAGGTGAACTACTACCTAACCCAGATGTTAACTGGACACGGCTGCTTCAGAGCATATCTTTTTAAGTTCAAACATGACGAAGACGACACGTGCCCAGCATGTCTATATACAAAAGAAACGGTGAAACATGTGTTCTTTGATTGCCCGAGATATGAGAGCCACCGCAGCTCCTTGGCAAGAGCAACCAGAGAGCAGGTCACACCTGATAACATCATCCAACTGATGTTAAAGTCAACAGAAATCTGGAACCTGGTGTGTATTTTTGCGAAAGAAATCACAGAAGAACAGAGAGCAGCAGAGAGAACTAGAAGAACAGTAAGAGATGACAGCAATCGCTGAATCACCACCCTCCGAAGTAGTGCTTAAAGGTGGTTCCGGAGGGATTTATGGTTAGAAGAGACACCGTGTTAGGATGAGGTTTAGTACGTAGGCGCAAATATCAAGCAAAAGAGTAAGTCTTGGTTGCGAATCGTGCATGCTGGTAGTACGGGCTACCAGTATCTTTTGAAGATTCCACATCCCTTAGCTCGTATAGCTTAAAAAAAAAAAAACATTTGTGCTGTGCGACTGACTTATAAAAATGTGCACAATCAGATGTGTGAGAAAATTTTAATTCGCACCGCACTGTGCGAAACAAAATTCTCTTCGCACACGAGTGTGCTTTTCTAATATTACGAATGCACAAATGTGCACAAATATGCGATTTTGCGCTTGCACCCAAGGTTGAAAAAAATTACACGAATTTTACAATTTTGTTTGAAATAGAAAATATTATTTTGTTGCAAATTTTGAAATATTTGATATTTACGTTCGTTGAGATCGCAACTTATGTTAAAAATTAAATAAATTAACAAATATTTAAAATAATTATTTTTGTTAAGTATTTATAAAGTTAACTAAAAATTATAACTGTCTTAACCTTATTTGTATTTTAACTTAAAATATTAGTTTTTTGTATATTACTTCCCAACTTTTGTGCATTTTTAAATGCAAATTTAGTAAGTGAACTTAAAGTATTTGTTTGGTAAGTTTTGCAAGAAATAAAAACATATTTTAGGAAGATTTTTTTATTCCCTAAAAATATTTTATTTATTTTATTTATAATATTAAGTGCATTAAGTACATGCTTTTTATTGCACTATCTTAAAAACTAACTTAAAAGCTAACAAGATATTTATTCAAGTACAATTTATTTTGAAAATTACAAATAGTAGAACAAATAATAAAATTGAGTTAAAAAATACAATTTTGCTATAAATTCAAATTGAATATTATTATATAATAAAAAGGAAGTATAAAAATTAAACTAAAATTAACATTTAATTTAAAATAAAAATAATATATTAAATAAGTTCAGTTAACAATAACTTTTTAAAAACTCTTAAATCACATGCATTTCGGGTTGAACTTGGTAAAGCGTTCCATAATCGAATTGAATGAATAAAGAAAAACCTAGTGGTAGCAACAAAATTAAATTTTGGAATTATGAAAAGAAGAGATCTTGTGGAAATATGTATTTACATAGGTAGAATATCTAACTTTTATTAAAATACACGAAAGATTAGGAAAATATTTGCTCAAACAGGTAGCGGGATGCTTAAATTTGCTAATGTGAACTTAAAAAACATGAAAAGGAAATAAAATTTTTAACTCTAAAATTCAAAGCAATTAGTTTCCACAGAAATTTGTGAATGAATACTGAAAAGATATCAGTAGCTTAGATGCTAATGATAGAATTGAGTACAGACGAAACGTCGACTCAATAGATCTTGAAGAAGAGAAGCTCCAATTGAAGTGCGTGAATTTTTGGATTCATTTTAAAGAAAAACAAGCAGTTTGCTAGTTTAAATCCTTTATTTGAATGAATAGTATATCTGCAATTTACCTCTTAAATACCAATGGTAAATTGCCGATATACAATAAATTAACAATGCAAAATCAATAATTAAAATTAATCAATTATAAATTGCAATTTACACAAAAAATAATAATAATAAAATAGCAAAAATAATAATTAAAATAATTTATAAAATGCAAATCACACAAAAATAATATAATTGGTAAATTAAAATGCAAAATCAATTCCAAAAAATAATAATAATTATATGTGAAAAAGGTTCTAAAACAACGTGGAGTTCATTTGCTGATTTTGCAAAATGTAGTTCATAGCGAATTGTTTTGAACTGCATTGTTACGAAAGAAGAAGTCAACGAACCGGTCAGCCTTGGCATTGTTTTCGGTTAGGAAAAAAATGCAAGTCTATCATATAGTTCGTTGACTTGTTAACACACTGCCCCCGTTGAATTAGAAGAATTCAAGGCATGTATAATAATGTAGGTATATAACAATAATAATCATAATAAAAATATTATTCTTCAATGTTGATTGTGAAATTCTGAGGGCTTCTTGGTGCCGGAGAGGGATGTTGAGATTTGCATCGTCTATAGCGGCATCCTACTACAATTAATTCACCATTAGTAATGGTGAATATTGTGTTTGTTGAAGTTCGTCGGTGCCTCTGATGCCAAGGCTTCTCGTAGGTGCTTTATTTCATTCAGGCTGGCGGTGTATTCGGCTGGATTATATGAAATTTTTGGCAGTTTGTGTGTTGAATGAGGCAATGGTTGTTGTAGTTGATAGCTGGTTGCATCTTTATTGTGAAACAAGTCCATTTCACATTTTCCTATTTCGGTGTTTGCTCGATAAATTGGGTGTTGTTGATAGCATAGATAGATGTTGTTGCTGACCTCATGACCTCATGACAACCGACCAACTTTTTATTCATAGGATACAGTTGTTCCTTATGCAAATTTATTCCGATAAATCTTGTTAAAGGTTTAATGATGACAAGTGTCCCATTTATTGCAGCTGGACTTAGTGTTAATTGGAACAATTCAAATGTTTCAGAATCTACTAATGGCAGTAGTAACGAAAACACAACCTGTGTATCCGTCTTCAACAGCTTGAGTTCAATGAGTCGAAAATACTCCAAGATGCTGTTATCTTCTATTGGAAGTTGTAGATTTTGCGACAAGTGTGTCTGAATGGTTTGCAGTTCCTTTCGAAACTGATCAGTGGATATGAGTAGAGGATTAATCTTGCCATGATGACCATCGGTGATTGCGTCTATTAAAGCCTCTTGTTGCATTTGGTAGTTATGAGTTAACGTTATTACTTGCAACGCCAATGAAGTAAATGTATGATATAATGCACTTTTGTCGAGTGCATTACTGACATTATGGATGGTTGACGTTATCAACTTTATTTGTGCATCTAAGTCAGTGAATTTCCGTTTTGAGGCGTCATGAGTTTATTTCAAGATGTTTAGTGTTGCGTCCAAAACTGATGTGTGGTTTTTAAACAATTTGTTAAAGTATTCTTCGTTGTCGTAGATTTGGCTCAAATGGTGTTTCATCCCTGTTTCATAATTTGAGTCTGTTAAGGAATGCAACTTTGCATTATTTACATTGCAACCCATCATGTTATGTTTAACTTATTTCTTACTTTTTGTATTCTTACTTTTTGTATTTTTACTTCTTCTCTATAAGCTTACTTAAGGTAAGACTTGTTTTTTGATTTCACCTGCGCCAAGATAGGTTATGGGCCAACGTGTTCGAAATTAGAGTTGAAATTAAAAGTATTAAAAAGGTAAATATAAAACCTAAAGTCGTTTGTCGACAGTATTAGAAAGGTGATAGGTGAATTGATAAAATTAAAATCAATAATGAATCACATGGCAGTAGAGAAGCTTAAAGGGGACAATTATGGTCCATGGTCCATTCAAATGAGGACCTTATTAATAACGCAGGATTTATGGGATGTAACAAGTACACCAAAAGATGACAGTGTGAAAGACTGGGAAAGAAATGACGCTAAAGCTCTTGCTTATATAAATTTAAGCATACAAAGTTCAGAACTGTTACACATAAAAAACTGTAAAACGGCATTTGAGGCATGGAATGTCTTACGAAACATGTATAATGCGAGTGGACCCGCAAGAAAAGTCTCTTTATTAAAAAGACTAATCAAATTTAACTTCAGCAGCTCGGAAAAATATTTACCGCAGTGAAATGAATTTTGTAACATTGCGGATTCATTAACAGCGATAGGTGTATATCTTGAAAAGGAATTACTATCTATCTTACTATTATGCAGTCTTCCAAGCAATATGGAAAACTTTGCAGTTGCCAAAGGTACTACAGCTATTTCATAGCAACATATGTGGCCCAATACGGAGATCATCTCATGGTGGAGCAAAATATTTTATTACATTTATGGACGATTTTTCTAGATACCTGCATGTCGATTTTATTTCTAAAAAATCGGATGCTTTAAAGTCTTTTGAATCATTCATGAATATTGTAGAAAGACAAAGAGGTCAAAAAATAAAACGTTTACGCACCGATAATGGCTTAGAATTTGCAAATAAAGATTTTAATGAATTGCTCAATAAACATGGTATTGTGCACGAAACCACAGTAAGTTATACTCCTTAACAAAATGGTGTTGCGGAACGTATCAATAGAACACTGATGGAGATGGCAAGATGTCTTTTGAATTCAACTGTCGTACCAAAAAATTTTTGGGCAGAGGCCATTAATACTGCTGCTTATATTAGAAATCGGTCTGTGACAAAAGTATTAAATAATAAAACTCCGTACGAATGTTGGTTCGACAGAAAACCAAGTGTCAAATATTTTAAAATTTTCGGTTGCAAAGCTATCGTACTAAATAAACGTCAGAGAGAGTCTAAGCTCGAATCTAAAGGTGAAGAAATGGTATTCGTCGGTTACGCATCAAATTCAAAAGGATATAGATTATATAATCCTAAAAATTGGAAATTAGTAATCGCTCGTGATGTAATATTTTTGGAAAACCAAAAATCAAAGGCCGTGTTTAACGAAGAAAACAGTGACAATGAAGAATTGTTCGAATTACTGGACAAAATGGTTGAAAAAAATAAAAAATGTGACCAATTTGTCGCTGAACGTAAAAATGTAAAGCAAGATCCTGAGAATAAATTTAAAGACATCGAATATGAAAACAACGCGTTTGAAAGTGCAGACAGTGACGATTCAGAAAGCAACAATGAAGGTTCTGTGTTAAGTAATAAAACTGGAGAACTCATTTGGAATTCGAAAAGATTAAGACCTAAAGCACATAGAATTCAAAGCTTACAAAACACCAAAGAGGTGAGTGCCGATGAAACAACGGACGTCATTAATATAGTATGTGAAGTTACAAAATCTTTGCAAGAGGCAGTACATTCAGATGATCATATGAAATGGAAAGCTGCGATGCAAATGGAATACAACGCAGTCACTAAGAATAACACTTGGACCTTAGTAGACCGTCCCATGGGCAGTAATATGTAGGTTCAAGATGGGTTTTCACAATCAAATATAATCCTGATGGAACCGGAAAAAAATATAAGGCTCGCTTAGTGACACAAGAATGCACAAAGAAGTTTGAGTTAGACTACACAGATACTTGCAAGGGCATTCTTCTTTTCGTTTAATATTAGCTCTTGCGGTACAGTACAAACTATTTATAAAACATTTCGATGTAGTATCAGCTTACTTGAATGGAGATTTAGCAGAAGATGTCTATATGAAGCAACCTGATGGATTTATAAATGAAAAATCTCCACATCAGGTATGTAAATTAAATAAAGCTATTTATGGACTGAAACAAATGAAAATTGGAATGAAACGATTAATTCAATTTTGACTTCTATTGGGTTTAAACGTTGCAAAACAGATAATTGTATCTACAGAATGATTGGGGAATCACTAATATCTTTAATATCTATATATGTTGATGATATTATTCTCGCTAGTTCATGTGAAAAAATAATGCAGAAAACATTCCAGCAGCTACAACATTGTGTTGAAATAGTAGGTCGAGGTCCTATTAAAAATTATTTGGGAATGGAAATCACAAGAGAAAGACAGTTAGACGAAATCAGAATACATCATAATTATTTTACGATGGAACTTCTTAAAGCAAATAATATGCATGATTGCAAAGGAGTGCAAACCCCATTTGCTAAAGGTACAGTGTTGGAAAAATGTTGTGTTGAAAACTGCACAGGTGGAGATATTAAAAGGTATCAATCACTAATTGGGAGCTTGAATTATTAAGCCGTAGTATCAAGTATCCCCACCAAGACCACTTTATACCTGCAAAACGAGTACTCAGATATCTGCGAGCAAACCCTAAGGGTATATTAACTTATAAACTTAATAGTCAGGGATTAGTTTGTTTTTCAGATGCCGATTGGGCTGCAGATACTACTGATCGTCGTTCTTATAGTGGATTTACAATTTTTCTCGGTGAAAATCTCATAGCATGGGAATCGAGGAAACAAAGTGTGGTAACACTTAGCACCATGGAGGCAAATATATAGCTATGTGTTTGGAAGTCAAAGAGGTGTGTTTCATCAGAGGTCCATTGCGAGAAATAGGTTTTAAAAACTTAGAAAACGAAGCAATAACAATATTCAGTGATAATCAAAGTTCGTTATTTGCTGTGAAAAATCCCGCTCTTTATAAAAGAAGTAAACATGTCGACATAAAATATCACTATATTCGAGACAAACACATAACAGGAGAAATAAACGTCCAATATATTTCATCAAGCGAAAATGTTGCTGATATCTTTACTAAAGGTCTTTGTGCTGACAGACATTTAAAATTAGTAGATATGTTAAAAATGAATTTTTGATTTTGATATTAAACAAACTTGATGGTTTGAGATGCAATTTGTTAAGGAATGCAACTTTGCATTATTTACATTGCAACCCATCATGTTATGTTTAACTTATTTCTTACTTTTTGTATTCTTACTTTTTGTATTTTTACTTCTTTTCTAATAAAGCTTATTTAAGGTAAGACGTGTTTTTTGATTTCACCTGCGCCAACAGAGTCTAATACGCCAAACAAGGAATTAGCTACATTTCCAATAATATTTATTGGTTCCCGTTTTAGTCTTGCAATAGGGGATCTGAGTAGACCATTTTCCATTTCAATGTCGCTGTGCCAGTGGTCACAAAATGTTGCAAGTTTGTCGCATGCAAATTGGCCGCCGCTTTGATGACAAATGTTATCAAGGGCTGCTGTGGTCGACCTAATCGAATCCCAGGCACTCCAAAAAGATGATAAATTGTAGTATACTACAATGTTCCACTGACTTGATATGATTTTGGTAGCTCCGATGTTTTCGAAATAAAATCCAGGTTTGGCAAATTGTTCGACGATTGGGCTGCATTGGAATGCAGTCACAAAACAGGCCATTAAAGCTGTTAGCAGAACTTTCCTATGCTGAGTCGTCGCCGCTTTTTTGGGGTACTATCTTGGACATTTGGCGTAGGGGCCTCGGTTGTTGCTTCATTTAATCATATTGGTTTTTCGGATGTGTTTTGCTCGACTGGTTCGCTTGTATCGATCGGCAGTAGTGCTAATCAATGAATTGCCAGTTTTAGTATGCCATGTTTGGTACGCACATTAGCTACACGAATTTTTCCATTTGGGCCTATGAAGGTTTCTACTACTCTTCCCAACGGCCACTGAAGTGACGGTGTATTATCTTCATGAATTAGAACCATTTGACTTACTTTGACATTGAGATCGATGCTGTAAATCACTTAAGTACTCTGACCGCCATCTATGGCAGAAGTCTTCTTTAATATTGATAATGCGCTCATATCTTTTTTTAAATTTAAGTGTAGAGTCTTTGCGTCAACATGTTGCAGTGAGGGGATCACCGATTAAGATATGCCCAGCAGTTATGGCAGTTAGGTCGTTAGCATCTGATGACGTCGGAGTTAGTGGTTTCGAATTCCAAATCGCTTCGATTTCTATTATGAGTGTTTCTAACTCTTCATATGTAACACTGCCGTTCGATGCACTTCGTTTAAATAGATTTTTTGCTGACTTAACGGCAGCTTCCCACAATCCACCGAAGTGTGGGGCTTGTGGTGGGATGAACTTAAAATCGATATTGTACGAACAGCAAACACCCTGTATTTTTTCTTGGCTTCTTTCATCGAACACAGCATTTTTTAGTTCAGCGAGTTCCTTATTGGCTCCAACGAAATTAGTGGCATTGTCACAATATATTTTCCGGCGCACCCCTCTTCTTCCAATGAAACGTTTTAATGCCATGATGAATGCGTCAGTTGTAAGATCTGTAATTACCTCCATATGTATAGCCTTTGTTGCAAAGCAACAAAATATGGCGACGTAGCTTTTTGTTGGACGTTTTCACCTAATACGATAATGAGTCCATATTGGACCCCAAAAGTCAGCTCCTGAGTTTATAAATGCTCGTGCTGGTTCAACGCGATCAGTTGGCAAATTTCCCATGATTTGATTCAGTAATGTCGGTTTTGCCTTAGTGCAGATAACGCATTTATGAATAATAGTTCTTGCTGACATCTTTCTTTTCAATGGCCAGTACTGCTGTCATTAGTCCTTGTGGTCCAATATGTTTGTTGCGAACGTGAGTCTCTTGCATTAAGAGTTTTGTTAATGGACAATCTAGTAGCAAGACTGGGTGCTTCGTCTCAAATGAAAATGAGAAAGATTGAAGCCGTCCGCCAACTCTTAGAAGACCTTGTTGATCAATGAATGGAGACAAACCCTTAATTGTACTAGTTTTGCTGACTTCTAAGCCCTTGCGAAGTAAATTTGTTTCTTCTGGTAATCCCTTGACAAGCACGTGTCAATTCTACACTGGATAAGTGACATACGCTTTGTTCCAATGATGCCACGCGATAGTATGTCGGCAGAATTATCCTTAGATCTAACATGTCGCCACTGTCCCTTGTTGATATTTTCGAGAATTTTTGTAACCCTATTTGCCACGAATGCTTAGTAGGAGGCTGCCGATGAGTTGATCCATGCTAGCACAATTTCCGAGTCTGTCCATAAATGTGTTGTGGTATCTGTCAACTCCATGCAATTGTTTACCTTAGCTAATAATTGTGCTGTTAGTAGAGCGGCGCATAGTTCTAACTTTAGGGTTGTTAATTTCTTAATTGGGGCTAATCTCGATTTAGTGCAAAGGAGGCGGACAATCACTTGTCCGTGCTGCGTAATGGAACGTAGATAAATTACTCCACCGTAAGCTCGTTCTGAAGCATCGGCGAAAGCATGTATTTGCGTTGATTTTGGAATCTCGTTTCCAAAAAGATGACGTGGCTGCTTTATGTTGTTGAGACACCTTAAACTTTCCATGAAACGCACTCATTGACAAGTTAGCTCGTTTGACAATTCTTCGTCCCAATCAAGTTTCAGCGTCCACAAGTGTTGCAAAAATAATTAAGCTTCTACTGTGACTGGACTAACGAGCCCAAGCGGATCGAAAATCCTAGAAATGTCGGATGATATACTTCATTTAACATATTTGACGTGTTCGTTTTTGTAATTTGTATCTTAAAATCATCTGTTGTTGGGATTCACACTTGCTTCAATGTCTTAATGTGACCGTATTCCATCGTGTTGAAGTCTAGTTGTACAGCTATGTCGGATGGGTGCAACCTATCAATTAGTTTTGGATGATTGCCGCACCATTTGCGAAGCTTAAAGCCACCCTTGTGCAATAGTTTTATAAGTTCGTTTCGTGCATGTAATGCTTCAGACATACTGTTGAACCCTGTCATGACGTCATTTACGCAAAAATCTCTTTTGACGATAGCTGCAGCTGTCGGGTGCCCACTTTCTTCAATTTGAGCCAACCGTTGCAAGCATTTTGTGGCAAGATACGGTACTGACGATGTCCCATAAGTTACGGTATTAAGTTGATAAGTTCGAAGAGGCTCATTGTCCTGGTTTCTGCATAAAATTAGTTGGAATCGACGGTCATCTTGGTCCATCATAATTTGGCGATACATTTTCTCAATATCGGCCGTGAAAACGAATTTATATAATCGAAAAGTTCTCTAGTCGAAGAACTCCATGGTGAGGTAAAAAATAACATGGATGGATTATATCATCTCGGTTGATCTCACTCATATTCCCCAGGTTGATGTACTCTTCCATAAATTTATTGTATTTTGTTTTGAATTTAGGGTCTCCGTTGAGACGTTTTTCTACAGCGAAAAAACGTTGCTGTGTTAATCTTTGCGAATAGCCTAAAGAAATGTCTTCTCCTTTGAATGGTAATTTCACAACGAATCTTCCATCAGTTGATCTTGCCACAGATCGATTAAAGTGTTCCTCGCATTGCTGTTCTTCAAGTGTTTGATCCGACGAACCTTGCTGTATCTCCTCTAGTTCCCAAAACTTGTGCAGGTCGAGTTCTACATTATTTCTAAGAACATCGCAGATCGATGCAGAAGAAGAAGACCCAGAAATACGACCACTGACCATCCATCCAAACATAGTTTTTTGTAACATTGAATAATTATTTCCTAACGAAATTCTCCTTGGCAGAACCATGTCGTTGTATAGTTCAACGCCAATAAGTATGTCTACTGGACCTGGTTTGTTGAATTGGGCATTAGCCAACACAACTCCTCTGATATAGCACAATTTGATGTACCCAATTCAATTGCAGGCTTATTTGCAACTATTGTTGGCAACATATAAGCTTCTATTTCAGTTTTGTAGTTGGTTACACTAGATGATATAAGTACGTAGACTCTTTTTTTGAGCACTTGTTTTTCTGACCGACGCCACTAAGATTCAGCGAGCTTGATAATTGAGTTAGCCCAAGTTTTCGTGCTGCTCGTTCTGTTATAAGGTTCACTTGTAAGCCTGAATCCAGTAATGCACGCATCTTGCATTCCACGCTCTAAGAATTCAGAACCGTCATTACTACAGTTCCTAGTAAACCATAAGATTTCTGCAACTCTGCGGGTCTACTTGTTATAAGCGTAGCTGCTGCATGGCCACGTGATTGGTGTGAATCGTTATTTCGCGATGAATCAGCAGTGACCTGAGACTTGCCGTTGGCAGCATAAAGTTCATGTAAAGTTGTATGATGCCTTCTTTTGCATTTCAAACAACCCTGAGATGTGCATTTTGTTGAAAAATGGCCCGAGAGCAAGCAATTTACGCAACGTTTGGCACTGAGAATCATATTACTGCGGATTTCCGGAGGATTTTTCAAGTAATTTTTACAAGTGGAAGTTTTATGATCTCCCTTGCATGCTAAACATTTTAACATTCCATTCGTAGTATTTAAACACGCCTTGTTAATGTTCTTACCTCCAATTGCCTCTAATGCTTGGAAGCGAAGTTCTAAAAACTCCAGAAATTCACTTAAATGTTGAATTCTTCGTGGATCCTTCACGAAGGATCTGTTCATACAAGCTGTATGTTATTGGATCCAATTTCTTCGTCAAAATGAAAAGTAATATTGGATCCCAGTTTTCGATGTTAATTTCAAGATTTTTAAGTCCAAGAATACACTCAGAAGTTGTATCATGGAGTCGTTTGATAGCGTCAGAGCTATCAGATGTTATAATTTGTTGAGAAATAAGTTTTGCAATAAAGGCATTCACAAGAAGCCGTTTATTGTCGTAGCGTTGGCAAAGTAAACTCCAGGCACTACTAAAATTATCCTCAGATACTGTAAAATGAGCAATTAGACGTGCTGCTTCTCCGTCCATATTCGATTTTAGATAAAACATTTTTGGACAATCTATCTTAATCGGTGGAGACGTAAAACATCTTCCGTTAAATAACTTTATTTCTAGAGACCTAACAGCGGTCCTTGTCGAAGTTCCAACATTAGGAGGGGTGACAGACATTGTCGTGGCCTCTGCCTACTTCCCAGGTGATGAAAATGCAGTTCCACCAACGGAAGTCCAGCAGCTGATTAGCTTCTGCAGGTCCATTGGGCGGCAGCTAATCTTGGGCTGCGATGCAAAAGCTCACCATACGGTGTGGGGGAGCAGCGATATTAACAAAAGGGGTGAGTACCTATTAGAATATATCATATCAGCAGGTTTGAATATAGCTAACAAAGGTAATAAACCCACATTTATTAACGCAATTAGAGAAAAGGTACTAGATCTCACTCTATGCACCAGAGGTATTGAGGAATCTACATGGAATTGGCATGTGTCGGACGAAGTGTCCCTCTCTGACCATCAACATATTAGGTTTGAAATTCCCGGTATATCCGCACAGCAAGAAAAAGTTTACCGACCCAGAAAAACCGATTGGCACAGGTACAGGGACTTAGTGTGTTCCGCAAACTTTTCCATAGCTCGGCCTTTACAAACTGTAGAAGAGTTAGAGTTAGCCGCTAACCACTTAGGTGAGGTATTACTAACCTCCTTTCATAACAGCACGGTTGCAGGCAATGCTACAATTTTGGGTAAGGTTTCTTGGTGGAACTCGCAACTAGCTAATAAGCGCAAATTAGTAAGGAGCTTATTCAATAGAGCAAAACGCTCAGGTACTTGGGAAGAATATAAAATTGCACTCACTGACTACAATAAATCAATCAGACAGTCCAAACGGACTAGCTGGCGAAGCCACTGTGAAAGTATTGAGAAGCTGCCCGAGGCTGCCAGACTACACAAGGCATTAACTAAGGTCAAAAATAACGAAGTAGGCCTTCTAAAAAAACCCGATGGATCCTTCACCACTGGCCGTGAAGATACCCTTGAGTTTCTGTTGCAAACACACTTCCCTGGCTCTTTAATCGGAGCATCAACATCAAAATCAAACAGAGAAGTAACTGCTCCTACACGTCAGGAAGACGCACTTTCTGGTGTTATCTTTGACAAGGACAAGGTGAAATGAGCGATCAGCTCATTCCTACCATTCAAGGCGCCTGGTGGTGACGGTATCTTTCCTGCTTTATTGCAGAATTGTACTGATATCATTCTAGACCCATTAATCAAACTCTTTAGGGCATGTTTCATTATGGGTTACATCCCTCACTCCTGGAGAGGTGTAAATGTGATCTTTATTCCCAAATTGGGTAATAAACCCATGGACCAGCCAAAGTCCTACAGACCAATTAGTCTTACTTTCTTCTTACTGAAAACTGTCGAAAGGCTAATTGATCTGCACATACGGGAAAAAATGGGACAAACGGTTCCTCTCCACCCCACACAATATGCCTACTCAAAAGGCAAATCTACGGAGGTCGCGCTGTATCACTTGGTCAGCAAAATTCAAAGCACCTTTCAATCTAAAGAAATTGCCTTATGTGCATTTCTGGATGTAGAAGGTGCTTTTGACAATACATCTTATGAGTCCATATCCAGTACATTGGCCCGGAAAGATATAGACTCCTGTACAATAACGTGGATAGATAGGATGTTACGTGACAGGAACATATCTACCAAGTTAGGTAATACCACCGTTAGCATTAGTGCCGTACGGGGATGCCCCCAGGGTGGGGTTCTCTCACCATTGTTATGGACGTTGGTAGTAGACGATCTACTAGTCAAACTGGAACAATCTGGCTACCATACCATAGGTTATGCAGATGACTTGGCAATCATAGTTTGCGGTAAATATGAGGCCACAGTTACTGACGTAATGCAGGCGGCCTTACACAAAGTTTCGAGCTGGTGTATAAAAGAAGGCCTAAGTATTAACCCAAAAAAAGCAGTAATTGTACCATTTTCCAGAAGGTACAAACTGAATTTAGGGTCCCTATCTATAAAAGATACGGCTATTGAATGTTCCGACGAAGGTAAATATCTAGGAATCACCCTAGAAAAGCGTCTTAACTGGAACACTCACCTGGATAATGTAATTGGCAAAGCCACAAGGGTAATGTGGACATGCAGGAACACATATGGTAGGACCTGGGGCCTTAGTCCCAGAATTCTCTCATGGATCTACCGTATAATGGTCAGACCCATTGTATCCTATGCAGCTCTTGTTTGGTGGAATAAGGCACAACAAAAAGCTGCAATACTCAAATGCAATAAACTGCAAAGACTCGCATGTATCGCTATAACGGGAACTATCAGAACATGTCCCACATCAGCAGTGGAGTCCATAGTGGGTTTTACCACTCTGCACCTCTTCATTAAAAAGACGGCAGCCCTGAGTGAAGCTAGGCTACACTCTGGTATCAATATACACGGAAGTTTTGACAGTCAAAACTCTATCTGCAGACTGGTTCCTGGCATAGAGATCTGCGATAGGACAGATCGCATGAACATGGAACTTCGCTTCGGTAGAAAGTTCGAAGTCCTCATTCCCGATCGATTGGATTGGGTAAATGGCACCCCTGGAGCAGAACCAGAAGTGATATCATGGTTTACCGA
Organism: Teleopsis dalmanni; assembly: GCF_002237135.1. Lineage (NCBI taxonomy): Eukaryota > Metazoa > Arthropoda > Insecta > Diptera > Diopsidae > Teleopsis > Teleopsis dalmanni. The sequence goes on along the minus strand of NC_051846.1, from coordinate 120,132,991 downwards.
TGGTTCAAAAACCACGGAAGGTGTTGGTGCTGGAATATTTGATCCTAACACCAGAATCTCGCTAGCGCTGGGTATATGGCCCACTGTCTTCCAAGCAGAGGTTCACGCCATCGAGGTCTGCGCTCGTATCAACTTAAACAACGGGTTGAAAGGCGCCCGCATCTGTATTTACTCAGATAGTCAAGCAACAATCAAAGCCCTATCCACCTGGAGGTTTTTCTCAAAACTTTCATTAGACTGCTTTGATATGTTGCAGCAGCTGGCAAGCAGAAATAAGGTGACGCTTTGCTGGGTGCCTGGTCACACAGGTATAAAAGGAAATGAATCTGCCGACAGCCTTGCAAGGGTAGGTTCTGTAACTAAAATCTGTGGACCAGAACCCTATTGTGGACTAAGTTGGTCTACAACTAGTTATCTAATTGATAAATGGATCTCAGCCGAGAGAGGTCGCTACTGGAGTGACAATCGAGGTAACCGTCAGGCAAAACAGCTGGTTCATCCATGTAGTTATGGCAAGGCATCCCACCTCAGCAGATCAGATTTGAGGTTGCTGGTGGGATATTTAACGGGTCACCATGGACTGCGTTATCACCTTAACAAAATAGGTCTGTCCGAAGAGATGGAGTGTCGACTCTGCTTAGAAGCAGACGAGACTACGAGTCACATTCTCTGTGACTGCCCAGCCTTGATCTGGGCAAGGAGGAAATCACTGGGAGGAGAGCTGCTCTCTCCTTCTGACATTAGGAGGTCCTCAACGGACGACATTCTGGCCTTCATTCGGAAAGCGGAATGTCTTCTGTTCAATTAGGGTCAGTTACGGCACAAAAGATCAATCTGGTCGCAGTGCTCTACTCCGGTGGGAGCTAGTACCCTGTTTATTTCTATTCTATTCTATTCTATTTTTGGACAATTCTCAAGTGATTGTTTATTTACCACTTCATTAAAAAAATCGCGAAATTGCCTCCATTCCAAGTAGTTCCCACTGAACCTTGGTATTATTACTCCTGGTAACTGCATTGATGCAGATGTTAATGATGAGGTATGCGAAGACGTTGAAGCAAGTTTCAACTCTTCTACCTTTAAGGGCGTATTTTGGACTTCTCTTTCTAAAGATATAAACCCTTGTTCATCATATCCAACAGTTGCTGGATTGGATTTTAATTCACAAATGCTGTAATGGAGTTCCTCAAAACGGGCCCATAAGCGAAGAATAGAATCTTTCAACAGTACCTTACGTGCTAAAGGCATGTCCGTGGTGATATTAGCGTCAATTAGTTGACGTTTTATAGTTTTGCCAAACTCTTGTTGGCGTCGCATCATTAGAGATACTTTATTGGAATCACATGAGCTGTTTTTTGTAACTATTACTTGTGCTTCTGCATTCTTATTAGTGGCGAATGAGGTTGCGTTTGACAACAATGTTATTTGTTCTCTGAAAGTGGCTTCGTATTGTTCCCAAATTTTCAATACCTGGTCAAAGAAATTCTAAGTGAAGTATTCATGCGACTTGTCTTCCAAATATTCTTCTTGGAGGGTATCATCATTGATTTCGAATTGTTTCCATGCCTTCTTGAGATCTTGAAGTCGTTTTTCAAAACATGCCGGCGTCTACTTCCTATCGCTTGAGTCATATTTGTAATTCCTGATAATTACTTCGATCTCAGTTGCAAGCGTCCTCTGAGCTTGCACGATTTTCTCGATGTCATCCATTGTTTAAGTATAGAAAACAAGAGCGAAACGAGTTTATTGAGCGAAACGGCTTATTATTTTTTATTAGCGAGTTTTTAAACGCGAATACGCGACAAATTACGCAGTCAATCCTTTACACTAGGCGTCACCAAAAAAAAAATATCAGTAAATTGCCGATATACAATAAATTAACAATGCAAAATCAATAATTAAAATAAATCAATTATAAATTGCAATTTACACAAAAAATAATAATAATAAAATAGCAAAATTAATAATTAAAATAAATTATAAATTGCAAATCACACAAAAATAATATAATTGGTAAATTGAAATGCAAAATCAATTCCAAAAAATAATAATAATTAAATGTGAAAAAGGTTCTAAAACAACGTAACAACTGCATTGTTACGAAAGAAGAAGTCAACGAACCGGTCAGCCTTGGCATTGTTTTCGGTTAAGAAATAAATGCAAGTCTATCATATAGTTCGTTGACTTGTTAACAAATACTAATAACAGAATAGGTAAAATACTATTAAGTGATACTCTTAAATAAAAAACAAACAAACTAAACCTCAGTCGTGTTAATCACTTACACCTTAAAGGATAAAAGCTATACTCTATAGTGTTTATTTTAATTTTTAAGTGATGATTAAGTGATAAATAAAATTTTATGAAGTAGTCCAATATTGATATATTTAATATTTTCAAAGTAAGATCCGTAGAACCGATCCTCTTTACTTATAACATTTCAAAACAAATACTCCTTCTCTATTAAATTCATGTACCTATTTAACTCATATATTATAAACTATTTATATATTATATTATAACAAAGTTTTCAAGTACATTGTGAAATTTACTTTATTCCCATGTTTTAAATTAATAAATCTTAAAATAATAAGTAATATAAGCAATAAATGTAAATAAATGCAAATTCAAAAGTAAAATATAAATAGAAAACCATTTTTTCAATAAAAAATTTCGCCTTAAGACGAAAATTAATGCAAATCAGTCTTTCATAGTATTTTGTTACGTTATTCATCGTAATATTGTGCGCTTTTAAATCATCATTTTACACACACAAAATGTGCTCCTCGTATTCTTTTCTGTTCACGTTGTATGCGAGGGCAAGCTAGCTGCCTCACACACGAAATAACTTCGGCACAAACACCGAATGTGTGTGCGAGTTTTATTTCACTCCACCACATACGTGTGAAATGTGTTTCATTTGTGCACACAAGATGTGCACTTAAGATGTACACAAAAATTTTCGCACACATTTTTTATTTAGAACCGCACAACATTTGTGCGTGGTGCTTTGCATTTTTGTGCACAGCACAGTGTTTTTCTGAACCCTGCAATTAAACAGAATTGTTTATGAAAACTCAAACAATTTTCTTCTCTTAGCTGATATAGTTGTTAGATATGCCAATATGTTTGCAGCTCACATCGCAGAACATTTCAAATTAAATTGCGTCTTTCCCCTTTAAACAAATGTGTTAACAAATTTCAGTCATTAGTTGTACACTACAGAAAAATGAACAAAATAATGTGCGTGTGCTCATGCTTGTAATATGAGTAACAGAGATTTACATAGTGGAAAAAGTATAAGAGTAATTATTCTATTCTATTCGAATATTAACGACACTCATATGAATCCAACATGTTGATTTGCGGAATCGGTTAGTTTGCAGCTAACATCGCCATTCATTTCTATTACGTTTCGTCTCTCTCTCTTTTAGCAATAGCACCCACGAACTTCTTTTGCTTGGTGTGCGGAAAAGTTGGCCGCACATTTATAAATTGCAAATGCGTTCGATTTTGTTTGATCACTGCTTAAACTGCTTAAACATGTATGGCTCTGAGTACAAACTCTTTTGTTGGAAAACAGTTGGTTGATGTTATGAGACGTATGTGAAAAGTTCATGAACTTATGAAAATATCAAAGCAATAAATGTCGGTCAAAATACCAAAAAACTGATTTTTTGTTTACAATCCATTTTATTTCATTCATTGTAGAATTTTCTGTAAAACCGAAATTTCTATTTTCAAGTTCAACTGAATCATATTTATATAAAAGGAAACAGTACTGTATATTCTGTAAATTATTGTAAGTTGTTGGCGAAATTCAAACCCTTACAATTTTTTCTCTACTAATTGAAAAATTATCATTTTTATATTTTTTATATTTTTTAGAGCTTGTTATTATATTTAAATAAAAACATATTTTAATTTTATTAACAGTAAAATTTTAAAAGTGAAAATAACCAAAATTACTCTATATTTTTATAGCTTTTTTCACTACAATCTGCGATACCCTAAAATGTATCCAAGTTTTTCCATAAAATTTTTCCCCTAATAGCCAAATGTTAAAGGTGCACAGAAATTTGTTTTTCCAAGTCTATGTTTTGTATCTATTTCAGATCTCAGAAATAATTAAATAATTACGCAAAAATCAGTAAACCTCATAAATTTTAACAAAAAACTCAATAAGTAATAATATAAGGACATATATTATATTATAAATATTGATTACGATAACGACTATGATAATATAAGTGCAAACTACTTGTTCTTGTTGCTATGGACCACCCCGCTTATCCTTCTTTTATTGCGGTTTTGTTTTTAATTTTAATTGTCTATTGTTATTTATCATTATTTTTATTTTAAAAGTTTCATGAAAGTTTCAATTTTATTAAATACTTCCTAAATTATACTAAAAAGGTGTCTTTATCAGATACATCAAAGAAAGTGTTTTTTTTTTTGAAAGATCTGCAATTCAGTTTACAAGCTGCTTTGTTATTACCAGGTGACATTTTAAAATCCTCAACTGAAATTTATTTTTTAATGTCAAAGCGTTTAAATCAAGATAGTCTTGAAAATATTTTCGCAATTCTTCGTCAAAAAGGTGGCAATAACTCAAGCCTCATAGCAAGTGAATTAAATAATATTTTAGCGAAAGTTATGACTTGTAAAATTATTCCGTTAAGTTATGTAGCCAATTGTGAAATAAGTGACGATAATGATAACAAGTGCCTTGATGATGTGCTTTCTTCTTCTTTGATAGAACTCAATGAAAATAACTATAGGGTGTCTAGTAACTGTGTAGTAGAAGCCTACTCTGATCTAGAGTGCAATGACATCGAAAATTGCATTATATCAAATGCATTTTCCGATTCCATGAACATAAATATTGATTTATTGTCTTTAAGATACACAATAGGGTACGTAGCTAAAAAAATACTTTCAAAACTAAATTGTGAAGCTTGCAATATAAAAAAAGGGATGAAATTTTAACTGCTCCAAGTGAGCTTTTCATCTACTATAAAAATTATAATTCTCTTTCAAATTTCGGTAACCTGTTTGCGCCATCAGAAAGTTTTTCAATGTTTCTTGTAAACATGTCGAGGTTTTTAAACATGTATTTAAAAATAAGCCAGATGCAATTGCCATTAAGAGTTTAATAATAGAAATGTGCAAACACAAACCCCTCAGTGGTTTAATGGACCCTGTAATGTACATCTAATCCAGCTTCTTGATTTTTAATTCTGCTTTTACTTCGTAAACATTGCTTATGGGCCTTAGAGAAGTCAAAAATTAACAAACATTTCTAAAATGAATAAGAAATATGTTAGCTCTACAATTCAAGTTAGCACTTAACATAAGATCAATTAAGACAAGTCTTATTAACAATAATGTAAAAGAACTTAGCCAGAATTTAGTCATAAAATATAGTGAATTTATATTTTTTTTGAATGTTAAGAATAAGAATATTATTAAAATAATTTGTATTATTAAATAACCAAACATTGTAAAATAGATAATTATATTCTTAGAATTAATTAAGTTAAGCAAGTGTCAAATTAGCGAATATTATATAAGTACATATTTTACATTCTTAGAATTAAATTAAATTATAATATTGCAAATATTAGTAAAATAATAAGGAACAAAACATACAAAATAGTTTTATAAACGAAATATAAACATATTTAAATATACATACAAATTAAAGAAAACGAACATAATATAAAATACATTTGCATATATATGTTTTTATATCCAAAAGAGCATATTTATAGTCAAAAAGGCGGTTAAGTGTGATAATGTGCACATATCAATGAAAATTCAGTCTCTTTGCACACATTTAGTAAAAGGACTCAAATATTGAGTAATTCCTGGGTTTTTTAAAAACCAGTAGAACAAAATTTTTGTGACTGATATTTTGTTCGACATGCACACTCTATGTGTATATACTCTTTCATACTATGCATAAATCATGTACTCATAGCATCAAAATATCAAACAAACAAAAAAAAAATATACTGTAACGACACGGATTCGTCGTTTTAAATTTGCTGAGGTATTACTCAGTCGCGGTCCGGGTCGTTGCAATAAATTTGTTTTATTGACTAGTTCGAAGCTGGTAAACCAATGAGTGGAAAGTAAAAGACCGTTTGTTTTATTATTTAAAATTTATTTAAAGTTTTCTTAAATAACTTATTCTAGTCTTGATTCTACTCAGCAAGTTTTATCCAAAGACGTCAGAACATCAAAGGGTTTTTTTTCCAAATCTACGTAATTAGTTTCTAGCCAAAGACGTCAAAACATCAAAGGCGTTTATAAAATCTATTCAATAATTTTTACCCAAAGACGTCAGAACATCAAAGGGTCTTTTCCAAATCTACGTAATTAGTTTCTAGCCAAAGACGTCAAAACATCAAAGGCGTTATACAATCTATCCAATACCTTCTACTGATTTATTAGCCTTAGCGTCGAAACACTATAGGCTTCTAAAAGTGGACTTAGCGCTGGAGTAGTGATCTACTCACTTCGGTGTGCCGGTGCTAAGTGATCTTTCATATAAAATCTCCGCTATTTATATACGACACTTTGCTTTGCTTAATTGCACGCACAACCGCACAAGTATAATTCGCTGTCAGCTTTGTTATGCTTGTCGTGTGTGCGTATGTTCGCGGTTGGCTTTGTTTTGCTTGTCGTGTGTGCGATGTTCGCGGTTGGCTTTGTTTTGCGTGTGTTTGTGCGTATGTTCGCGGTTGGCTTTGTTTATTTGTTTATATATATAAATCGAGTTTTATCCAGAGATTTTTAGTAAAAAATAATAAGTTTTATGTAGGGCGGAATTTGTACAAAATTCCGTCCTTACATTTCCCTCCTTCTTCGGGGGATTTGAACTGGACTACTTCGTTGAATGGTTTCGTGTCCGCTTTCTAGGATTCCTAAAAACTTTGAGGAATTCATCTTGATGTGTACTGGTGTAATCATAATCCTGCTCACGTGGTACATCTGGACTCTGACTTTTCGACTCTGTGATGAGTTTTAAACTTCGCTGACGCGGTACATCTGCACTCTGACTTTTCGACTCTGTGATGAGTTTTAAACTTCGCTGACGCGGTACATCTGGACTCTGACTTTTCGACTCTGTGATGAGTTTTAAACTTCGCTGACGCGGTACATCTGGACTCTGACTTTTCGACTCTGTGATGAGTTTTAAACTTCGCTGACGCGGTACTTCTGGACTCTGACTTTTCGACTCTGTGATGAGTTTTGAATTTCGCTGACGCGGTACATCTGGACTCTGACTTTTCGACTCTGTGATGAGTTTTAAACTTCGCTGACGCGGTACATCTGGACTCTGACTTTTCGACTCTGTGATGAGTTTTAAATTTCGTAGACGTGGTACATCTGGACTCTGACTTTTCGACTCTGTGATGAGTTTTAAATTTCGCTGACGCGGTACATCTGGACTCTGACTTTTCGACTCTGTGATGAGTTTTAAACTTCGCTGACGCGGTGGTTCTGGACCTGAGTTTTCTGCTCTTGTTGATTTTCTTGCTGGCTTTTAAATTTTCTCGAGTTTTCGCGTCGTGTGGTTTTGCTTGGCTTTGGTGGTGCTGCTGCAGTCACTTTTCGAGTTGTGATGCGTTTTTTGTTTCGCTGTTGCTTGGTTCTGAGCTGCTACTTGGTTTCTTCTCTTGTGGATTTTCTTGCTGGTTTATTCCCTGGGCTTTTGAATAATCTCGAGATTGTACGCGTTGTGTCGTTATGCTTGACTTTGGTAGTGATGCTGAAGTCACATTTCTAGTTATAAATGCTGTTGCTTGCTTAGCGATTGATTGGTTCTGAGGCTGATTACTTGGTTTCTGATGAGGAATGGGTGACTCAGAGTTTGGACTATGAATAGCGTTATCCCGTTCAGGCATATTGGGTATGCTTCTCATTGTATTTTGTAGCACCATTACTTGAGGGGACTCGACTACCATGCGTCCTACTTTCACTTCTCGACCACGATGACGGCTCACTTTATCCTGTTCTGTGCTTAGTTCTTCGAAGTCATCGGCAAGTGTTGTTAATTCATTTAGGCTTGTAAACTCTGAACGTTTAATGTACATCCGGTAGTCTGCCTTCATGTTTCGATACACCCGCTCCAATTGCGAATCTGGATCCATGCCAGTGTGTCGCATTAGATTTATAATATCAAGTGAGTAATCCTTGAAACTTTCGTTTGTCTTTTGTAATCGTGTTCGTACCTCATTGTCTAATTTTTCGAAATATCTACACGATATGAAAAATTTTAAGAAATCTTCCTTGAAGCCTGACCAGAGGAGCCAAGGTTTATGGTTATTGCGGTACCATCTTAATGCTTTGTCTTCAAAGAGTATTGGCATCATCTTGGGAATTAGATTTACATCGATATTGTACATAGCCGCCAGTTCCTCTATGTGATCGATGAAACCTAGTGGATCCTTACCACCGTCATATTTACAGGACCACTTCTGTACCTCTTCAACCATCTGAAGGTAGGAGCGCACTGGAGGATTTATTGAACTTCCACATGTTCCTGGTATTCCTCTTGATCCCACCGACATTGTTCCTTGTTGTGATATTTGTTAATATTTTATCCTCTGGATCTTAAATTTCCATTCGAGCCTTGACCACTGTGATTTGACCAATCAGGTCCCTGGAAATTCTTTTCTTTCCACTTGGAATACTATCGAACACTAGTCCCTGCTCGGGCGCCAATTGTAACGACACGGATTCGTCGTTTTTAATTTGCTGAGGTATCACTCAGTCGCGGTCCGGGTCGTTGCAATAAATTTGTTTTATTGACTAGTTCGAAGCTGGTTTTTATTATTTAAAATTTATTTAAAGTTTTCTTAAATAACTTATTCTAGTCTTGATTCTACTCAGTAAGTTTTATCCAAAGACGTCAGAACATCAAAGGGTTTTTTCCAAATCTACGTAATTAGTTTCTAGCCAAAGACGTCAAAACATCAAAGGCGTTTATAAAACCTATTCAATAATTTTTACCCAAAGACGTCAGAACATCAAAGGGTTTTTTCCAAATCTACGTAATTAGTTTCTAGCCAAAGACGTCAAAACATCAAAGGCGTTTATAAAATCTATACAATACCTTCTACTGATTTATTAAGCCTTAGCGTCGAAACACCATGGGCTTCTAAAAAGGGACTTAGCGCTGGAGTAGTGATCTACTCACTTCGGTGTGCCGGTGCTAAGTGATCTTTCATATAAAATCTCCGCTATTTATATACGACACTTTGCTTTGCTTAATTGCACGCACAACCGCACAAGTATAATTCTCGTGCGTTGGGTTTGCTGTGTGATCGTGCGTATGGTGTTCGCTGTTGATCG
>NC_051846.1:120085025-120123525 GCF_002237135.1 Teleopsis dalmanni | reverse complement strand
ATGCGTCAAGGCATACAAATGATTGCTCAATATGCTTTAAAAATAGAAGAACAAATAGCAATGCTTAATCAAATATACATTTCAGAGCAAGGAGATGAGAATAGAGATGTCATACTAAAAATGACAGATCAATTAGGCCTCAGTACATTCACAAATGGGCTGAATGAGAAGATAAGAAATGTGGTTATAGCAGCCAGGATATCGACATTATCTGAAGCCATACAGATTGCAACAGATGTTGAGACACAAAACAGAAGTCTGATGCAAAATGCATACAGAAACTTTAACTACAAATCAAACAACCAGAAATATAGATCAAGAAATGACAGAAGTCATGGAAACAATAACTCAATGAGGTTTCCAAACAAGTACAGCAATCAACGAAGCAACTATAATAGTCAAACAAGAAATTTCAATAATTTTCAACAAAAAAACGGGAACACCCCCGGTCACAATACCCCGGGGAACGTAAACTCAAATATCAACAAGAATGTTCGAAAGTATTAAATTTTACTTCGGCAAAAAACATTTCTAACTGTATAACAATAAAAACTTCAATTAGCAATAAGTTTATAACTTTACTAATAGATACGGGCGCCGAAACATCAATATTAAAGAGAGATTTATTAGAAAATAAAAATTTAAAAATAGATACTACAAAAAATTACAAATTAAATGGCATTTGTAATAGTAGAATATCTACAGAAGGATTATTAAAAACAAAATTATTTTTAGATGAGAAAAGTATATCTCATGAATTCAATATCGTTAAACCCAATATCAATCTGCCAACTGACGGCATATTAGGTAGAGATTTCTTATTAAAGCATAACTGCAAGATAGATTATGAAACATGTACATTAACGATGCCTTATCAGGAAGATGAAATAATCTTACCTATAAATATAAATACAAAAAATCTGGCATATGTATATAACACTGCCCCCTAGAGCAGAAGTAGTTCAACCTATAAAATTAGATATAAATGAAGATAGTATAATTTGTGGTAAAGAGATAATGAAAGGAGTATTTATAGCTAATTCCGTAATACCAGGAATAGGTATAAAACACATTCGAATATTAAATACAAGAGAAACACCAGTAGTCATAAAAAATGCAAAAATAGAAATAAAAAAATTAGAAGATTATAACATATTAAATTATAACAGAGCGTCCCTATACGCTAATAGATTTGATAGAATAAAGAATTTATTGAAACTCCCATGTTTAGATCAAAAAGCAGAAAATTCGATATTAAATATTTGTGAAGACTTCCAGGAAATATTTCATTTAGAAGGAGAAACTCTAACAATTAATAATTTTTATGAGCAGCATATATCAACTACAGATAAAACACCAGTTTACATAAAAAATTACAGAACTCCGAATACGCAATTACACGAAGTGAATAAACAAGTAGATAAATTACTAAAAGAAGACATAGTAGAACCATCAACAAGTCCTTATAATTCACCAATCTTATTAGTTCCAAAAAAGAATAAAGATGGAGAAGAGAAATGGAGACTAGTAATTGATTTCAGACAACTTAATAAAAAAGTAGTAGATGATAAATTTCCACTAACTCGTTTGGAAGACGTTCTAGATAAATTAGGTAAAGCGAAATATTTTTCTACACTTGATATGACTAGTAGTTTTCATCAGATTCCACTTAACAATAAATCGAAACATTTAACTGCATTTTCAACCAATACAGGTCATTTTCATTTTAAAAGATTACCTTTTGGCTTAAAAATTTCAACTAATAGTTTTCAAAGAATGCTAACTTTAGCATTAACTGGTTTGGATTCGTCCGCATTTTTATATGTAGATGACATAATAATATTCGGTTCAAATTTAAAAAATCACAATGAAAATCTAATAAAAGTATTTAGTAGACTACAAGAACATAATCTTAAATTAAACCCTGAAAAATGTAATTTTTTACAACCAGAAGTTGTATATCTTGGACATTTAATAACAGCGCAAGGTGTATGCACTGATCCAAGCAAACATGAAGTGATCCGAAATTACCCGAAACCTAGAAATTCAGATGAAGTTCGAAGATTTGTTGCCATGTGCAATTATTATAGAAGGTTTATACAAGATTTTGCTGAAATAGCTAGACCTCTTAATAACTTACTAAAGATGAATCAAATATTCTGCTGGTCGGAAGAATGTGATAAATCTTTTGAAAGTTTAAGAACAAAGTTAATTTCACCACCAATCTTAAGCTACCCAGATTTCTCGAAAAATTTTATATTAACGACAGATGCCTCTAATTATGCATTAGGAGCAGTTTTGTCACAAGGAGAAGTAGGAAATGATAAACCAATAGCTTATGCTAGTAAAACTCTAAACAAGCATGAAATAAATAAGCCTGTAATAGAGAAAGAACTTCTTGCAATTCATTGGGGAATTAATTATTTCAGACCATACTTATATGGACTAAATTTTACGGTATATACTGATCACAGACCATTAGTTAGTCTTTTTACACACAAGAATCCATCTTCAAAACTGACGAGGATTAGGATAGATTTAATGGATTACAATTTCAACATTATATTTAAACAAGGGAAAATGAATACGAATGCAGATGCACTATCTAGGATTCAATTAGATTCAAAGCAACTAATTGAAATGATACCCAAAAATATAAATGTATTAACAAGAGCAATGAGCAAAAATATTAAAGCACATAAAGAAGAAAGTAAAAAGCAAACCTTGAATGCTAACACGGAGATTGATCACCTCCACATGTGGGAAGCAACATCAATAACAGATGTAAGATTTGTAAAGAAACTTGAATTTAAAAAGGTAAACCATTCTGCAGATGGAAAAGAAGAAAAAGCACTTGAACACAAGAATAATAAGTTCAATAGAAATAGTGCAAAATATATTAAAGGTGGAAAAGCACTTGAACATAAAAATAATAAGTTCAATGAAAATAGTGCAATAAATATTATAGCAGCAAATAAAATAGTTGTCGAATACCACGAGAAATCATTATCAGAGATAAAATTGATTCTGAAGAAGTTATTATTCAAAATGAACAACTTAAAAATTACAAAGCTAGCGTTAGCAGAAAATGATGAAATATTAAATGAAATAAACTTGCAAGAAATGAAAGAAATATTTAATAAGCTGCAAAATGAATTAAAATTAAAAGAAAGTCTAGACATAATTATATATACACCACCGAAACGAATAGAAGATACAAAAGAAATGCTCAGATTAATAAAAGAATATCACGAATCTCTACATGGAGGACATTGTGGAATTAAGAGATGCATAAATAAATTAAAACAAAAATTTGTTTGGAAAAACATGAACAAAATGGTAAAAAAATTTTGTCAACAACTGTGACACATGTGCAAGAGTTAAAATAATTAGGCACACAAAAGAAAACTACCCTATTACCGAAACACCAAACACATCTTTTGATATAATAACAATAGACATTGAAGGCCCATTAATACCATCTAACAATTATAAATACATTTTAACATTTCAATGTGAATTAACAAAATTTTTAAAAGCGATTACTTTAAAAACGAAAGACGCCGTCAATATGCGAAAGCAATTGTAGAAAGATTCATACTTAAGTACGGTTTTTTTAGAAAAATGAAAACTGACAAGGGTACAGAATTCACAAATGAATTTCTAAAAAACATTTGTAAATTGCTAAAGATAGAAAAAGTAACATTAACACCATTTCACCATGAGACATTAAGAACAGTTGAAAGAAACCACAGAGTTTTGAATGACTACTTCACGACCATGAAAGCAATAAACAATTGGGACGAATTACTTCCTTACTACGTGTACAGTTACAACTCGACTCCACACACAACAACAAAATACACTCCATTTGAATTAGAATATGGTAAATTATGTGCATTACCATGTGAAATTATTAGAAATAAACAAACTATATATGATATTGAAAATTGTGCTAATGAATTAAAAATAAAATTAAAACTCTCTCAAGAAAAAGCAAGAGAACAATTAATCAATGCTAAACATTTAATGAAAGAAAAACAAAAAAATGTTAATAAAGCAAAATTTAAAATAAATGATTTTGTATATGTCAAAAAAGGCAACAAAAAGAAATTAGATAACCCATATAAAGGCCCATATAAAATTGTATCACAACAAGGTACAAACAGTACATTATTAATGAATGAAAAACTTGTTGAACTGCACAACAAGAATTTAATAAAATGCAGAAACAGCAAAAAAATAAATTTTGTAATACCATATTAAGTAAGAATTATATGAATACTACATATTGAAAATATTAAATAATAATATCATATTTTGCTAGATATGAATCCACATATTAAATAATAATTACATTTATAGCAATAAAAAAAAAAAAAAAAGGTATATAAAATTGTTAATTTAAGAAATATGATATATGAAGAATTAATCACTTATAATTATATAAAATTTGTAGTGCAAATTACTTAAATATTCAATTCAATTAATTTACACTTTTCTAAAGGGGTAGGGTGTAGTGCCCATGACCTACGTTAATATCATATGTGACAAGCCACTGTTCATTCAGATAAAATAAATGTGTCATAAATTATAATATGCACTTTTGTCTGTTTGACGCTTTGACTTTGATCATATTACTTAAAAGAAATAGTTTGACTCATGCTGTTACAAATATGCATTTGTAACATAAGACATGATAAGCACGTATGGTCATTGCACTATTCCGACCTAAATTCTGGAAAGTGCATTAACTCTTTAAAAACAATATATGACGTATTATTGTAATGCGTTAGAAGAGTATTTGTTTATAAAATTAATGTAATAAAACAATTAATGTAATTTGTGGGAGTAACCAATGCATTGATTGGTTACTCAAATCAATCGAAAAGTAAATAATAATTGTTTAGTAAATAAGCTAGAATAAGTATAAATACCCATAATTTTTGATAATAAAATAGATTCAATTTAACTTAAGACAAGGCTACGTCTTTTATTTGAATCGTGTTCTATGCGGCATTTAGATGCTGAAAGAACATTAAGCGGCTGAAGAGCTTAGTAATACTCAACAATAATCTGATAGGTCGTTTCCACTCTTATTGGTCGATAGGAGATCCTTTAATCATTTCAGGATTTATATTATTAATCAAGAAGACCTAATCCAGCAAACCTGCTAATATATATATTGATGATTCTGACATCCTACAATAACCATTATATGGCAATGGTGGAATAGCATTACACAGCAATAATACAACATCTTTACATATGGTGATCCTGTTAAATCATCACATATCATTACATTGCGATCAATAATCATAACATGGCGAACCTACCAGGTTAACATCATAACAATGGGCAGGTGAACTACTATCTAACCCAGATGTTAACTGGACACGGCTGCTTCAGAGCATATCTTTTTAAATTCAAACATGACAGAGACGACACATGCCCAGCATGTCCAAATACAAAAGAAACTGTGGAACATGTGTTACGAGATATGAGAGCCATCGCAGCTCCTTGGCAAGAGCAACCAGAGAGCAGGTCACACCTGATAACATCACCCAACTGATGTTGAGGTCATCAAAAATCTGGAATCTGGTGTGTGTATTTGCGAAAGAAATTATAGAAGGACAGAAAGCAGCAGACAGAACCAGAAGAATAGTAAGAGATGACACCAATCGCTGAATTACCACCCTCCGAAGTAATGCTTAAATGTAGTTCCGGAGGGATTTATGGTTAGAAGAGGCACGGTGTTAGGATGAAGTTTAGTACGCAAATATCAAGCAAAAGAGTAAGTCTTGGTTGCGCATCATGCATGCTGGTAGTACAGGCTAACATATCTTTTGAAGATCCCTTAGCTCGTACAGCTTAATAAAAAAAACAAAAAACATTTATGATGTGCGACTGACTTATAAAAATGTGCACAATCAGATGTGCGAGAAAATTTTATGCTCGCACCGCACTGTGCGACAAAAATTTCTCTGTACACACGAGTGTGCTGTTCATATTACTGTTGTGCTCGCAATAACAAGATAGTTTTTATTATTTAAAAAACAGTATTTTATTGCAACACAAAACTAACTATATCACAAAAATAATTTGAATGAATATTTAAATAAAATATTTTCCATTCTCAAAAATCTGATAATTTTCACCTACTTTGTTATTTATCACCACACAGCCCCTTCTAGAATTGTACATTATTACTACATCATAAACCTCAATGGAAAACGCACCGCTCTACCCACTCGAGTCACCTTTGGTGCTATCTGCTTTTCACAGTTACCACCTTACACCTTGACATTATCTTGCAAACAACCTTCACGAGCTTCATTCGCAAAATATACCGGTTTCACTCGATCTATGCTGACATTCACAGTGCGCCCTCTTGTCCTTATTGTTAGAGTTTTCTCACCACGACATAAAATTTCATACGGTCCCTCATACGGCTGTTTCAGAGGTGGTCGCACGGCATCATCACGTAAGAATACGTGTGTACTGCTTTTCAAATCTTTAAACACGAATGGCTTTTCCGTCATATTGTAAATACGGAATTTTGTACAAATTTCCGTCCTACATAAACCTATAACTTTTAGTAAAAAAATCAAAGAAAATAATATTACAGTGCAGTAATTTCGTCTACCTAAAAATTTATTTATACAGCAAAGCCAGCAGCGAATATCCACACGCCCGGCAAGCACAGCAAAGCCAGCAGTGAACATCCACACGCCCGGCAAGCACAGCAAAGCCAGCAGCGAACATTCACACTCACAGCCAGCACAAATCAAAGCCAAACACGCGGGATTACACTTGTGCGGTTGTGCGTGCAAATAATAATCGCATATAAATAGACGAGACTTTGTATGCAAGATCACTTAGCACCAGCATACCGAAGCGATTAGACCTCTACTCCAGCGCTAAGTTCCCTTTTTAGAAGCCCATAGTGTTTTGATGCTAAGGCTAAATAAATCCGTAGAGCTTATTGAGTAGAATTTTATAACGCCTCTGATGTTCTGACGTCTTTGGCTAAAAACGCATTGAGTAGATTTTTATAACACCTCTGATGTTCTGACATCTTTGGCTAGAACGTACTGAGTAGATTTTTATAACGCCTCTGATGTTCTGACGTCATTGGCCAGAAGTAGATTCAAGCTTAGAATAAATTATTTTGGAAACTTTTAATAAATAAAGTTTGAAATAAAAGAAATCAAACGGCTTTTAACTTTCCTCTCATTGGTTCACCAGCTTCGAACTGGTCAATAAACAAATTCATTGCGACGACCCGGACCGCGACTGAGTGATACCTCAGCAAAAATTAAACGACGAATCCGTGTCGTTACAATATGACGCGATGCTTGCAATGGCTTCAGTTCGTTCATAGTTTTCCTTAACTCCTTAACAAACTTTGTTTGCGATACTTGCTTCAACTCACCATCAAACATCTCTCCTGGTGAACGTATATAATATTTACCCTATAAATTAATTCCGATGGTGTCGCTTGCAAATCTTCTTTAAATGCTGCTCTTAATCCCATTACCAAAATCGCCAAGGCCCTCGTACATTCAACACTTGATTTACATTCCAGTGTAGACTTTAGCGTGCGATGAAAACGTTCGACAAGTCCATTTGACTGTGGATGATATGCTGTAGTTCGGTGCCTTTCACACCCCAATATTTTTGCTAACTCATCGAAAAGCTTGGACTCAAACTGTCGTCCCTGGTCTTCCGTAATCCTTTTCGGCACACCATAATGCGCTATCCAATCCTTAATTAAAGCCACGGCCACACATTCTGCCGTAATCTCAGCCAACGGTACCACCACCAGCCACCTTGAAAACCGGTCGATACATGTCAGGCAATACCGCATACTATTGCAATAGGGTAAAGGACCCACGATATTAATATGTACATGCTCAAAACGCTGATTAGGAGCGTTGAAATCATGCAACACAGTCCTATTGTGCCGCTGGATTTTTGACTTTTGACACGCAATGCACGTTTTCACCATTTGACTTATTTCGGCCTTCATTTTAGGCCAACAAAAACGAGAACTTATTAGTCTTATAGTTGCTTTTCTACCAGTATGAGCTAAATTGTGTAACATTTCAAACACTTGCACTCGAAAGGACTTTGTAATAAACGGTCTTGGTTTCCTGCCGGATACATCACAATACACAGAAACACCCTCTGTAATTAACTCCACCAACTTGAGCTCTAGAGATGACGCTGTACAGTTTCTTATCAACTCGTTCAGCTCCTGGTCAATTTTCTGCGCTTCTGCCAATTTAACGTAGTCTAGTGATCGTCTAACTCCAGCCACCACACTTTCGACTCGATATAAAGTATCTGCGACTGTATTTTTGCTGCCTGCTATATGCTGAATATCTGTTGTCAGTTGCCCAATGAAATCTGAATGGCGTAGCTGGAGTTCAGATGCTTTTTCAGATCTTTGTAAGAAAGCAAATGTAATCGGTTTATGATCCGTTAGCACTGTGCAATTCCTGCCCTCAATCGTGTACCTGAAATACTTGACCGCCATATATATAGCAAGTAGCTCGCGGTCATAAGTACTATATTTCTTTTGAGTCTCTGTTAGCCTTTTGAAATAGAATCCCAGCGGTTGTAACTGCCCATCTATAAGCTGTTGCAGCACTGCTCCTACTGCGACATTGCTAGCGTCCACTGGTGCTAACCAGTTTCGCATTCGGAGCCGGGTGTGCTAGCAGTGCAGCATTCGCCAGGATGTTCTTACACACTTCAAATATTTTCTCGGCCTCTGCTGTCCACTCAATCGGAGATCTGTCATTTTTCTTACTTCCTTTTACTAGCGCGTGCAGGATGCCATAATTCTTCGTAGCATTCGGGAGGAAACGCCTGTAAAAAATAATTGAAGCGATGAACCTTCTTAACTTTCGTGCTTCCTTCGGTTTTTTAAAATTTCTTATCGCTTCTACCTTTTCAGCTATGGGTTTAATTCCATTCCCATTTATCACATGTCCCAGAAAGGTAACTTCTTTCATAAAAAACACACACTTTCCCAGATTGATCTTCAGACCATGGTCGCTTAATCGCTTGAATACTTCTCTTAAATGTATTTCGTGTTCCTTTTCATCAGCTGATGCTATACATATATCATCTATATACGTTACTACATAATTCAGATTCTTTAGGACATCATTAATAAACCTTTGGAAAGTCTGCGCAACATTGCATAGACCAAAAGTCATCATGTTAAACTCATATAAGCCGAACGGGGCAGTTTTATCAGCAATCGGAATTTCATTGTAGGCTTTTTCCAAGTCAATAGTTGAGAAAATTTTCTTATTGTGCAATATGCGAGTAAAATCATATATATGGGGTATTGGATACCGATCTGGCAGTGTTATCAAATTAAGCTTCCAATAATCGCCACACGGCCTCCACTTACCATCCTTTTTCGCTACTAAATGCAACGGACTTGCCCAATCGCTGTTACTTGGCCTACAAATACCTTGGTTCGTCATAAATTCAAATTCCTTACTCGCAATTTCAAATTTTTCACGGTTTAACCGCCGAGGTTTTGTATACACTGGCTGTCCCTTGGTAACAATTTGATGCTCTACTAGCGTAACCCTCGCGGCCGCCTTATTACTAGTTGCCGGTTCCGTTATCTCTTTATAATCCCTCTGGATGTTATGTGCCGGGCTAGTCGCATCAATAGTGCTTAGTTTCACGCAGTGCATCTCCTTCTTCGAACCCATTATCTGGAGGCCTGTAATGCCATCACAAATTCTGCTGTTCTTCAGGTCAACTACCAAACCAAAATTATTCAAAAAATCTACCCCTATTATTGGGTGATTTATCTTCGCCACTAGGAACTCCCACAGGAACTGTCTGCGCAACCCCAAATTGACTTGCACTAATTTCGTTCCATACGTGCTAATTTTCGCCCCGTTTGCTGCATATAAATAATATTGCGTGGCTTCATTTTCAGGCTGCATTCTCTTTGGCAAAGTTGAAACTTCCGCGCCCGTGTCTATTAGATTATTTATACCTGTTTTTTTATCCTTGAAGAACAGACGGCATGCTTTACCCTTCGCCATTTCACTCGCCGTCAGACGTGAAGTGGTGTTTAGTTTCCCGCTGAGTTTTGTGGTAATTTGTATTGGCACGGCTGAACAGATATTATCTCTTTTAGCAGTTGATGATCGCCCTATTTCACGGTCTCTGTCACTGCTTCTTCCTCTTTTGCCCAACAGAATGATCAAATTATTTACCATGACTTTTAACTCGTCACTTTCTTTCTTCATCTCATTCAGTTCATTCCTTTGCACTACACAAACCAGTTCTGTTTCCTGTACCTCAAATACCTTATCAGCCACCTTGGCCCACTGTAGAGAATCACCTTCGACTGTAGCTACGATTGTTCTAACTCCCACTGGCAGTCACTGTAACCACAATGACTTCAGTACGTCATCACCCATTGAACTGCCAGCCATTTCCTTCATTTTCTTCAGCAATTGCGTTGGGTTCATATCGCCTAGCTCCATTTCTGTCAACAACTTACGCAGTGTTTTGTGCTCCGATTCTGTGAATTCATTTATTAACCGTCAACGTCTCATATTTCAACACCTTCGGTGGATCCCGAATCACATCAGATATGCACTCCAGATATTTCGGCTCTAAACCTGCTACTACATGGTCGAACTTTGTATCATCTCTCGTTATTCCCGCACTCCTGAACTGCGCCTCCATTCTCAGAAAAAAAAGGTCCGGGTGCTCTCTTGAAAACATCATCGACTTTATTGACGCCCGGTATACCTCCTTGTCAGTGTGGCTTTCTGCTTCTGCCGGAAGAAAATCTTCTTCCTCACGGTTAGTCATCTTGCTTGCTTAGTCGGGCTTGATAAAAACTTACAACTCCTTTTTTGTGTCAGGATCACCAATGTTGTGCTCGCAATAACAATATAGTTTTTATTATTTAAAAACCAGTATTTTATTGCAACACAAAACTAACTATATCACAAAAATAATTTGAATGAATATTTAAATAAAATATTTTCAAATCTCAAAATTCTGATAATTTTCACCTACTTTGTTATTTATCACCACATTACGATTGCACAATTGTGAACAAATGTGCGAAGTGCGCTTGCACCCAAGGGTGGAAAAAAATTACAGGAATTTCACAATGTTGTATGAAGTAGAAAATATTATTTTGTTGCAAATTTTGAAAAAATTGATGTTTGCGTTCATTGGGATCTTAACTTATGTTAAGAATTGCATAAATTAACAAATATTTAAAATAATTATTTTTGTTTAGTATTTTTTTGGTAAGTTTTGCACCAGTTTAAAAGAAATAAAAACATATTTTAGGAAGTTTTTTTTATTCCCAAAAAATATTCCCAATTACTAATACATAGGGAAATATTTAATACATAGATTAATACATAGATTGGGAAAATATTTTCTTGAACAGGTAGCAGGTATTGGTATTGGTTTGTTTAATAAGTTTTGCAACAGTTTAAAAAAGATAATACGGGTGGGCCACAAATAGATATTTTTCTTCCTCAGAAATATGTATTCACTTAGGTAGAGTATCTCACACTCATTAAAAAACGCGAAAGATTAGGAAATAATTTTCTTGAACAGGTAGCATGCTGCTTAGATTAGCTAATGTGAAAACATGAAAAGGAAGTAAAATTTTTAACTCTTTTGGACGCAAAATTTTTAAATAAAAAGCAATTAGTTTCCACAGAAATATATGAATGAATACTAATAATAGATTAAGTAAAATACTATTAAGTGATACTCTTAAATAAAAAACCTTAAACACCTTAAAGAACAAAAGCAATACTCTATAGTGTTTATTTTAATTTTTAAGTGATGATTAAGTGATAAATAAAATTTTATGAAGTAGTCCAAAATTGATATATTTAATTTTTTCAAAGTAAGATCCGTAGAACCGATCCTCTTTACTTATAATATTTCGAAACAAATACTCCTTCTCTATTAAATTCATATACCTATTTAACTCATATATCATAAACTATTTATATATTATATTATAATAAAGTTTTTAAGTACATTGTGAAATTAAATTTATTCCCATGTTTTAAATTAATAAACCTTAAAATAATAAGTAATAAAAGCAATAAATGTATATCTAATAATAAATTCAAATTCAAAATTAAAATATAAATAGAAAATCATTTTTTCAATCAAATATTTCGCCTTAAGACGAAAATTAATACAAATCAGTCCTTTATACTATTTTGTTGCGTTATTCATCATAATATTGTGCGATTTTAAATCATCATTTCACACAAATGTGCAGTAGACATTTCGTCTCTGCACATTTGGGTGCATTTTTATTTTCAAGTCTGCACACAAAATGTGCTCCTCGTACTCTTTTCTGCACACGTTGTATGCGAGGGCAAGCTGGCTGCCGCACACACAATGTGCTGGGCGAAATAACTTCGGCACAAACACCGAATGCGTGTGCGAGTTTTATTTCACTCCACCATATTCGTGCGAAATGTGCGTTTTATTTGTGCACACAAGATGTGCACTTAAGATGTGCACAAAATTTTATTTAGAATAGCACAGCATTTGTGCGTGGTGTTTTTCTGAACCCTGAGCAATACAGAGTGCAAAATAGTAATCGACACTGAAGGAATTGAGATGATGATAATAGCAACATGTTATTTAGTTATTATTTAGTCATAGTCATTCGCCCTTAACTAATGCTGCGTTATTTCCTTAACTTTACTACATAGAGTTGTTAAAGTTTCCCCCACAAGTTCTCATGAAAGAAGTTTGTTTGAAACTTTCTTAGAGTTCTCCATTTGAATATGCTGTGATGACATCCATTTCATGCATCTTCAAGTCTATCTTTGCTGCTAGTGCTGCAAGCAGTCTAACTGACGTTGAACGAGCAACTAGAGAAAACGTAATATAAAAATCTTCACCTGGTCGTTGTTTGAAACTTTTTGCTACTAATCGCACTTTCATCTTTAGTTCGAAGGATGAATCTGTTTCCAATAACTTTTCGTTATTTCGTTCTTTTGAACGAAGTGAGCCATGTTTAATTCTTTAATTGTGCCACCATTTCACATTTAAGCGTCTTTGAACAACAATTTGTTTCATCGATTTCAAGTGCTTCAAAAATCATTTCTGTAGTTTGATATATAGTGAGAAATCCCATGTCACAATTTTCAAAAAGGTTACTGTTAGATTCATTATCTAAATAGTTTGCATCCACAATATCTCTTACTGAACTTGTAGTATCGTGCTCGTTGGATGATTTTTCTTGTGCTATCGTCCGATTTGACGTGTGATTTTTTTTTCGGGGTTTAACGCGAGTTATGCACAATGACGTTGAGTTGCAACATGGTACGCAACAACAACAACAACCACCACATAACGTCGCCTAAGCTAAGCGAACCATCTTATTCTAAAAAGATACTTTATATATTTGATTACCTAATATTAAGTCAGCTCTTTTATGCTGTTATCGCTTAATAATGTAAAGTCCGCAATTGTAAGCTGTACTTGTGGCTTGGGAAGAAATAACTAAAAAGTAAGTTAGACAGTTAGTCTAAGTAAGTTAGTCTTCTTGTAAGTATATAAATAATTTATTAAATAAATGCTTTCTTATTTTAATACCTACAACTCAAATGTGTTTTAATAACATTTCATATTTGTGATAATTAAAACATATAACTCGCGAGAATTCTTGCGAATTAATCCCGGACGACTTGTACTACGAGTTCTTTGCTCGCGTATCTGTAGTTTTTATAATTTGTAAATCAATCAATGGTTTCTTATTTTTAGAGTTTTTGAACACAACATCGATACATTCAATTGCTTGACAGGCGTTTTAACTATTTATATAAATGTTATTGTATCTATCACGACAGACTTTTTTGTTAACAAACATGACTTCACGATTAATTGTTATATGGCGATAGGCTTTCGCTTCATTTGAATAGCTAACAAACCTGCAAAGTTCTGATATAGAATCGAATTTTCCCCACTCCTTACCCTTTTTTTGGATATACGCTTTGGAGCCAAATACTTGAAATTATACAACAATTAGCATTTTACCAGTCCACAACTTGTGCGGTACTTCATTATTCAACGCTTTTGTCAGACACCGATTTCAAATACATCAAAATATATTTATAAAATAATTTCTAACGTATTTAATAATATGGTTTTTCGAAGTAAATTATGCAGAAAATCTCGTAATACTAAATTATATTACGAAGTTGAACTAACAAAAAATAAGCATATTACTCTGTTTTAAAGAAAATTAGAACGTGCAAACGTTTGACAAGCAATATAAGCATTAATGAGAATAGCCACAGGAAAAATATGGACAATGCTCTTCCTCCCTCAGAGTGCTTATGGAGTAATATTACAAATCATTGATCATCATTGATCAACCATGTCACGTTGATGACTAAGTTGTAGCATTGAGTAAAAATATTATAGAGTCACAATGACACAATTATTAAATTTTCAGCAACAGGCACGGGAGGGCGGAGTGAAGATATTCCTTCTTTTTGTGCTGCTGCTAGATCAGCCGCGCTTATGCTTGTTCTTTCCCAAAATTTTACTATTAATGAATGAAGGACAAAAAGAAAACAAGAAACAGATTTGCTTGTTGCGTATGCAGACCGTACAAGAAAAGAAGTCAAATTTGTTTTTGGTGTAATTAATTGTTTTTGTAATTAATGCTAGGCAGCAGCAAGCAGTACGTAAAAATTGGATGTATTTAATATCACTTTATAATGCAAATAAGAGAAACGTCCCTACTTGTTTGGAAGTTTACTGACCTACATATATATATGTCCGTGTATAAATGTATATTTATAAACATATGTACATTTATTTGGAAGAATATGAATATTTTTTGAACTTATTTTAGGAACATTTAAAGCAAATGAAACCAATTTCAGTTTTTTGTTTTAATCAGGTATAATAACATGTTATAATATGTATGTTATATGAGTATTAGCTAAAATAAATTAATTGTATGTAATTGACCATGTGCGAATTCGAGTAATTGTTGGTAAATTAAGAAAAATAGTAAATTATGTCCGTATGGCAGCGAATGTTGGTATTCATGTATGTCGATCTAGTGACTATAAATGATTATACAGTTATTTGAATAAATCTACATTTCTAGGCAATTATCCGCTTGCAAAAGCTAATAGCCGATACACTTGTACCCCTTGTACTGATATTCCGTTTATATATATTCAGTATCTGTGAAGCGCATATATTTGCGAAATAGCGTTAATTATTCAAACTGCCATATAAACCGAAGGTTTAATTTTAGTTTTTTTTATTCGTCTTAAATTGATTTGTTTATAATTTAATTATAATAGATTTGGCAAAGCTGAAGCATACTATTTTTAAAAAATGTTTTACCAATTATTGGTAAATATTTTATATACATACATACATATGTATTCTTATGATTGTATTACTTGCTAAGATTTAATATAAATATTATGTAATTGCGATAAAATTGAAAATCCATACCTAATAACAATTAATTACGAAAACAATTATAATTCTTTCTTCAAATGACATCATAATGAAAAATTGTTTCAATGCTGCAAATAAAATTTTGACATCTCTTGCCCCCGAAATGACATACAAAATTATGTCCATATGTTCATATTTAAACACAAAGTAAGTAGGCATGAGTGAATATAAAATAGAGAATAATTCTTTTTACTACTTACATTATAATTCAAGGAAGCAATAACAACACCTCAAAGAGCAAAAGGTGCAAAAAACACAAAAAAGAAATATAAAAATTTCTTGAACCTATGAGTCAGAGAATATTGCAAAATCTTCTTTGGTATGAAGCAAAAATGACTGAAGCGACGTCGGCAGAGATTTGAGTGATTTGGGTACCCAATAATAGATACCTAGAACAAAAATTCATTTCTATGGCATTGTGACTCTATAATATTTTTACTCAATGGTTGTAGATATATCTTTGTTCAATAGGGTGGCTAGTATTTTCCGGATTTGCTTATCTCTTAAATTTTTTCACTCAAGTTTAACAAACAGCATTTTTCGTAACTGTTGTAAATGTAGAGATTCTGTTTTTTTTGCGAGTACTCACAACAGTATTAGATTTAATCAAATATCAAATGCTTCTATAACTCATATTATTTTTCAAAAATGAAAATTTTTGTTATATATTGCAAGCGTCGGCAACATTTTAATGCGATCTCTTTGTATAAGTTAATGTTTCTGACATAATCAGTTGTAGGCAATTATTGAGAATAAGAAAGTGTTAACTTTTGACATATGGACACCCGCAAGAACAAATACTAATCTCAGTTTTTCAGACATAACCAGAATATTATTGGCTTTAAGTTCGGTGCAGATTATCTAATTTGTATGTCATTCAAGTTGCGCTCTCTCTTGCTCAAATTTATTTCAGCGACCGTGCTTTAGAAAGATCAAATATTTGTACGACTAATAATTTTTGAAATACAGTACAAACATTACTGTCAGCATTTGAGCCCGGTGTCATTGTAAAAGTAAATATTTCTGCTAAAACCAGTTATCTATTTAAAATAAAAATATATGTGTTATATTTATAATCGGGATATCTTTACCGATATCCGCAAACACCTGTCAATAGAGAATGTATTACTTTTTTGGGTGCCGAAAGTATTATTATATTCCTTTACTAGTCAAACGACATGTTACGTAACGTCACTAACCTCCATCATTACTGCGACACAAATTCAAAAAATATGGGTCACTTTAATGGTGCATGCATTGAATCGGAAGAGATAGTAAAAAGACACTGTTGTATATATATCCCCGAAATCACTTACTTACGTTCTTTACCTTTTCTCACTTTTTTGAAGTGTGTTCCACCCAGAGAATGTCGAATTAACGTAAAATTTTATTCTTTAAGACAGCATGTTAAATTTCAAACAATATAAATATCATTGATTTTAACTACCATAAGTAAGTTATTATCAAAATAATGTTTCATATTCGCTGTTCATTGTAATTTCGAAGAACAACAAAAACACTGAAATATGTACATTGTACATATAACTTGTTTTTTTATCACAGAAATTTCCTAGATTAAGCAGAAATATTTTATATATGTTAAACTGTCAAAAAAATTTTACTCTTACTTTTGCCGTGTCATTAACAGAATATGTCTAGAGTATGTCACTGGAATGCTGACGGTATAAGCAACCATAAACTTGAAATTGAATATTTTTAATTAATAATGCAATTGATATCATGCTTGTGTCTGAAACACATCTTACTCAAAAAACGCTTTCAAAATTCCAAATTTCTTCTTTTATGACGCCAAGCATAACAAAGGTATAGCTCGCGGAGGTACTGGTATTACAAAAAGACTTAAACAATATTGTTCAGAAAACTTCAGTACGGATTATCTGCAATCAAGTGCTATTTGATTTGATAAATATGGAGAAAATATCGTAATGCTGCCAAATATTGTCAACCCAACCACAATATAGCAGTCTAAATCTTCCAAAACTTTTTCAAAACACTCGGTTCTAAATTTCTAGTTGCAGACCCTTTCAATGTCAAGCACACATTCTGGGGTTCAAGACTAATAACACCAAGAGGACGGAATCTTCTAGCAGTTGTGAAAAGTGAAGATCTCGATGTCATTTCAACTGGACAGCGAACTTACTGCCCTTCTGATTGACAAAAAGTCCCAAATCTTATTGACTTTGGCCTAAGCAAAAATATTAAACTATCAACAATCACCGCATTTCTATCAGTTGAACTGTTATCAGACCACTCATCAACAATATTAACAGTACAATGTCAACAGACTAGTACTATCCAAACGCAAAGTCTAACGAAATATATAAACTGGGTGAAATTTCGTAAATATGTTTCTTGCCATATACCACAACATGCTTCGTTACAAGAGAATAATGAAATTGATGCTTGTGTTAACCAATTTTCTGAAATAATGTCAACGGATGCTGAAGTAACTTCGATAAGAACTAAAAAAACAACCAAAAATTATAGTGTGATGAAAACAATAGAGACATTATTACAACGGAAGAAGAAAGCCAGAAGACTATGGCAACGGCATAGATCCCCAAAACATAAAGTTCTACTTGCTAATGAATTCAAATATGCACTAGCGAAAAGACATCAAATATTCCTAGACAATTTTCTGTACAATTTAGTACCTAATGAACAAACTGACTATTCACTTTGGATGACAACAAAGTACCTCAAACAGCCTATCCAGCATGAAACTTCTCTCATACTAGAAAATGGTGACTGGGAACGAAGTGACTCTGAGAAAGAGGACATATTTGTAAAACACTTGAAAAATGTATTTACTCCAAATGGTACTTCAAATAACACCTCTTTACCAATAACAAACCAACATCACTCGAGCAATCCACTTATCTTTAAACTAAAAAATATTACTTAAATTATAAAAGATCTCAATGCGAAAAAGGCAGCAGGACCTGATAAAATCTCAGTTGCAATGGTGGAATCGTTACCACAATGTGCCATTTTACATCTCATGCATTTTTATAATGCTATCTTACGGACAGGTTATTATCTCAAACTTTAGAAAATGTCACAAATAACAATGATAACTAAATCTGGAAAGGACAAAACCAAAGTAGAATCTTACAGACCAATAAGCGTCCTTCCAGTATTATCAAAAATATTTGAAAAGCTACTAATAGCAAAAATAATACCAATACTCTCAGCTAACGAAATAATTCCGGAACATCAATTCGGCTTCAGAGCTAAACATAGTACAATTGAACAAGTGCATCGTATTGTATCATTCGTTAGAAACTCATTTGAAAATAAACAATACTGCACTTCTATATTTATAGATGTAGCCCAAGCGTTTGATAAAGTATGGCACGAAGGCTTAATACATAAAATTATAACTCTACTTGCCAGCTAAAACTCACGTTTTGTTAAAAAACTACTTAAGTAAAAAAAGTTTTAGTTTAAGATATAAAGACTTTGTTTCAGAACCTTGTCCTATCAAAACAGGAGTTCCACAAGGAAGTGTAATAGGTCCGCTATTATACCTACTGTATGCAAGTGATATGCCCACTTCGGAAAACACTTTAACTACAACATTTGCTGCCGATACAGCAATACTAAGTGCACACAAGAACCCAGCAATGGTTGTCAGTATGGCGTATCAAAGTAAATGAACAAAAATGTACCCATATAACATTTGCTCTAAGACCATACAACTGTCCTAATATTACAATAAATTAACAAACAGTACCCTCGAGCGACTATGTAAAATATTTAGGGTTACATCTAGATAGACGTTTAACTTGGAACAAACACATAGGTAGAGGCTAAAAAGACACAAGATTAAAAACACTAAAAATGCACGTCATCTAAGCTACCACTTCAATACAAAAATCTGCTATACAAATTGATAATACAACCTACATGCAATTACGGAATTCAACTGTGGGGAACAACGATGCTATCAAATATTGAAAAACTGCAAAGGCTGCAATCTAAAACCCTAAGAATGAGAATAATTAGTTATATGATAAATTTCTCCCAAATAAGTAATGACTAGGTCAATCTCTAATTTAGCTTTGCGAAACTTCTCCCAACGAAGTAATGACTAAGTCTATCTGTAATTTAGCTACACCCACTGATGCGTTTTCGCACCATTGTCAGAGTAAAGATTCATATACCAAAATGTTTTTGTGTTTTTAATTTTATTAATTTTTTATTTTTTGTATTTTTGAACACTTAATTTTTTTTGTTATGACAATTTATAAAACACTTAGGGTGCAAAGCAACATAACATTTTGTACAAATAAATATGGTGTGACTATGATACAACTTTCATCTTGGTCTGTCAGGTGTTTTGGATACTGTATGACTAACATTGTCGTATCTTAATGCTGTTGTATATTTGGCGGTCGAAAATACTTCTGATCCTCAGTTAGTAGCAAATATTCTGTTACTTCTACATGGAAGTCGGCTTGTGAAATGACTGTCTTCTTTTCAATATTTTTTCGAAAAATGCAATGGAGTTTTCAAGCGTTAACTATTGCTGCATCAATACCATTTATTCCCTCGAATCCGTGTTCGGTAATTGTTTATAGTATTATCAAAGAGATCTCTTTCCTAATATAACGTTTGGAAGTTTGCATAGGAAAAGTTTCGATGTGGTTTGATGCTACTTATTTTTTTTTTTTTTGTTGAATCGAACCTGGGGGAAAAATCTTCCAAAGATACAAATGGTCCGTACTATTTGCATGCCCGATTCATGCACGACTCAAATTGAGTCATACATGCCTACGGACTAAAAAGTCCCCTACATTCTCAACTCAAAATCCTGAAAATCCCTGCAGTACGATCAGTTAAGGTATTCTTTCACAGGGCAGGTTAGAAGAGCACTTAGCATGCATTCACTCCGATGGCGTACTAAGTATTTCGTCCGCTCTAACAGTATTTATTATTCTAGATATTATGCTCTTGTAAAAGCTCCATTCTTCGATGCTTGCCAACATCTGCATTACCATAGTAGAAGGGCTGGATTCCCCAATTAGTGTCTCTAGATTTTGTCTAGTATCTACGAATCTTATACAGTCTCTAATTATGTGGTCAGGACTCTCAATTTTATCTGGACAAAACTGGCAGTACGGGTTACTTGCTAGCCTAAACCGGTATAAGTATTCACGGAAACAGCCATGCCCCGTAAGAAACTGTGTTAATTGAAATCCCAAGTCTCCAGATCCTCGGTTAATCCAAACTCCTATATTTGGAATTAACGAATGCGTCCATCTTGATTTTTGGGAATGGTCCCACCTATGTTGCCATTCATTAAGGTATTTGTCTTTTATATCTAGATAAGACTCTGACAGAGATTGCCCAGTTTCAGTCGTTCGCCGACGAGAGCGCTGGAAGAAACTGTCTCTGGCCAAGAACGCTTCAGGGTCTATTGGCATGCGTCCAGCCAATACTCCCGCAGCATCGTCCGATACTGTACGGTAAGCACGGCAGATGCGTAGGTTTGCCAATCTATGTGCACTTTTCATTACACGTGAATACAATTTAATGGTTGTAGCATGTGCCCACACCGGAGCAACAAAAAGCATCACCGACTTGGAAACTGATGCTAAAAGAACTCTAGTGGTGTCCTTGAGACCTCCTATGTTTGGTATTAACCGAGTCAATGTGTTGCAAACACGTGAGGCGATGTCTCCCGATTGCTTTAGGTGAGTTTTGAAACTCAACCTACTATCTAAGGTTACACCGAGATATGCAAGTTGGGGGCTAGATTGTATATCTACTCCACCCACTTTAATTGAGAGTTGTTCAATCTTTTTCCTACTGCTGATTAACGGCACCCCAGTTTTATGCTCAGGAAGCTCTAATCCGCTGTATTGCAGCCACAATTTAGCTGCTGCAATTGTAGCGCTGCAATTCCTAGCCACTTCGTCTAGAGTTTTTGTAACCACTATTATTGTAACATCATCTGCATACCCAACTACGTGCACTCCGTCCGGCTTTTCAATTCGAAGGATCCTGGGGGACCCTTCCCGTAATCCTATATGTTTTGGGTCCGGATTCTGTATCATATAAGAGTAATCTGTCTTTAAAATATGATGTAATATTTTTCAAAAGATATTCTGGGACTCTCATTTTCATCAGTGCATTTAAGATGCTACTCCACTCAGCAGTGTTGAAAGCATTTTTAACGTCTAAGGTCACTACCGCGCAGTACTTTTTAGTACCACTTAGCCACCTTACGCCCTTAGCAGCTTCCTTTGTAATGTTGCATACATATAGCACAGCATCAACAGTACAGCGTTGAGGTCTAAAGCCAAATTGGTTATTTGATAGATCCTGACTCGCCTCTGTGAATTTTTCTAATCTAGAACTTACAATTCTTTCAAGGACCTTACCTGCAGTGTCTAGTAAGCATAAAGGTCTATAAGATGATGGCAGTTCTGGGGGCTTATTACCTTTAGGAATAAGCACCAATCTTTGCTTTTTCCAACACGAAGGGAAGATTCCTTTCTGTAGGCAGCTGTTGTAAACATCCGTAAATATAGAAGCTTGTTTTTGTATTGCCTTCTTCAGTACAGTATTGGGGATTCCATCCAATTCAAGAGATTTATTGGGCTTAACTCTGGAAGAAGCGGCTATGACTTCAGAATTTGTAACCGGGGGTATCTCATTTAAATCGGTGTTTATCGGTATTAAGATTCTAAGTTCTCCCTTTTTTGGGAACAAATATTTCACGATATTCGCTATTATTTTAGGACACGAAGGTACCGAGCCTCTTAACATCTTAAATTTACGCATTACTATTTTATAACCGTCGCCCCATACATTTTGGTCCACATCATTGATCAGAGTTTGAAAAGTTTGGTTCTTACTCCTAATAATTGCCTTTTTAAGCTTAGATCTGTTCTCTCGGTATTTTTGTAGAAGCTTTTCCGCATCTACTCCAGATCTGTGACGTTGGAATTGCCTACGGGAGGCAAAGCACATCACCAATAGTTTGATGCGCGCCCATTACTTCTGCCTTTTCTTGGTATTGATGCATCACAGAAGTTGCATAATTCCTGCATAAGGTGATTTGATTTTTCAAAAGCATCCCCGTCTCCGAAACTCTTGTTTTCGATCATGAATTCCATTATCTCTGTGTCATGTTTGCTGAAACGCAGCTATTAGCTGCGTTTCAGCAAACATGATCCGCTCAATGATCTGGACCATCTTTGCTGAAACGATACGGATCACGTTTGAAAATAATTGGCAACGCATGAATTATGCCAGTTGGGTTTGTGTACAAAATTTTTTGATTTGTGTGAATAATTTTGGCACTAAAAAAATAAGTGAAGAAATTTTGAATACAAAAAATCTAAAAAATAGAAAAAAAATAAAATTTGTTGAAATGTCTGAAGTATTAAATGTAAGTTTTTATTTAGTATTTACTTAAAAACTTAAATTTAATTCTATAGTAAATACATAAATGAAAATTGCAGATTTTTTTAGAATTATCAAGCAAAACTGACTCCTCTATTTTCTTTTTAAACACTAGTCCAAGTTTATTAAGCTCAGGGGATGAAGTGCATCAGCATGGATATAGTGGAAATTTTGTGGAAATGATCAATAATTGTTCCGTTAAAGACTATTTGATTGATATTTGCGCATAAAATATACAATTGCTATATATTATTTATGTTTCATATTTTAATAGATTTGTTAATAAATTCCAATCAGCGAGTGCAAAATAACCGTGATGATCACATTAGGACGAGAGTAATGAATGAATTTTATATATTTTTGTAGTATATGGCAAATATGAATACTTTTTCCGAATTTGATATTTGTTTTGGCATACCAAGAGCTTCTGTATGGAGAATAATTAAAAGAATTAGTGTTTAGCGTATATCAATTGGACACTAATTTATAAAATACGCACTTGCTAATAATGCAAAAGTGGAAGTTTCGAACAAATTCCCGTTCGTATTAGTTGCATAGACCGTATACATGTAAAAATAAATGCACCAAACCATAGCAAATAGGATTATTTCAAAAGGAAGCATGACTGGCTTAATCTTGCAGGCAGTTTGTGATGAAAATGGATTTTTTATAAACGTGTATGTTGGAGAGCCCGGTTCCTTATGTATTGTTCTGTTTTAATTAAATAAATATATTCAACTTAATTTATATACATTAAGACTGAAAAGTTTTCGGAAATTCTCATTTAAAATTCGCGCGCTGTATATTTTTCGATATTTTAAGTTTATGTAGTTTGGCAGCACTGTCCTTAATTACTATGCCAAAAATGAGCGCGATCTGTCAGACAGTTCGTTTACGGCAGCTGTTGAAACCAGTTCACCTCAGTAGTGCGTTGCGAAATGTCTTCGACGGTCGTACGACCGTCCTGAAAGGCTTTGTACCACTCATAAACTTGAGTTTTCGATAAAACTGATTCCCCATAAGCCTTTTGTAGCATTCGCAACGATTCTGCACACGAAATTTCGTTCGAAACACAAAATTTGATGCAAACTCTTTGTTCAATATTTTTTTCCATTGTTTTTTTCGCAACGAACTACTGAGGTGAACTGGTTTCAACAGCTGCCGTAAACGAACTGTCTGACAGATCGCGCTCATTTTTGGCATAGTAATTGTCCTTAATTGCTGCCAAACTACATAAACTTAAAATATCGAAAAATATACAGCGCGCGAATTTTAAATGAGAATTTCCGAAAACTTTTCGGTCTTAATGTATATTCATTTCAAATTAATTGATTTTAATAAATTATCAAACACTTTTTCAATAATAATAAAACGTAAATAAATAAAGTAATAATTTTTGTTATAGTTATAGTTAAAGCATTACTTTAAACAAAGAAATAAATAATAATGACATATTAAATAAATAAGTACATAAAATAAATAATAAATAAATAAAATCAATAATAAATAAATATAAATGTAGATTTGTTTATAATTTTACTGCACCGTTGCATCGCATTTCCAACCTCATTTGCATTAAAATGCGTTCCACTTTTATCTTTTACATACATTCCACATTGAACCAGAAAGTGAACCAGATCAATTGCTGGTTCACCCCATTGTTTTTGTTTTGCATGTAAAATTGAGCGGATCATGTTTGCTGAAACGCAGCTATTATTGAATTGAGTTGATTGAATTATAAATGTGAACTAAATTAAATGAATTATAAATTTATTTATGTAAACTGTGTGAAATAAATAAATAAATTATGTGAAACGGACAAATTTAATTATATTATTATTGAATTTAGTTGATTGAATTATGAGTCAGCATGACATTGAGTTAAAAAGAAAAAAATTGTTTAATTAACTGCTGCTAATTTAATCATTTATTAAACAGTTAAAACTGTCATAATTCATTAGACTATTTTAATTCTTTAAAGCTTTAACTGTTTCATTTGCAGTAAAAATTATAGATCAAAGTATCTATTAGATAACCATCAAAAAAAACATAAGAAATCGATAGACTATGTAAACGAACTTTTTATAGTGAAAAAAATATAAGTGAAAAAAAAAACCAACATTAACACAACTTTTCAACAAAGATTGGCCACGAGCCAATACCTTGGCAATGTGCGTGAAGATAGCGTCGACGATAAGTCCAAAATGGAATTGGAACATTTTTCGCCGCATGAAAAACGCAGTATAGTTTAATTAAGGAAAAATTTATTATTTTATTAAATTTAATGCAGCAAAAGGCATTATTAAGTAGAAAATTGAATTAATTTACTATCTACATTCAACTTTTATGTGTAAATGATGTAATATGTATGAAAAATGAAAAATAAAAACCAGCCCCAAAAGATGGGGTCACTAATTTATTAATAACTTTTAAACTAGAGGTACCATTTTTTTCTTTTATGGCTCATTCGAAAGAGGATAAAATTATAATGTAAAATTCATATAATGTAAAATTTTGTATAGGTTGTTCGATTAACTTAGGAGCAGTGCTGCGATGAAGATAGAGATGTCATTTTCAAATATTATTTAATTAAAACTTTGTTACTTAACCAAAAATTATGAACTAAAAAGCTTATAACAATAAAAATTATGTTTGTTTTTCTAAATATAATCGCTTTTTACATAATATAGAAAAAATTTTCTTCAAAATAAGGAAAATAAAATTTTGTAAAAATAGGTTACTTTACAAAATTAATTATATCTTTAAAAGCAGAGGTACCCTTTTTCTGCAAATTAGCTTAATCGAAAGAGGACACATCAAGCTTTCAGTTGATGTAATAATATTTATAGATTGGTCGATTAACTTAAAAGTTATTGAGTGTCAAAGTTCAGAAATTAATTTTCCTTTAAAAACGACATTTTTCTTATAAAAAGCATATCCCAGAAGTCAGAAAACAGTTTATATATAAATAACTTTCAATACAATACTCTAATAAGCACAATTATTTGAAAAAAATCGAAATTAGTTTAATTTTATTAATTATTCAAAAATTTTGTACAAAGTTGGTTAATAGATGGCATACCATCTTAAATTAAATTCGCTGAAAAATTAAAATGGCACTGAAAAACATAATGTACAGTTGCAGAGTTATTGGTAAGTCCATAGTACTGCAAAAGAAAAGCTAACGTCGAATTTTTATTAAACTTGCTGCATCAAAGATATTATCAAAATAAGAAACTAGAATTTTTTCTAAAACGATTGATATACAATATTGTATATCTTATTCGATTAACAAATTATATATAATTAAATTAAATGTGAACTAACTTGGGCATGCACAACAGTTGAAATTGCGTTAATGATATATGTGGGATATTAAATATCAAAATATAGTTAGCGTCGAATTTTTATTAAGATTATTGCATCTAAGATATTATTTGAACAAAAAACTAGAATTTTTCTAAGCCAATTAATGTCTAATATTATATATATTGTTCGATTAACAAATTAAATAAAATTAATTAAATTATGCGCTAACTTGTGAATGCAAAACAGTTTAATTTGCATTGATGATAAATTTGAGAAATTTAATGTCAAAATATAGTTAGCGTCGATTTTTTATTACGATGTCATTTCAAATTTTAATTAATTAAAACATTATTATTTAATTAAAAACTATGAAATAAAAGACAGATAACAGTAAAAAATATGTTTGGTTTTCTAAATATACTTAGTTTTTATATAGTATAGAGCAAATTTTCTTTAAAAATGGAAAGCAAAAATTTGTAAAAACGAGGTTGCATTACAAAATTAATTATATCTTTAAAAGCAGAGATATCATTTTTCTGCAAATTAGCTTAATCGAAAGAAGACACTTCTAGCTTTCACTTGATGTATTCATATTTATAGATTGGTCGATTAACTTAAAAGTTATTGAGTGCCGAAGTTCAGAAACTAATTTTCTTTGAAAAGAAAAACCTTTTATCTTAAAAAATCATATACCAGAGGACAGAAAAATTTTAGTACAGAATAAACTTTGAATATAATACACTAATTATTACAATTATTTAAAAAAAATAGAATATTCACGTATTAATTACAATTAATTTAAATGTGCGCTTACTTATTTATGCACAACAGTTGAAATTGCATTGATAAGTGTGGGATATTAAATGTCAAAATAGTTAGCGTCGAATTTTTATTAAACTTGCTACTTCTAAGATATTATGTAAATAGAAAGCTAGAATTTTTTTAAGACGATTGATAATTAATATTATATATCTTACTCGATCAACAAATTAGGTATAATTAACTTAAAAATGTTGTCATTTTAGCCTGCACTATCGATACGTTTGTAAAAAATATTGCAATCAGCTGATTGTATTCTTGCGTAGAAACTGTAAACAAAGTAAATCAAAGTAGAAAAATTGTAAATATATCTTGGAATTAATAAAAAAGCTATATATAAAACTCTTCAGAAAAATGATATAATCTTATTCAATATTATTGACAAAATTAATTGAAAAAACAATCATTATAAGACATTGTTTGGATTAATCGCCTTTAAAATATTAATTGTTCATTGATATGTTTTTCTCTGACAAAGTGCTCTTATTTGTAAGAAACCCAAAATGCAAATAATTTTCCATAGTGATGACGAACAAAAGAAAATTCTTATCAGAAAAGCAGAAAAATTTGTTTTAATAATTTAATAATATGAATTTTTAAGAATGTATAATTATATTATAGGATATATTAATGTACCATAAGTATAATGAAATAAGTCTACCTTATGGTACATTACGCTGTAGAAGCGTATATTAGAGAAAACGTAATTATTTTTTATTTTATTTATTTATTTTATAACAGTAGCGGACTTTTAGTTTCATGTTTCTGGAAAAAAAGATGCAGTAGTTGATTTAATGATAAAGCGTGAAAGATTGTTTTTTTATTGTTTAAAATTTTTATTATATAAATGCAATTGTTTTCATATATAAACGGAAGTATGTTTATTAAAAAATGCATATATATTGCATTTTATTTAACTGTTACATGCAATTAAAATTCCTTTGAAATTTTTAGTAACACATTATATTTCGCTCTCTATTAAATTTAGCATACTGAACATGAGCATCAATAATTGTATGTGTTTTAACTCTTATGATTTAAATTAACCAATAGATAATCAAATCGCTTTTACAGTTTATGTCGCTATTGCAACGCGTCGCAATTTAAGTTCATGGTACAGTGCTGGCACACTGACGCAAACTAAAGCGCATGAAATGCAGATTACATTTGAAGTTTATGTAATATATTATGCATTAAAGTAAAATAAGTGAATATGATTAGAATAATGTAATAGATCTAATATATTTTATAATGTAACATATTTTATTGTTATAAAAGAGGATGTAAATTTTAATAGAGTTTTAATATAATTTATTAGTTCTAGTTATTCCTTCACTTAAAACACTCTACTTATTAAATAACAAAGAAACTGAACAGTTTTTGCAGAATATTATAACAAACAGAAAAACTCAGACTCATCTAACGGTATTCTGTCCCGTTAAAAATAAGAAATTGCAAAATTGCAAACACAATGTTGACACAACAAATTTGGTGTTATTTTTGTTTTTGTGAATTATTTTATTGTTTTAATGATATTTTTGATTAATTTTCAGTTTAATATAAAGGAAAATGTTTAAATTATTTGTAAACTTTTTAATTTTTTTTTTTTAATTTCAAAATTAAATCATTTTTATTGTGCATTTAATAGACATTTGTAACATTTTTTCGTTTTGCAAACACAATGTTGACAAACTGTAAATGTAATTGTTTTCATATACATATAAATGAAAATATGTATATTAAAAAATGCATATTGAGACTACTCTTTCAATAATACTCATGAATTATTTGATTATATTAAAATTCTATTAAAATTTACATCCTCTTTTATAACAATAAAATATGTTACATTATAAAATATATTAGATCTATTACATTATTCTAATCATATTCACTTATTTTACTTTAATGCATAATATATTACATAAACTTCAAATGTAATCTGCATTTCATGCGCTTTAGTTTGCGTCAGTGTGCCAGCACTGTACCATGAACTTAAATTGCGACGCGTTGCAATAGCGACATAAACTGTAAAAGCGATTTGATTATCTATTGGTTAATTTAAATCATAAGAGTTAAAACACATACAATTATTGATGCTCATGTTCAGTATGCTAAATTTAATAGAGAGCGAAATATAATGTTACTAAAAATTTCAAAGGAATTTTAATTGCATGTAACAGTTAAATAAAATGCAATATATATGCATTTTTTAATAAACATACTTCCGTTTATATATGAAAACAATTGCATTTATATAATAAAAATTTTAAACAATAAAAAAACAATCTTTCACGCTTTATCATTAAATCAACTACTGCATCTTTTTTCCAGCAACATGAAACTAAAAGTCCGCTACTGTTATAAAATAAATAAATAAAATAAAAAATAATTACGTTTTCTCTAATATACGCTTCTACAGCGTAAGTTACCATAAGGTAGACTTATTTCATTATACTTATGGTACATTAATATATCCTATAATATAATTATACATTCTTAAAAATTCATATTATTAAATTATTAAAACAAATTTTTCTGCTTTTCTGATAAGAATTTTCTTTTGTTCGTCATCACTATGGAAAATTATTTGCATTTTGGGTTTCTTACAAATAAGAGCACTTTGTCAGAGAAAAACATATCAATGAACAATTAATATTTTAAAGGCGATTAATCCAAACAATGTCTTATAATGATTGTTTTTTCAATTAATTTTGTCAATAATATTGAATAAGATTATATCATTTTTCTGAAGAGTTTTATATATAGCTTTTTTATTAATTCCAAGATATATTTACAATTTTTCTACTTTGATTTACTTTGTTTACAGTTTCTACGCAAGAATGCAATCAGCTGATTGCAATATTTTTTACAAACGTATCGATAGTGCAGGCTAAAATGAGTACATTTTTAAGTTAATTATACCTAATTTGTTGATCGAGTAAGATATATAATATTATATATCAATCGTCTTAAAAAAATTCTAGCTTTTTATTTACATAATATCTTAGAAGTAGCAAGTTTAATAAAAATTCGACGCTAACTATTTTGACATTTAATATCCCACACTTATCAATGCAATTTCAACTGTTGTGCATAAATAAGTTAGCGCACATTTAAATTAATTGTAATTAATATGTGAATATTCTATTTTTTTTAAATAATTGTAATAATTAGTGTATTATATTCAAAGTTTATTCTGTACTAAAATTTTATAATAAAAGGTTTTTCTTTTCAAAGAAAATTAGTTTCTGAACTTTGGCACTCGATTACTTTTAAGTTAATCGACCAATCTATAAATATTATTACATCAAATGAAAGCTAGAAGTGTCTTCTTTCGATTAAGCTAATTTGCAGAAAAATGGTATCTCTGCTTTTAAAGATATAATTAATTTTGTATCAAAGAAAATTAGTTTCTGAACTTTGACACTCAATAACTTTTAAGTTAATCGACCAATCTATAAATATGAATACATCAAATGAAAGCTAGAAGTGTCTTCTTTCGATTAAGCTAATTTTCAGAAAAATGATATCTCTGCTTTTAAGGATATTATTAATTTTGTAATGCAACCTCGTTTTTACAAATTTTTGCTTTCCATTTTTAAAGAAAATTTGCTCTATACTATATAAAAACTAAGTATATTTAGAAAACCAAACATATTTTTTACTGTTATCTGTCTTTTATTTCATAGTTTTTAATTAAATAATAATGTTTTAATTAATTAAAATTTGAAATGACATCGTAATAAAAAATCGACGCTAACTATATTTTGACATTAAATTTCTCAAATTTATTATCAATGCAAATTAAACTGTTTTGCATTCACAAGTTAGCGCATAATTTAATTAATTTTATTTAATTTGTTAATCGAACAATATATATAATATTAGACATTAATTGGCTTAGAAAAATTCTAGTTTTTTGTTCAAATAATATCTTAGATGCAATAATCTTAATAAAAATTCGACGCTAACTATATTTTGATATTTAATATCCCACATATATCATTAACGCAATTTCAACTGTTGTGCATGCCCAAGTTAGTTCACATTTAATTTAATTATATATAATTTGTTAATCGAATAAGATATACAATATTGTATATCAATCGTTTTAGAAAAAATTCTAGTTTCTTATTTTGATAATATCTTTGATGCAGCAAGTTTAATAAAAATTCGACGTTAGCTTTTCTTTTGCAGTACTATGGACTTACCAATAACTCTGCAACTGTACATTATGTTTTTCAGTGCCATTTTAATTTTTCAGCGAATTTAATTTAAGATGGTATGCCATCTATTAACCAACTTTGTACAGATTTTTTGAATAATTAATAAAATTAAATTAATTTCGATTTTTTTCAAATAATTGTGCTTATTAGAGTATTCTATTCAAAGTTTTTTATATATTAACTGTTTTCTGACTTCTGGGATATGCTTTTTATAAGAAAAATGTCGTTTTTAAAGGAAAATTAATTTCTGAACTTTGACACTCAATAACTTTTAAGTTAATCGACCAATCTATAAATATTATTACATCAACTGAAATCTTGATGTGTCCTCTTTCGATTAAGCTAATTTGCAGAAAAAGGGTACCTCTGCTTTTAAAGATATAATTAATTTTGTAAAGTAACCTATTTTTACAAAATTTTATTTTCCTCATTTTGAAGAAAATTTTTTCTATATTATGTAAAAGGCGATTATATTTAGAAA
Organism: Teleopsis dalmanni; assembly: GCF_002237135.1. NCBI lineage: Eukaryota > Metazoa > Arthropoda > Insecta > Diptera > Diopsidae > Teleopsis > Teleopsis dalmanni. The sequence goes on along the minus strand of NC_051846.1, from coordinate 120,091,707 downwards.
AACAAACATATTTTTTATTGTTAGAAGCTTTTTAGTTTATAATTTTTGGTCAAATAACAAAGTTTTAATTAAATAATGTTTGAAAATGACATCTCTATCTTCATCGCAGTACTCCTCCTAAGTTAATCGAACAACCTATACAAAATTTTGCATTATATGAAAGGTAATTTTATCCTCTTTCGAATGAGCCATAAAAATGGTACCTCTAGTTTAAGTTATTAATAAATTAGTGACCCCATCTTTTGGGGCTGATTTTTATTTTTCATTTTTCATACAAATTACATCATTTACACATAAAAGTTGAATGTGGATAGTAAATTAATTTAATTTTCTACTTAATAATGCCTTTTGCTGCATTAAATTTAATAAAATAATAAATTTTTCCTTAATTAAACTATACTGCATTTTTCATGCGGCGAAAAATGTTCCAATTCCATTTTGGACTTATCGTCGACGCTATCTTCACGCACATATACAAGTGATTCATGAATCATGCATGAGTATTACGTCACAGTCGGGAATTTGCTTGTGTTGTTTACTGGCTAGTGCCAAGATAGCAACGATGCTGGGAGGTCCGAGTCGGAAATGGAACACACAATTTTTCTAAGTTTATTAATTTGTCAATATTAGCTAAATTAAAGGTTTTTCTTGATATAAGAAATATGATTTAGATAGTAAATTCAATAATCTTTCATTTGGTATATACCTCATAATTGTATGTTGCGCAATAGCTGATATATTCACAAAATGAAAGAACCTAATTTTTAAAAAATTATTTTGTTTTACTTAAAAAGTTATTAAAAAACAACTAAGTGTTCCATGGACCTGCACACACATGCATTTGAAAGGCAACAAATCAGGCTTTCAAATAAAGTAAAAATCAATCGTATACGTGGAATTTGCACAAAAACATGTTAAATATCAATGTCTTATCTCCCTCCAGATGACACATTTGAAAAAAGCAAAAACGCAAAATGATCAGAAACACATCACGAAATATAATTTTAAATCGTCAACCGATTATTTTATATTTATCATAAAAATATGATAAAAAATAACCTTTTTTTACCTTATTTTACTCTAACATAAATATCATCGCGTGCAAAAGTCCAATGGCAATAAGGATATTTTTCCTTTAAAGACATATATATCACCTTTCCAATATGATCAAAATTAAGAAAATCGTATGCACAGTTTTTCCAAATCATAGTTCTTATTTCAAGAAGAAGCTTTATTTAGCTAATATTGACATATTAATAAACTTTGAAACATTTTTTGTTCCGGTTTGGACCTACCAGCATCGTTGCTATCTTGGCGCTGGTGTTTACTGTGCATATGATTTGTTACTATAGCAACTTCTACTTTTATGCACATAAAATATTCAAGAACGCAAAAATCAAAAACTTAAAATTTACACCCTGTCTAGTCATAAGCTTTTTTATGATGTTTTGAGTATTAGTCTTTTTCTTTACAATAATTATTACTTATATTTTATCAAATACTAACAATGTCTTTTACGAGGTGATGCTAATTTATTCACTTAAATAAATTGCTTTAAAAAATTAATACAAATTTTGTTCAAATTATTGTAGTTTACGATTTATTTACTTATTTACACACGTAACAATTCATATAATATATATTTTATTTTTTTTAACTATTTATAAAACATTACTGTTTAATTTTAGCGCACAGACTGTCTTTCTTTACACACTTTTCAAAGAGAACAAAAAAGGCTTTTTTTTACAATAGAATTCAAGTTGCAAATTAACATGCGTACGAATAATTGAGTGCGAATGTCAAGAGCTGAAAGCTCAAATGAGTAAAAGAAATGACTCAAAACTGGTATTGATCTTGCTCTACATTATTCGTACACATGTTAAAATGCTTACAAACTCAACTTGCTAGATCTACCAAAGCACCGTGCTCCAACATCCCGCCCCCCTTGAAAGGATTTCAAGCTGGCAATAGTGCAAGTTTGTGGATTGGTCGACGGATGACTCCTTTGGATGTCTGCAGATGGACTACGCGAATATGCTTATCTGGACCGTTTACACAGTGAATGATTCTTCCCATCAGCCAACGTTGTGGGGGCATATTATCCTCGTGGATTATTACTAATGTTCCATTGCTGACGTTTGATTGTTCCTTTGTCCATTTGGTACGTGTCTGCAGCTCGTTTAGATAATCTCGAGCCCATCGGCGCCAGAAATGATGTTTTACAGCCTTCACACGGACCCACTTATCTGCTAGTGGCAATTTATCATATTGAGATGTTGATTCCGGTAATGTCTTAAGTGGGCCGCCGATAAGAAAATGTGCTGGTGTCAATGCATCATAGTCGCTTGGATCGCAAGACAGCGGTGATATTGGTCTCGAATTAAGTATGGCCTCGATTTCAATCAGTACTGTTCCAAGTTCCTCAAACGTAAGACGAGTGTTTGCAAGGGTTCGGTTCAGATGGCCCTTAGCAATTTTCACAGCCGCCTCCCATAGCCCACCGAAGTGAGGCGTCCTAGGCGGTATAAAATTGAAATTGATGAATTGGTTGGTGCAAAAAGTCTGCAAATTAGATTGGTTAGTTTTATTAAATAAAAAGTTTTTCAAGTCAGCCAGCTTGTTGCTAGCACCAACAAAATTTGTTGCATTATCGCAGTAGATATCTGATGGCAGTCCCCTTCTGCCGATCAATCTTTTTAGTGCTGCGATAAAGGCGTCCGTAGTTAAATCTGACACTGCCTCGATGTGTGCCGCCTTTGTTGATAAGCAGACGAAGATAGCTATATACGTTTTGAATGGGGCTTTTTCCCGAATACCAAGATACGTTAATACTGGCCCACAAAAATCTACTGCTGTACGAGCGAACGGCCTACTGGGTGTGACGCGTTCAATAGGAAGGTTACCCATTATTTGACCAAGCAATTTCGGTTTGTAACGCACGCAGTGAATGCAAGACCGAACCGTTCGACGCGCAATATCGCGAATGTTTAGTATCCAAAACTTAAGTCGAGTAAGGGCGATTAATGCCTTGGCTCCTGCATGATAGTTGCTCAGATGAAGATGCCGAACGTACAATTCCACAAAATAACAGCCTTTAGGCAATAGAATCGGATGTCGCTGACCCCTGGCAATGTCACTAAGTGCGAGACGCCCTCCTACCTTTAAGAGTTGATAACCTGACGCTTCCTCCAAGAATGGGTTTAGGTGCTTGAGTGACCCTTCCACTGGGTTACCTCGCTGTAGGCCTTGTATATCCTGAGAAAAAAAATGATTTTGGATAATCCAAACAATACAATGCAGTGCTTTTTGTAATTGCATAGGTTGAATGAACTCTACGTCAGCTTTCTCTTTATACTTGGTTAACTGATGGAATCGATGTAGTTGCGCTACTATTCGTAGTATTTTAGTATAGGAGCCATACCTTGATATAACTGTCAGCAAATAATTTTCTTTAGTTACCTGAGTAAACGCATGTTTTCTTCTTTCCTTATTGACTACTTCCATATCTAAATTGCTATGTTCTGGTTGAGGCCAATGTTTTCTTTCACGTAATAAAAATTCTGGTCCAGTGAACCACGTAGACTCCGTTAGTTGGCGATTGGTACAACCACGAGAAACAATATCAGCTGGATTAATTTTTGTAGATATTTGCTGCCACTGACCAGCGCGAGTTATATCTTGGATTTCAGCCACACGGTTGCCTACAAAGGCAGACAGAGTCGAGGAATGTTGTTTCAACCAATGCAGAACTATTTGGGAATCCGTCCAAAAAAATGTTTCTCCTTCGAGGTGAGCGAGTGTCGGCTGAATTTTTTGTAATAACCTGGCAAGTAGTAACGCACCACATAACTCTAACTTAGGCAACGATTTCCTCTTTATCGGAGCTACGCGGGATTTTGCAGTAAATAGTTTGACTGTCACGTTACCTGACTTATCCTGAGAACGAAGATAAATGCAACATCCATATGCTCTTATTGAGGCATCACAAAATCCGTGGATGTCTACTTGTTGAGGGCCTATTGTTAGGCAAAATCGCGGTATCTTCATAGAAGAAAGGGTATGGAGGTCTTGAACGAACGTTTCCCATGCAGAGTGAAGAGCTTGAGGTACTGACTCATCCCAATTCAAACGAAGCAGCCAGAGTTCTTGCATAATAATTTTTGAAACAAGTACAAGTGGAGCGAGTAACCCAAGAGGATCGAACAGTGATGAGGCCAGTGATAGAATAGAACGTTTTGTTACCGTACGACTAATCGGGACATTGAAAGAGAATAGAAACACATCATGAAGTTGATGCCATTTGATGCCCAATGCGCTAGTGATCGTATCCGAACCCAGATCCCAACTCTTCGTTGTAGTGTCGCTTACAAAATCCACATGATTAGAATGCCATTTATCCAATTCAAAACAACCTTCCTTCAGAATTGCAGTCAGTTGATGTTTAATTTCGACAAGTTCTTCACTGGAGTCGGCTCCGCCAATAAAATCATCCACAAAAAATGACGATTTAAGAAGTGGAGAGCCTAATGGGTATTTGTCTTTATATTTATCGGCCAAATATTGTAAACTTCTAGTTGATAAAAACGGCGCCGATGCTGTGCCATAAGTGACAGTATTGAGTTCGTAAGTACTAACAGGCTCCGCATCTGTGTCTCTCCAGAGGATATATTGAAACCTTCGATCTCCTTTATCCACCAAAATTTGTCGGAACATCTTTACGATGTCGGCTGTCAGAGCATAACGGTATAAACGAAACTGAAGAAGGAGCAGATATAGTTCCGGATGAATGGTAGGGCCTACCAGCAAAATGTCATTTAGCGCACGACTAGATGAGGTTGGACATGATGCGTCAAAAACTACTCTCAACTTTGTTGACGTGCTGGAAGGCTTCAGAACACAATGGTGAGGGATATAGTAATGCGGTTCGTTCAATTTGGGATCTTCGACGCGCGTCATATGCCCTAACTCCAGATATTGTTTCATGAACTCCCAGTAATCGCGTTTTAATGCAGGATTGGATGATAAGCGTCGTTCTATACCTAGAAGTCGACGCAAGGCAATGCTGTGTGTCAGACCGAGGGTGGTTGGTGGTTCCTTAAATGGTAATCGAACTACAATTCTTCCGTCCATAGCTTGTCGAACTGTTTCTTGATAGGAGGTCTCGCACTTCGCTTGTTCTGGTGACCACGATTTTTCAGCTGATTGTACTTCCTCTATCTTCCACATCATTTCTAGTTGTTTGGATACGGTATCATCTAGTGACATTAGGCAGTTTGCAACTGTGGGATTATCGAGAACACCTTGACATCTACCGGATACCACCCATCCAAACAATGTTTTTTGCAGGACTGGAAGATTCACACCCAGTTTAATTTGACCGATGGATAAAATGTCAAAGAAGCTTTCTGTGCCTAGTAAGAGATCGATACGTTTGGATTTAAAAAATAGTTCATCTGCGAGTGAAGTATTCGGCGGGAGGTTCCATGATGATACATCAATTTCTGAGCTTGGCTGGTAAGCAATATGAGGAGTAACGCAGAAGTTGAGATCCAGCTCAAGATTTGAATGACGTGACTTTACGATAGTGGATGTTTGATGCTTTATATTAGCAAATGTGCTGCCTATACTTGCCACATGTACCGGCCGCTTGTATTTGACCAAATTAAGATTTTTTGAGAATTCCTCTGTTATAAAATTAACCTGCGAGCACGAATCGAGTAACGCTCTCCCCACTTGATAACCTCCAACTGAATCTTTCACCAAAACCAGCGCCGTAGCTAAAATTATTTGTTCATTTGAAGACATATCAAGATGAGAGTGACTGGCAACATTGTTATTGGGCAACAGAGTTTGCCTTGTGGTATTTAGTGAATCCGAAACCTGGTCATTGCTATTGGGTTGGTGCAAGAGTGTGTGATGTGACTTTGCGCATATTCGGCATTTGAATGATGATGTGCAATTGGCCACTCGATGCCGGGGCGATAGACAGTTAATGCAGAGTTTCAAACATTTCGCCTTCTCAAATCTTTGGTTAACTTCCATAGATTTAAAACGAGGGCATTTCTGCACTAAATGTTCATGACTTGAACAAAGTAAGCAGGACTGGGTGGAAGTAGCTGTAGCGAACGAATACTGTTTAGGACGATTGATGGGTTTGGCCTTAATATTGTTGGCTTTACGATGTACCGATAGATGGTTGTATGGCTTGTGATCGAGAGATTCTAGAAACTGACAATGTCTGTCAAGCAGTGCTAAACAGTCGTTCCAACTAGGCAGAGTGGTGAGAGATAGTGCCTCCTTCCATTTCCTACGTGTAGTTTCATCCACCCTCTGCATTACCAATGAAATGAGTATTGCCTCACATATTTGTTTTTCAGAGCCTAACGTGCAGAGTGAACCGTACAGTACAGACACATTATCGATTAGGCTGCGAAGTTGGTGGCTAGACTGATCCGAAACCACTGGCAAATCAAATAAAGCTGTAATGTTTTCTAAGAAAATCAGCGTACTGTTGTCATACCGTGTTTTAAGTCGCTCTAAAGCCTTCGGATAATTTTCATTACAAATGGGGAATGCCTGCACTGTTTCTAATGCTTGGCCCGTTAGACAATTTCGTAAATGGTTAAATTTTTCGATGTTGGTTAGACACGCTTCTCGATCAATAATTTGGACGAAAGAATTG
>NC_051846.1:120035435-120084925 GCF_002237135.1 Teleopsis dalmanni | reverse complement strand
GACTTAAATAAACCAGTCATTGAAAAGGAACTACTTGCAATACATTGGGCAATAAACTATTTCAGACCATACGTGCATGGCAAACACTTTTACGTTGTTACTGACCACAGACCCTTGATTTCATTTTTTGTCCACAAGAATCCTTCTTCAAAAATGACAACGATTCGGATCGATTTATCAGATTATGATTTTGAAATAATATATAAAAAAGGAAAAATTAACACTAATGCTGATGCCCTGTCTAGAATTAGAATAGACAGTAACATTTTAAGGAATTTGATACCTACAACCGAAGACAAGATGTCCAGCCGAAAATTGAATAATCCGGATGAAGACGAGGAAACTATATGTCATGTAAAAGAAAAAGCTAAAATATGTATAACGACTAGAAGTAAAGCGCGCGTCGCAGCAGCCAATGATAGCTCTGCCAATAAAACTACCGATATGAATACACAAAAAGAGGCAAAACCAATTGAGCCTGATCAACTTTACTGTTGGGATTGCACTTCTATTAGTGATATTCGAGGTATGAAAACACTGCAGTTTAAAATTATAGGTAAAGATAAAGATGAATTCATAAGATATAATGACAAAAAAGTTACAGTGGAATTACGCGAAATACCTCCGAAGCCGATTTCGATTATGGTGAAGCTGATTTCCGAACTACAAAAAATAAATATAACAATGCTAGCGCTAAGCGATGAAGATATAATAATAACATCCATGGATAAAAACAAATTTAAAGAAATGTTTAATAAGTTGCAACGTGAAATGAAAAGTAAAAGTCGACAAAAATTGAAACATAGCTGACATCATGAGAAGATTCAGATTAATTGAGGAATATCATGACAATCCTCATAGCGGACATTTAGGAGTTCGCAAAACTTTTATCAAACTAAAGCAAAAATACACATGGAAAAAGATGAAACAGATGGTTCATAAATATGTAAGCACTTGTGAAAAATGTCAAAGGAACAAACAAATCCGACAAAACCGTGAGGAATTTCAAATTACTTCAACTCCGAGTACAACCTTCGAAACAGTAGAAATTGATACTGTTGGACCATTACGACCATCCAATGGTTACAGATATATATTAACAATGCAATGTGAATTAAGTCGATTCATAATTGCATATCCAATCATAAACAAAGAAGCCAAAACTATAGCTAAAACTTTAGTAGAACAACTCATACTGAAATTCGGCTCCTTTAAGATTTTAAAATCTAATAGAGGAACAGAATTCGTAAATGAATTGCTAGCTAAAGTTACAGAAATTTTAGGAATAAAACAATTTTTTTCAACTCCATACCTCCATAAAAAACAGAACGAAATATATGCTAAAAATTTTTAAATAAAAGCTTTTTAATTTTGTTTGCTAGCCGATAAACAATTTTATTTCTAAATAAAAACTTATGAGACAAACCTAAAGTAGCTAATTTGAAAAATAAGACACTCCTAGGTATAGTGTCAAATGCACATGAAAAATCCACAAAAAAGGCATATGTTTTTTTATTATTATTTAAATTTTAGTGTATAATAGAGGTTAGATTAAAAGTATTATCAACAGTTGAGTAAGATCTCCGAAATCCAGCTTGGTATTCATTTAAGATATTATTGAGCTCAACCCAGCTATTCATACGCGAAAGTAGTATACCAGTAAATATTTTATATATAGAGTCCAGGAATGATAATCCACTATAATTTGTAACTATATTGGGATCTCCTCTTTTAAACATGGGTTGAATTTTCGATTCTGAAAACGAAGAAGTTATGATATCGTGAAGAAATATATAATTATACAGCGTAAGTAACTCGTTAAGAAAACTAGAAGGAGCATTTTTGTAGAACTCATAAGGAATACTGTCGTTACCTGAAGCTTTATTAGATTTGGTGTTTGCAAGCACAAGCTGGAGTTCACGAAGTTCAAAAGGTGAATCAAGGAAAGAATTGAGAAAAGGTGGAAGACACCAAGAGATAACGAAAGTCTTCACACGAAAATGTGAAGACGAAAGTCTTCACATTGTAGAGAATTAGCTACTTTCAGGGAACTGCTTTTCAAATTTTTTGCTAGATTCCACCAGTCAGAAGCATTTTTAACAGTATTAAGTGCTTTAATATTTTTTAATTGTCATTAAAGTTTTTTATTACGGCAGAGGTATGCATATCGAGATCTGAGTGCAAAGTAAGAAGTACGATGGGTTTCTAGATTGTATTTTCGAACTAAATTAAGAAAATGAAACTTTTTTTTTCTAAGTTTATTACACTGGTTATCAAACCATTCATTCATCAAATCAAGTTGTCATTTTTAGCCGTTCTCTGTATTTACCTGCCCACGCTTCTTTCCAACGCATTTCTTTCGGAACTTGTACGTTATTCGGAATTACCTCCAAACTTGATGGAAAACGAAACTCAATAACCAGCGGCATGTGATCAGAGTATGATTTGCAAAGAACATGTATGTTAAAGAGCTTATATATCTAAGTAACTGAAATGAACAGATACAGAAATCAACAACAGTTGCCCCATTTGGTCCCACATATGTAAATTCTCTATCTTCATCTCCTCGACACTTACCGTTAATTATAACACCACCGATGTCCTCCAGAAAGCCTAGAAGTTTTCTTCCCTTGGTGTCAAGCTTCACATCTTTTGATACTCTTCTTACCGCAATAAATGGGGAATCGGATAATAATTTACCATCAACTACTTGATTATCTGCTAAATGGGCATTTAAGTAGCCAACAATACAGTAAACGGGTTTATTAAAATAGTTTCAAAATTGCTTCAGTTCAGAAAAGTCTTCCCATTTCCCATTTTGTGCAATTTAAATAACGTGGAATGAAAAAACAATCAACTTTGTTAGTACAAGAATATAGTACAACATTATCACTAAAGTTTAGAAATTTAAGAGAAATTATTTTCTTTACACATTTTTATAACCATAAAGTCAACCACCACTAGCTCTGCCAGCAATATGGATTTTAGACGCTCCCACCCAGCACCATATATAATCTTGAAAGAAATAAGCAAAGTTATCTTGGTTTTCGACCAGTACATGTGTTTCAAATCGAAAAAATATATCATATACTGTTCAATCATGAACATAAATTTATTTTTATTTAATTATTTTAATTATATTATATTATTTTAGTTTATTATTATCGCTTAAAAACCTTATCACTTAAATTCTTAGAATAGAACTAAGGAAAAATATAGGTAAATAGTAACATTTTTTCATAATAAAATATATTTATAAAAACAATAGAAGGAAAATCCCTAGTGTTGGGACTTCCGTCCTTTTTCAACCCTTTTTTAACTTTTTTGCCAACAATAACAAAATGTAATACAGTCCATTAAAAATTATATTATTATAACCTTGATGTAAAATTAATCTTAAAATATTTTTGTATAAATACAGAACGTTGTTTTAAATAAAATCAGTATCTTACAAATGCTCAAACCGTTCAGTAGTTTTATTTCTGAACATTTGGTCCTTCGAGCCTTAGCGTTTTCCCTCACCCGTGGTAAGAGACCTAAGGATATATAAAAAAAAATTACCAGAACTTATATTGATGCGAAATATATTCTTCCAAAAAGGAGAAATATATCAACAAATAGAAGATTTGTTTGTTTGGTATCCTCCCGATACCATAAACAGCGCTTAGTGGCCGAAGTGCTGCAGCGTAGGAAGCCGTGCATCCTTGAAGGGCAGCGGCAGAAAAAACAAAAATATACATTTAGTTAGAAATTTTGTAAGGTCAGGGCGGCGTTTTACTGACGCATTCTGATCAGGGTCGGAGGCGTTAATCGCTATAGACACCAATAGGAATTTAAAATTGTAATATTAGGTAGAAATAGGGTCAATCCAACGGGAGTAACGGCGGCAGTGACCTTTTACTAATAGAAAACGGCAGCTAGGACACGACGGCAGCTAAGAGACAGCGGCAGCCAAAAAGACAGCGGCAGCTACGACACGACGGCAGCTAAGAGACAGTGGCAGCCAATAGACAGCGGCAGCTATCCACCTCAGAAGAGGATTAAAAAAATTTTTTTACTCGATAAAGAAGTAGAGTATCTCAAAAAAAAAATATAATAACTTTCATAAAGATTTAAAAAAAAAAACAAATATGGCACAAAAATTAAAATTGTATGAATCACTGAAGAAGATAGGAGAAGAAATAATAGCTGCAGTAGAAAAAATAAAAGAAAAAGGACTACGTAAGACAGCCGATAAAATAGAAAAAGTGGAAAAAAACTGGAAAAAATTTCAGGCCAACCACGAAGAACTACAGAAACAGATGAGTACTTTAAAGAGTGTTGGTTCGATACGGTCAAAAAGTATTATAGGAAGATGTTAGAAACCGATAATACCACTGAAACAACGGAAAAAGTCAACAAAGAAGAAAGTGAAGCGGATAAAATATCAGAAGACAATGATATAACTATAGTTGACACTAAAAAAGAGGTTAAAAAAATCAGTAAATTAGAAACCAGATTAATGAGGCTTATTGAAGACTTGCAAGAAGATTTAGATGCAATGTTAGAAATTCATTACAACAACGAACTTGAAGTACCAGATTGGCGAATAGAAGACTTAAAAAAACAACAGAAAAGTATAGAGATTATATATAATGACACACTGAAAATAAGTAAAGATGGCAGAACAACATATAAACAGATCAATATCCAACTAAACGTTATACTTTATCAATTAAATGAAAGTAAAAAAGCGGAACTGGTGGTAAAAAATAAATTGGAGACGGTAAAGCTAGAACCATTCAAGATGCCCACATTCGATGGAGATGTAAAAGAGTGGAACACATTTTCTAATTTGTTTCATGAAGCTATATGTACATATAAGAGATATACCAGACTCCGAAAAAATGTATAGATTGAAGGCAGTAGTAAAAGGTGAAGCTGGCAGACTAATCCAGCATATGAATGCATCTGAGGCAAATTATAAAATAGCCTGGGAAATGCTACAAAAAAGATACAATAACAGAAGGTGGTTATTCAGAACACAAGTAGATCAATTACTTGACCAACCATCTACAACAGTAGGGGATGCTAAAAGTATAAGGCAGCTAACGGACACAACAAACGAATGCATTAATACAATAAAAGGGATGGGTATCGACATAATAATGCAGAACCTTTAATAGCACGAATAATATTAAGAAAGCTGGACAAAGAAAGCTTGAGGATGTATGAGTTAGGCGCCAAAAACCCAACTGAAATACAAAGCTTAGATGAGGTACAAAAATTATTAGAATACCAATTCCAAGCACTAGATGCGATAAAAAATAAAGATACAGGTGATAAAAAGATTAATTATCCGAAGAAAATATGTGCTTACTGTAATAAGGCGGGACATACAACGAACGAATGCAGAAAATTTTCAGCAATGTCAAATATTGAAAGACGATTACCAGTAAATCAGCAAATAAATACATCTACAAACATTAGCTGTTCATTTTGTAGAAAACAGGGGCACAAAATATACAATTGCTCATCATTTAGTTCATTGCCTATCAGCAATAAAAAAGCATTTCTAAATGCTAACGACACATGTAAAATTTGCCTGAGCCATACAGATCAAGACAAATTCATATCAAAGTACACGTGTAAGATATGTAATAGTAGAGATCATCATACCTTGCTACATAATAAGCATCAACAAGAAAAAAAGGATAAAACAACAAAAAACAAGGTGATCGCAGTAACAAAAAAAGACAAAAGCGAAGTAGTATTACTACCAACAGCAATCGTTAAAGGAAAAACAATTAGAGGAGAATATAAAGAACTACGGGCGCTTATAGACCAAGGATCCCAAGCATCAATGTTATCAGAAGAAGCTGTTCATATCTTAGGTTTACAAAAGGTAAAAACTGAAATTCAATTAACTGGGCTTGCTGAAACTTCAGTAGGGCAAGCAAATTCAAAGGTCATAATGGAAATAAAATCCAAAATTAATAATATAAATATGAAAGAAGAGTTTATAGTCATGAACAAGCTAATTAGACCATTGCCAGACAAATCAATAGACTATAATAAGAATCAGTGGAAAAGCTACAACTTGGCGATCCTGAATTATTGAAAACAAAACAAATCGATTTAATAATAGGCAGTGACATTATCCCGAAAATAATAAAGAAAGGGTTCAAGAAAATTAATGGAATTATCGCCCAAGAAACAATATTTGGATGGATAATATCAGGCAAAGTATTAGAGAAACCAGCAAAAAGAAGCAAGACAACAATTACAACAAAAAACATAGAAAAGTTTTGGGAACTAGAAGAAGCAGATAACACAATCAATGAAAAAACAGCAGAAGATGAAATATGTATGCAGTTTTATGATGACACCACTAAAATAGACGGCGACAAAAAATTTATAGTGAAACTTCCATTAAAAAAAGATGCCACACTAGGTGAATCTAGAAATCAAGCAATGGCAAGATTCTTTAACCAAGAGAAAAAAATGAGTAATGAGAAAAGAATTGAATACATAAAATTCATGCAAGAATATGAGCAGTAAGGACATATGGAAAAAGTAAAAGATAATACAATAGGAAAATATTACCTACCGCAGTGATAAGAGAATCAAGCCGCACTACAAAACTAAGGGTAGTATTCGATGCATCAGCAAAATCGACAAATGGAAAAAGCTTAAACTACATAATGATGACGGGGCCAAGATTACAGCAGAATATATTTGATATATTAATGAAATGGCGATTATGGAAATTCGTCGCTTCAGCCGATGTAGAAAAAATGTTCAGGCAAATAAAAATTGCACCAGAAGACCAAGATTACCAAAGAATTTTATGGAGAGAAAATCCAAAAGAAAAAATTATGGAATATAGTTTAACAACAGTTACATATGGGACCACAGCTGCACGTTTTCTAGCAGTACGAACACTCCATCAAATTGCTGATGAGTCAGAAGAAAATAAAGATATAAAAAATAGCATAAAAAAAGAATTCTACATGGATGACTTAATGACAGGAGCTAATTCAATATCGGAATGCAGGCATAAGATAAATAAAATTAATAAAACTTTAAGTCTTAGAGGATTTCAGCTCAGGAAATGGATGTCAAATCATGAATCGATACTGGAATTACTACCAGATGACAACGAGATAAAAATACTCAATATACATGAAGATGAATCAATAAAAACCTTAGGACTTAAATGGAATCCAATAAAAGATAACTTCCACTTTACTATAAAAATGCAAAATATAAATAAATGGACGAAAAGAATGATACTTTCAAACACAGCGCATATTTTCGATCCATTAGGCTGGCTGACACCAGTAACAGTCACGGCTAAAATATATATGCAAAAAATATGGCTAAATAAATTTGACTGGGATGATGAGCTCAATGATGATTTACAAAAAGAATATGTTAAATATAAAAAAAAATATGCAAAACATAGATGAAATAAAAATACCAAGATGGATAGGAACTACAAATTCAAAAACTTGGGAATTTCATGGATTCTGCGACGCATCAGAAGCAGCATACGCGGTTGTTATATACATCAAAATTGGCTCATCTGTAAAATTACTAACAGCTAAAAGTAAAGTATCGCCGATAAAAAACAAAAAGACGAAAGAAATCAGCAGAGGAAGTAGAATTATTCAATTAACACAGTGAACGAAAATAAATAGTACAGTATCGTAGTGTACTGCTCATATCCGAAACACATCAAAAAATTTTTAAAGTTTGTGTCCGCGAACACAAACTTTATTTTTAGAGTTTGTGTACTTTTCACGAAGGTAGTGCTCATTATAACGATCTTTTCACGAAGGTAGTGTACTTTTAGTTATCTTTTGCCGAAGGTAGTGTACTTTTTAGTGATCATTTTGCTAAGGTAGTGGTTTTTTAGCGTTTGTCGAACAAAACGATTTGGAAACGTTTGTAATATGCATTGTTGTTGGTTCGTTTGCATAAGAAGAAGAAAAAATTTTGTTTGCATTTGTATTGCATGTATTTTGTTTGTGTTTTTAAATAAAGATATTGTGTATGCATTTATTGGTGCATATTTAATATTAGGGGATGAATTACATAGATATAATATCTTATTGCGGTTGGATGATTTGTATTATATTTATAATGCCAATAAAAGGCAAAAAAACAAAATTTTAAAATTGTTTATATAATGCAGTAAAAAACTAAAAAAATATTTTAGAAATTTCTGAATATCATATATAATATTTAAATGATTGCGTAGAAATATATAGATTTTATGGTAACAATACGTACGTATATACATACACTCCGTTTCACATGAATAGCACACTTCGTTTTTGCATTATTATTTGCTTATCTATCAATGATCTCATGACTTTGTTATAATAATTGTTGGGTTTTTTTGTTTGTTTCCTTATGTAGTCTCCTCCAAAAAAAATTAGAACTGCAGAAATGTACCGTTAAATTTTCCCGTTATTTTCTTTTGAATTTGCATCAATAACTAGTATGTATTTCGTTTCACTTGAATAGCACATTTGGTATCCAATTTAATTTATGAGTAGCAGCTCACCACAATATTAAGTTTTTTTTATTTATTTGTGAGTTTTAAATACAGTGTGACGATTTAAATTAATAATGGGTCGTGGTAATGTTTTAACCAACGAAGAACAGGTCAAAATAAAAAGCTTCATTGATTCTGACCTGTCTGTAACTCAAATATCAAAAAAAATCGGAAGAAGCAGAAAAGTGATATACAATTTCATTCAAAATGATCTTAACTATGGAAAAAATATGAAAGGCCGTGTAAAAAGCGTCCTCAGCTATGCAGATAAGCGGGCTATTTTGAGGCAAGCTTCGAATTCGCATGATTCGGTTAACAAAATAAGGTTAAAAGCTGGTGTCAATGCAAGCAAAACTACCGTATGGCGGGTTATTTCGAATGCCCAACATCTAAAACGGCTTAAATTAAAAAAAAACCACCACTTAACCCTATACGTAAAGAAGCTCGGTTGACTTTTTGCCGTGCCAACATGTCATGGAGCAAGGAGTGGAATCGCGTTGTTTTCTCTGATGAGAAAAAGTTTAATTTGGAAGGGCCCGACGGTTACAATTATTATTTTCATGATTTGAGGAAAGAAACTCATCAGTTGAAGCGTTTACACAGTAGAATGGGCGGAGTTATGGTTTGGAGAGCCATATCTTACTATGGCACTTGTGAACTCCAATTCTTAAACACAACTATGAACGCAAAATCGTACCAAGGAGTTTCAGAAAAAGCTTTTCCTTCATTAGAGAATCTTTTTGGACAATTGCCGTGGACTTTCCAACAAGACAACGCCCTAATACATACTGCTCGTGTTGTAAAATCGTTCATTGAATCCAGAAATGTTGCTGTTCTGAACTGGCCACCATACTCGCCGAACCTTAACATAATAGAAAATGTTTGGGGATGGCTGGCTAGAAAAGCGTATGAATCTGGAAAACAATATTCAACAAAAACTGAACTAATTGAAGCAATTCAACGAGCATGGGCTACAATTTCCCTTGATTATATTAAAATTTTGTATGATTCACTTCCCGATAGGATCTATGAGGTTATATTAAACAAGGGAGGTTCAACTCATTACTAAAATGTTAATTTTAACAAATTAATCCGTAATAATAAATAAATAAACTGTCCCTAGTGCATAAAATAATTAAATTTATTTAAAAAACAAAAATGTGCTATTCAAGTGAAACGAAATTTTTATGCTATTTATATACTTATTTAGTTTGTCATCTCTTAATATAAAAATTATTGAAAAAATGCAAGTTTTTTTATTTTTATAATAAAGATTATTAATCACACTACCTATAAAATCTAAAAAAAAATTGTTTTATTTCAATAGTTTAAAAGATATAAAGAAAAGAAATTAAATATGTGAAGCGTGCTATTCAAGTGAAACGGAGTGTATATATTCTTATTAAAAATCAATAAAATATTAAGTAATAAAATCTATATATTCCGGTACAATACGTACAATAAAATCTATATATTCCTGTATAATAATTTAAATATTATATATGATATTCAGAAATTTCTAAAATATTTTTTTAGTTTTTTACTGCATTAAATAAACAATTTTTAAATTTTGTTTTTTTGCCTTTTATTAGCATTATAAATATAATACAAATCATCCAACCGCAATAAAATATTATATCTATGTAATTCATCCCCTAATATTAAATATGCACCAATAAATGCATACGCAATATCTTTATTTAAAAACACAAACAAAATACATACAATACAAATGCAAACAAAATTTTTTCTTCTTCTTATGCAAACAAACCAACAACAATGCATATTACAAACGTTTCCAAATCGTTTTGTTCGACAAACGCTAAAAAACCACTACCTTAGCAAAATGATCACTAAAAAGTACACTACCTTCGGCAAAAGATAACTAAAAGTACACTACCTTTGTGAAAAGATTGTTATAATGAGCACTACCTTCGTGAAAAGATCGTTATAATGAGCACTACCTTCGTGAAAAGTACACAAACTCTAAAAATTGTTGAATTGTTTCGGACTTTTTTTAATGTACTGTTCGTTTAGTGTTTTTTAACAAAGATGACAAACAGTACACTATGTTTTGTACTTTAGTGTTTGTTTTCGTTCACTGAATTAACACCATTTACAGATGAAGAAGGTATATTAAGAGTCGGAGGAAGGCTAACTAACAACGAACTAACTGAAAACCAGAAACATCCAATCATTCTGGTTAGAGACAAATACACGGAATTAATAACAGAACAAGCACACTATAAAACACTGCATGGCGGAAACTCGCTAATGGAAGCATACATAAAAAGACGCTACTGGGTAATAGGTATTAAAAAATAATTAAGAAAATATGCGGTAACTGTGTGAAATGCATTAGATTTAAACAAAGTTTCGCAAATCAAATAATGGGAAACCTGCCAAAATATAGAGTAACTCAAAACTATTCATTCGAACATACAGGAATATACTATGCTGGACCAATACAAATGATATGTTGTAGAGGTCGTGGGCAAAAATCATATAAAGCACACATAGCAATATTTATATGCATGACCACAAAAGCAATTCATTTAGAAACAGTTACCGACTTGACATCTGACGCCTTCTTATCAGCATTAAAAAGATTATTCGCACTACGTGGAAAAAGTGCACATATGTACTCCGACAATGGTACAACATTTATTGGAGCAGCAACCAAACTAGACAAAGAATTTGAATTAGCTATCAAACAAAATAATGAAGTAGCATCAATATTAGCAGCAGACAAAATTGAATGGCACTTTATTCCTCCAGCTAGTCCTCATTGCGGTGGTATATGGGAAGCTGGTGTCAAATCAATGAAACATCATCTAAAAAGAACAATTGGAGAATCAAAGTTAACCTATGAGGAAATGACAACACTTCTGCATCAAATAGAAGCAGTACTAAACTCTCGACCACTTTGTACCATGAATAATTATGTAGAAAGTATAGAAGCACTAACTCCAGCTCACTTCTTAATAGGACGTCCTATGTTGGACGACCCAGTACCAACTACAGACGAAAGAACAAGCAAACTCGATCATTGGAACCACATACAAAAAATGAAAAAAGATTTCTGGAACAGATGGAAACATAAATATTTAACAACATTACAAAAAAGAAACAAATGGCAAATAGAAAAAAATAATATAACCGAAGGTGATATAGTAATGTGGTTTTACCCACTGATTGCCTTCATATTATATATAAAAACAATTTTACAACGTATTTATTTAATCAAAATTCTTTATTAAATATATTTATACAAAACTATTTTTTTACACCGTTCGCACACACGACATACTCTGCGCACTGCACTTTTACTACTCCTTCTGTTCATTCTGTCCTTCGTTCGTTGTGTCATTTTCTGTCAGTGTTACCCTTTGCCGTCTTTATGTCAGTGTTGTCCTGACAAAGGGTTGTCTGTCGTTATTATGTCTGGGCACCACTCCTACAGTAATAATAAAAGACGAAAACTCATCACCAACAAATTGGCCACTGGGAAAAGTCAAATAAATATATAAAGGAGCTGATGGAAAAGTGAGGGTAGCCACTCTCAAAACCAAAGAAGGCGAAATTAAAAGGCCAATTAACAAATTATGTCAACTTATAAAAGATGATCAAAATGAAACAGAACGCAAAACTAATACAAAATTCGCGAGAAAAAATACCTGTATAAACAACAATCTATTTAGCCATGTTGTGCACACTGCCACTAGCAAAGGCATCATGAACTAAAACAATATACTCAATACAAGCATAAAACAATAACACATCAATTTTCTTAGTTGAAATAGGAGAAGCAAACACTCAGACATCAACATGGAACTTGGTAATATATTACGAGATGGAACCTTATTTTAAAATGATAAATCATGCAAAAGCAGTACTAGAAGTAACAAAGCCAATTTGTCCAAAATTAATACAGTTTAAAGATCAATGTAATAGCATACTAGATACAATGGTCAAACAAATAGTAGAATTAGAAGAAAATAACAAACTATTCATGGATATAAACTCTGTCAGAAGGAAAAGAGCTCCACTAGAGTTCATGGGATCACTATTCCATATCTTATTCGGAACAATGGATGAAAAAGACAGGAGAGATCTCGAATACAATATGCAAAACGTGCTAGATAATCAACATAATTTAGTAAAATTAACACGGGAGCAAACATCCGTAGTAGATGTCACAGTAAACATATTAAAACGAACTACTAACGATATAAATGAACAATTAACTCACATGAGAAACAAAGTTGAAGCCATAAATGAAGCATTAAATGAAACATTCCTAGTATATAGATAATCAATAAACTACTTTATGGTAACAAAGCAACTTTCATCAATGATCGACGAAACCTCACGTACACAACGAGAAATAATTAATCTATTGATAGACATAAACCACAACAAAATAAATCCTATCTTACTGAAACCACATCAGTTACAAAACACGATTATACAAATAAAAGACAGGCATACAAATAACGTGCAACTACCAGGAAAAAAAGGCGAAATTGATTTACAAATCATGTACAAATTACTAGAAGCCAATGGGATATTCGTTGGTACCAAATTAATAATAAGTGCAAAAATTCCGCTATTATCAATACACCCATCATCGGTGTATGAGGTAATACTACTATCAATTAAGAAGGATAATGCAATGATAATACCAAAGATATCAAAAACGGTATTATTATATAATTTCGACATAGACTCATATCACCTAATGACTCAAACAACCTTTAACAAATGTATTAGAATAAATACAAACAAATACATTTGCAAAGGTAATTGGCCGTGGCAGGACGCTAATGACTCAGCGTGAGAAATAGCGCCGATCAAACCAACAAAAGAGGACATATGCAAATACGACGAAGTATCCTCCACATCAATATGGATATCATTAAATGGCAACAACAGATGGTTATTCAAAACAATCGAAAATAGTTCAGCCCATTTACAATGCCCATCAAACAAAAACGAAATTCTCCAGTTACCCAAACAATGGATATTAAATTTGCAAACAGGCTGTAAAGCAAGAATAAAAGGAACAACGCTAATAGCCTTAAATGATCATTGGTCAACAGATGACAAAGAGATATACAGACCAATGACAAAATTAACAGAAAACATCGAAAATAAATATATAAGGCCACTGAAATCATAGGAAATAAAAAACACCAAAGAATTTCCGTTAGGAAATTAGAGATGAAATACTTAAGCTAAAAACAAGTAAGACTGAATTAAAAAATTTACATTTTCATCACGCCTCAGCTCACATATCATTAGGACTGACAATAATTGTCGTTATTGGAATAATATTATATGTGATAACTTCATACAGGAAGAAGAAGAAATCGGTAGCAGTTACATTCAGAAACCAAAATATTTAGTTTTAATTTTAGGCACCGGCAGAATGTTCAATCATGAACATAAATTTATTTTTATTTAATTATTTTAATTATATTATATTATTTTAGTTTATTATTATCGCTTAAAAACCTTATCACTTAAATTCTTAGAATAGAACTAAGGAAAAATATAGGTAAATAGTAACATTTTTTCATAATAAAATATATTTATAAAAACAATAGAAGGAAAATCCCTAGTGTTGGGACTTCCGTCCTTTTTCAACCTTTTTTTAACTTTTTTGCCAACAATAACAAAATGTAATACAGTCCATTAAAAATTATATTATTATAACCTTAATGTAAAATTAATCTTAAAATATTTTTGTATAAATACAGAACGTTGTTTTAAATAAAATCAGTATCTTACAAATGCTCAAACCGTTCAGTAGTTTTATTTCTGAACATATACCATAAGTTAACAAAAGTGAAAAAATTCTTATGATTAAATTTATATATTATCTTTATTATCTTTATATATATATACTATATATATCTTTACATATTAAGATGTTTCCTTAAATCTAACAATGTTTAATCGCTTTATATTTATATTGAAAGTGCGTTGTATGTTATTATATAGTATTGGTAATAGCCAGTGTATTCTCTTCCTTGGTTCCTCATTCGTTCTTTGATGCTTGCTGTGAATCAAATGGTAATTAATGTTGATGTATAGACGTGTTCATGCCTATATAAGGTTTAGTATACGATGTAAACGTGTTGACGCGATATAAGGATTTAATAGCAGCGATATAAGCATGTTCACGCTTATTTACAGTGCAGTGGGAAGGATATGAACGTGTTCATGCTTATGTAAAGATTTAATAGCAAGGATATAAACGTATTCACGCTTATATACAGTGCAGTAGGAAGGATATAAACGTGTTTACGCTTATATCAGTATTTAGTAGTTAGATATAAATAATTTAGTTACAAGATTCGAACGTATTCACGCTTACATATGTTGCGATAGGAAAGATAAAATTCGATATATATATAAAAATATTTAAGTTTCCTTTACACTTAGCTCCACTGATGTACCAATCCACTACCGATGACTTCGAAAGTTGATTCCTAAGTGTTTCTTCAGGCTCCTGATGCCTTTGAGTGCTGATCACTAAGTTATGTTTCCAAAAAAATGCGTTGTCTTTAATACGCATTAGACCAAACTGTAATGTAGCGCAATTGATTTGTTTACAGGTGATTTGTAATTTTACGTCATTGTGTGTGTGTGAATTGTTATTCGCATTCTGTTTCTCATTTATTTTGTTTATAGCTGGTTAACTTCGCCGTGGTTGGTCTTTTGCCATTTATGCGCATTGACCTTTTTTCTTTTAGTCGCTGCCATATTTTGGTTTTTTTTTAACTTGACGTTTGCTGAAACGTGACTGTTTATCTTTGTTAAATTTTAATTTGTGAATTGTGTAAATTGAAAAATTATAATACACAAATAAATAAAAGACTTACTATACAGCGTCAACTTGGCCATACAATTCTTCAATATTTTTCTCATACGATAGATGGTGATGATTTCAGAGCTGTCACTAAAAATCTATCCAATTCAAACTTCAACTGGTTTTTGTACGAAAATAAACAGATACGACCCAGAGTCATTCCAAAAACTTTGCATCATTTATGTGAAAAAGAAGTATTGACAGCGATTTACAGCAACAGCGCTTCCAAGCTTTGAGTGCTAAAAACAAACTTTAACAAAAACAAAAGAACTACTAAACATATTTTTTCTAACGTTTGAACATAACAAAGACATCAATAAAATATTCGGAATTAGACATATTCTGCACTCAATAGTCAAAATCGAAGCTGTCAAGTCTCCCAAACTTATACCACAGTGTAAAAGCTGCCAGAGGTTTGGTCACACTAAGAATTATTGTAATAAGATACCGAGATGTGTTAAATGCACAGGCAATCACCTTACTATTAATTGCATAAAAGATGCTATCGATCAGTCAAAGTGTTGCAACTGTGGTGAAAACCATCCTGCGAACTACAGAGGGTGTGTTGTGGCTATTGAACTGCAAAAAATTAGAAATAAACGAATAAGTAACCAGAAACAAAATAAAGAACTGATTAGCAAACCAAACACACTTTCCACGTATACTACAAATAAAAAGCAAAACGTATTTTATGCGCAAGAAATTGAAAGTAATAATTGCTCCATATTGCGAGCAATATGGAGCCATTAGCCACTTCTAGTACGAATAAACAAAATGAAGATGTACTCTCACAGATCCTGCATAAACTTCATAAGTAGGAGGTAGTAGCTAACGCAATACAAGTCCGACTAACTAAGCTAGAACAAAAACATAACGAAAATTCAAAAATTAAAAAATTAAAGATTGCTTAAGAATTATGACATGGAATGCGAACGGTCTGTTAAAACACCAGGAAGAACTAGAAATATTACTTAACATGGAATAAATTGATATTTGCCTTGTGTCCGAAATACATTTTACTACACACTCTTTTATAGCATTCAATAAATTTTTAATATATCACATTATACATCCGGATAACTGTGCAAGAGGGGGAAGTG
Source organism: Teleopsis dalmanni (assembly GCF_002237135.1). Classification (NCBI taxonomy): domain Eukaryota; kingdom Metazoa; phylum Arthropoda; class Insecta; order Diptera; family Diopsidae; genus Teleopsis; species Teleopsis dalmanni. The sequence goes on along the minus strand of NC_051846.1, from coordinate 120,068,403 downwards.
CTATAATTATTTGGAAAAGCATAGATCATTACGAAAACAAATGTAGTACTCAAATGTTTCAAACTGTCTCTGTAAAAACAAATAATCAGCTTTTGTCAATAACAGCTATTTACAGTCCCCCAAGGCATACCATTACAGTAGAGGAATATAAACAGCTAATAGAAAGACACAAATTTAAGTTTATTGTAGGTGGAAATTCCAATACGAAACACACTCATTGGGACTCACGCATCACAACAACAAAGGGAAGAGAACTATATAAGGCTGCAATAGAAACGGAAAGCGAATTCATTTTAGCAGGAAAACCGACTTACTGGCCCATCGATCCAAATAAATTGCCTGACCTTATAGATTTCTTTGTCACTAAGAAAATATCATCAAACTACATGGAAATCAAACAAGGTTTAGTTCTGCACTCCGACCATTCGCCAATATATTTCACTTTAAGTGATTCCATCATAACGAAAAATCCCGGTCCATATCTGACTAATAAATATACAGATTGGACATTTTTTAAAGCATTGCTTGAAGACAGTGTAAACCTCTTAACTCCACTGAGCACTTGTGATGAACTTGAAAGAGACTACGATCAGTTCATTAAGCAAATTCAAAGAGCAGCTTGGAGCAGTACCCTTGAATATAAAAGAAAAATAAAAAGGCGTCTGGCTTTGACCTTATAACATCCGAAGATTTAAAGCAGTTACCAGATAAAGCTGTTCGCAAACTATTAATGCAATTCAATGCAACAATAAATCTAAAATATATTCCTAGCCTATGGAAGATCGCAGAGGTAAAAATGATTCCAAAAGCAAGCAGGCCAAAAGAATGGATATCGTCATATAGACCGATTCCAACTTTATTAACCATTTCGAAGCTCTTTGAAAAGCTATTCTACAAGAGACTAATGCCTATAATAGATTCCGAAAAGTACACCGCTTTGTCGATGAAATTGAAAGGGCTATTGAAGGTAAAAAAGTGTGTTCTGTTGTATTCTTCGATGTCGCACAGACTTTCGATAAAGTCTGGTACAAAGGTCTTTTAGATAAAGTAGAAACATGTTTGCCTTCGTCATATTTTGCGATTTTGAAGTCTTACATCACCTCGAGGTTTTTGATGTAAAACACGATAACTGTTATTCAAATCTTTCTGCGATAAAAGTTGGTGTAGCTCAGGGGAGTGTACTCGGTCCACTACAATACCTGCTTTACACAATGGAATTGCCAATAACAGCTGAAAGTAAAATTGCAACATTTGCTGATGATACTGCTATTCTGGAGATTGCTGACTCTGTGGAAGAATCAATAGCCAAATTACAAACAGCTACAGAATCGTTAGACAATTGGACAAAAAGATGGCGTATCAAACTGAATTCTGATAAATCCGTTCATGTGGATTTTATAAATAAAAAAATACAGTATTTTCCTATTTCAATTCAAGGTACTCAGATACCATATGTCAACACTGCAAAATATCTTGGCATAAGGTTGGATGCAGAACTTCGATGAAAGGAGCTTGATATGAAGTTGTGAAAAATGAAATGACTAATTGGCCGCAAGTCCACACTATCTATGCAAAACAAGATTCTGCTATACAATCAAATTTTAAAACCTGTATGGTCGTATAACGCTGAACTATGAGGGAGCACTAGCCAAGTAACGTCGAAATAATCCAACGATTCCAGAACGAGGTTCTACGGTACATTTTAATAGCGCTATGGTACATTAGGAACAGCGATATACACCGCGATCTAAAATTGTCCACATTCGCTTAAGAAATAAGAAAGAAAGCAACAAGTCACAAACTGAGATTGCAGCAACATGTTAACATTATAACCTCGTATGGACAACCAAGATGACTAAATCGGCTAAATGTCGCTGACATGGTATTGAATTAGAATGTAAAGTAGTTTTTGTAGAAAATTGCTTATTTATGTATGTAATACAGATTCAAGCTATCAAAATAAAAAAAAACTACTATAGACCATAGTTGATAGTACTTTGATAGTATCTTATGCTTTGTTTCGTTGCTTTCCAGTGTTTCATGTTATAATTGGAATTGAATTTACTAAGAAAGTTTACAACAAAAACAATGTCTGTTCGAATTTTAACAATTAAATACATTAATGCTTGAAAAACGAATAAATTCTATAACTTATTAGATTATATTACTTAGCACTTGAACTAGTAGTTATTTAATTTGTGGTTTAGCAGACTAGCACTTTAGCTGTTGATTTTAAAAATTGTTAATTGACAGACTAACACTTGAGCTGTTGCCGTATATAGTTACTGAGAGATGAGACTATAGTTTTGATCTGATTCTTTATTGCTTGTATTGTGGTTTATATACAAAATTACAATAAGTTGAATTGATACATTAACAAAAACATAAAATATGCATTAATTTACAATAAACAAAATGAAACTACTAATTGACAAATTAACCAAATATCAAAGTATGCATTAATTTAAAAAATCAACAAAATATTCATAAATTTACAATTAATAACTGTCTTACCTAATAAGGTCAAATATTTTCGTTATAGTACGTTTCCGCTACGTACTTAGTAAGCTTCATTTACTGAGTAAATTGCATTAACTACACAAAGAGCTTCTATGCTTTTTCATTTACTATAAAATACAGTAAATAAAATTCGACCAAAATTATGTCAAATATCACGAATGCAACATTGGAAATGATCGAAATTTGACATACTTGACACATGAAACAACATGTCAAAATAAACAAATCAAGTAAATCATCCGTAAACAGGTAAGAATTTTTTTAAACATTTGTTTTTTTATACATAAAATATATAATTAATTCATAAAAATATAAAAATAAGTTTATTTATCACAAATTTATATCTGATATAATTAAAAATTTCATATATTATTTAATAATAAATATTTATTTATATTTATATAATATCTAATTATATGAAATATATATTATATATTAGCTATTAATGAAAATTTGAACTAAACATCGCCTTATTTCTTTTCTATTTGGATTGTGGTTATTTAGTGTTCAAACTTGTTTTGAAGCCCTCTGTTGTCTTCTCAGAACCGACATACGGATTTCATTCTTATCTAAAATACCAACTCAGTAAAATTTTATTCTTTATTTAATAATATTTACTGCCCGTACTTACCAAAGTCCAGCACTTCCTTTTTTTTCTAGTAATCATTGAAGAAAGTACTATCATTTGTTGAATAATTTGTAATTTTTTAAAAAGTATGGTATGTTCTTTTGTATATGGGTCATTCTTTTACAAACCGGACACCTTTTTGACCTCATCACCTCCGATTTGGCTGAAATTTTTTTTATGAGCTCCTTTCATAAAATAAGAAGACCCGTATCTCGGGAAAAAATTTTGTAATTTTTTTCCTAGGAGATATGGACCCATGGGGTTTTAAGAATTGGCATTGTAGACACATTTTCAAATGGCTATATCTCAAGTTTTATAAAAGATAGAAAGTTGAAATTTATTGCATTTTAAAGATAATTGGTTGAGCTTTTAAGAAATTGTTTAAACAATTAAGATTGTTTATATTTAAGTACTAATATTAACCGTTAAATTTCAAAAAAAAAGATATCTCAAAATGGTACACAACATTTTTCATTTTTTATATTTTATTTAGATTTAGTTTTAAATTTTACTAAGAAATAAAAATTTTCATGATAGTATCGATTTTTATAAATTTTTTAAATTTTTTTTTTCTCATAAAACACATCAAACACATGCGTGCTATATTTACATTGAATGAATTTTCAAAAAATATACTACAAATATTCTTATATAATATTTTTGATTTCAATTAGTAATAAAATTGTACATAAAACTCAAAAATTTCAGGACGATATTGTCGTTGGGAGTACTTTTAAAAAATTTATTTATCCTTCACATCACTCCAAACACACACACACGATTTTTCAGTAAAAAAAAAACAGAGGAATACGTCACACAAATTTTTCATTTTTACTTTTAATTCCGATTAAACAATAAATTCTTCTTCGAAAATAAATATTTCCAGTGTGATATTGCTTCCAGAAGTAATTTAAAAAAATTAATTTATCAAGTGTCCTTCATGTTACTCATACGCACCATAATACCCTTGAATCAATTTTCCAAGAAAAGTGACACAATATTCACATTTTAAATTAGTTCCGCATCATCTCTATTTTTTAATTATGAATTTTAACATAATTAAACCGTTTTATGAACTTTTTCTTATATTGATGAGTTTAAAAATTAATTAGTTCCACACTAGCTGAACTACCTGTATAACTGCAGCACATAAGTACACCCACCTTCTATGGTGAGTGTTATTCTGCTACAGTTGGAAAAATTCTTTAAGCAGGTAAGAACTGTAAACAGTTTGAAATGGAGTGTCTAGGTACTCCTATCTTTAAAAGATCCAGTATCAAATTTGGTATAAAATGTTAAGTAAGTCGGATAAATTTTCAGTTTCTGTTTTGAAAGCGAACAAACAAGTAAGAACATTTAAATAATGGCAAAAGTTGAAAAAAATAAATTGCATCTACGGCAATTCAATGACTTAAAATGTTTCAATCCGCTGAAGTTAAAACTACATCCAAGAAAGGCCAAAGTAAGGCAAGTTTCAGATAGTATCCTGCGTATGTTGGGGATGCCTAGGACCAAAAAAAATATGGGGAAAAACATATGTAACAGTTGCCGAATGAGACTGGCGATGAGAGCCAAAAAAAATAAGAACAATGAAGGAGCTATATCGGAAAACAGCAGCCAGTCATCGAGCGAGGAAAATATTCAACCATCAAGTAATAGCAGTTCGGCTACATACGAAACTGAAGTCAGAAAAAGTGCTATTAGTTCATTAAATAAAGCACTCTCTCTAATAAGCAATACCCCAATTACATCGAGAAAACTTAAACAAAAGGAATATAAAAATGAAAAAATAAAGGATATAACTGAAGCGATTAAACATAAAATTTTCAACATTCCTCCCGATGAGTCCAACAATAGCGATGAAGAAGATGACCTTGCATCAATTTTAAAAAATCTACAGGAAAAATTCAATGGCACAGCAGATAGGACGATGAAAATAAAAATATTGAGTGTGGTACATAATTGGTCTTTTCGAAGAATCACAACTCACTTTCCAAACGCTACAAAGCATATGATTACTGTAGCTAAAAAACTTGCTTCAGAAAAAGGAATCTTAGAAGACACAAATCCAAAAAGCCACCCATCGTTAGAAAAACATGTAACCGATGCAGTTTTAAATTTTTACGAATGTGATGAAAACAGTCAAATAATGCCTGGGAAAAAGGACTGCGTATCCGTAAAAATTGACGGGAAGAGGACACAAATGCAAAAAGGGCTCATTCTAAGCAATCTAAAGGAGTTGCATACTCTTTTCAAACTCAGCCATCCGGACCTCAAATGCAGTTTTTCAAAATTTGCAGCTTTACGACCGCAACATTGCGTTCTTGCAGGAGCAATGTAACTCATCACAAAGCAGACTTTGGTTTGGAGGCAGAATGGCACTTTTTCCCAACTTCACACGGCAAAGGACCATGCGACGGCTTAGCTGGTACCTTAAAGAGGAATGCTGCAAGAGCTAGTCTTCAACGAATACATAATCCAATTCAAACACCAAAGGAATTATTTAACTGGGCTAACGAATGTGTGCCATTTCTCAACATCAAAAGACTATGAAGCTGAAGAAAATAAGATTAAACACCGTTTCAAAGCAGCTACATCAGCTAAAGGCACATTAAAATATCACTGCTTTATTCCTAATTCGAAAACGATATTAATGGGAAAAATATTTTCTTCTGCAGACATTACAGATTATGTATCAATAATGAAATGATTATTAATAAAATCAATACAAAAACTTAAAAAAAATATTTTGTTTATAGTTCTTTACAGTTTATCTCCATATAGAATTGTTTACAGTTTATTTCCTATAACAATTCGTACCTGCTTAAAGAATTTTTTCAACTGTGTAATTATGTGCTGCAGTTATACAGGTAGTTCAGCTAGTGTGGAACTAATTAATTTTTAAACTCATCAATATAAGAAAAAGTTCATAAAACGGTTTAATTATGTTAAAATTCATAATTAAAAAATAGAGATGATGCGGAACTAATTTAAAATGTGAATATTGTGTCACTTTTCTTGGAAAATTGATTCAAGGGTTGTTAAGTTTCATATTAAATCTATTATCATTGTATCAATTATTATAATTGTTTTCTTATTATTGTATTATTATTGTCAATTATTATAATTGTATTCTTATTAGTGCATTAATTATATGTGTACATAAGTACCTAAATTAGTTCTTATGTTGTTTTTGTTGTTGGTGTTTATTTGTGTTATCAAACATTTTTAGCAATGTTGCTGGCTCTCACAACTAAATATTCGCACGCTAGCAGCGTGCCAGACGTAACATGATCATCTTCACACGCCACTGTGCAAGGTTGATAAGCATTATGTTCATTTTCTTTTATCGTGTGTTCGTTGTGAGTTGCAGCAATAGGCAAGCCACTGCGACAATTCTGTTGTTCCCACAGGTGCAATATGAGTTGGCGCATGGCTTCAGTGATAACACATTTAAGTCACCAAATTTGTGAAGCAGGTTGATATATGGCAAAATACATATATCAGCTTGCTGATTGCATTAAATAGTATAAGCATAGGTAATGCACATATTTCCCACGAATGCCCTTGGCCTTGAATGTTCAAAGTCCATCGGATAACAAATCGTGGGAACTGGGTGCATTTCCTCATTTACCATAAGCTTAGTGTTAAGAATTTTGTATAAAAGCACAACATTTTTAATAAACATTTGATTCAATTTAACAACCTGAATACAACCAAGTGTTTTCTTTTGGTTTAAGTGCCTAAAAGAACCTTGAGCAAAGTCGGTTTATGTGCCGAATTTGAAAATCAATAATAAAAATAAAATAAACAAATAAATATCTATATATATATTCACATATATATCTAGATATCTATAAATTACGTAACTGGTTTATGTGCCGGATTACGTAAGTGAATTACTAAGCTGGTTAAAGTGCCGGATTAGTGAATCCGTATCAGACTAGATACGGAGGATAACATATCGTGAAAAGCTAAGCTGGTTCAAGTGCCGGATTAGCTTAAGTCCGTATCAAACTAGGTACGGATCATAACATTTTTGGTGACCCCGACGTGATCTATCACGCATCAGTGGACATACACGTGATATCACGCATCAGTATTGTCATTTGTGGACATATACGTGATCTATCACGCATCAATATTGTCATTCACGCAGCAGTATTGTCATTTGTGGACATACACGCATCATTGTTGTCATTCAGTGGACATACACGTGATATCACGCATCAGTATTGTCATTTGTGGACATACACGTGATCTATCACGCATCAGTATTGTCATTCACGCAGCAGTATTGTCATTTGTGGACATACACGCATCATTGTTGTCATTTGGTGACACACACGTATTAACATTTCAACAATCAATTTTCTGGTGACCATGGAGGACCTTATCAACCAACAGGCTGAAACAGGTGCTGAAATCCAGAATATCATAAGAAACTTCAAGAAGGATGGTCAGGCAAGGAAAACCCAGGCGTACTATGAAGAACGACTGAAGCGTTTAAACTCAGCGTGGGAGTCCTTCGATGAAGTCGACAGTAAAATTCAGAGTCTTGATTCAATTCCAGTCGGACACGACTACATAAAAAAGGAATATTATCAAGAGATCCTGAATATTTACAAACAGTACAGCCGACAATTTGAAGCGGCCATTCAACAATTCAACCAAGAAGAAATAGTCGAGCCTGTAACTGTTCCATCAACATCAAGATTTAATGTTGGACTCACAGATGATCCAGCGTGCGGCCCTGATCCACAGATTCAAGGGCTCATCAACAAACAACGCGCAATATCATGTTCATTATTGCGGCTCATCAATGGCGTCAAGCGCATATACGAGCATCAGCCTCTGTCATATTACCAAGTAAATATTGACAGAATTAACAAATTATGGCAAGAAATTGAAGCCGTTAATTTTAAAATCTGGGAAATACATTCCAATCCAATAGGAGTTGGATATGATATCCAGAAATATATTGAACTAGAAGAAGAAGTTCAAAATGTGCTGGTGTCACTAACATCAAAGGTGACATCAAATCAACAGCAACCGCCTCTCGTTGCGGAAAAGGTGCAAGTTAGGTTACCTAACATAACAATTCCGAAGTTTGACGGAACATATACCAAGTGGATGGAGTTCGACAACTTGTTCACAGAAATGATCCACAACACTCAGTTGCCAGACGCACAGAAGATGTGGTATTTAAAAAATCATTTAACTGGAGATGCAGCAGGATTAGTAGCACATCTAGCTCTAACCAATCAAAACTATGCAACAGCATGGCAGATATTGAAGGAACGGTATGACAATAAAAGAATTATCGTTTCGTCCATCATCCAGAAACTCATGAATCAAGCAACTGTGAAGGGTTCAGCAGCGAATGACATCCGGGTCATACATGACTGTACACTGGAAGGGTTATTGGCATTAAACAATTTGGGCATTGACACCAGTTCCTGGGGTCCAATATTGTTATATGTATTAAATCAAAAATTGGATAAACAAACTAGACTGCTATACGAACAGTCTCTAGTGCATCCGCGCGAATTACAATCAATTGATGATTTTCTGCTATTTCTGGAAAAGCGATTTCAATCATTGGAAAGTGTCTATCCAAATCAACCAGCAGTCAAAGTAGTGACAGCAACAGTAACTACAAACAATACGCTATCTTGCAAGATGTGTCACCTCAATGGCCATCAAATTTACCAGTGTGACAAGTTCTTGGCATTATCAGTTCCTGATCGTGTCTCCGCAGCACAACGGTTGAAATTGTGTTTCAATTGTCTTCGCAGCGGACATAGAACAAGTGATTGCAAAAGCAGGCATTGCGTCAAATGCAATAAAGCGCACAACACGTTACTTCATCTGCAACACAATAAAAAAGGGGCAACAATTGGCTCACGTGAAAGCACCAATACCAAAGCTGCTGTATCAAAGAAAATCACTTCCTCCACACAAAAAGAAGCTACCACTGTTTTAACTACAGCTCTGTCAACAAGGCCATATGTGTTGCTTGGGACCGCTAAGGTCAATATTACTACAAATACTGGAGAAACAATTGAATGCAGGGCTATTCTGGATTCAGGCTCTCAAGTCAATTTAATAACCGAAAAGCTGGCCAAAAAATTACAACTAAGGCTAAATCCAAACCCAATATGGATCGAAGGAATTGGCTCAAGTAAGAGAGGGGCAAACTATCAAGTCACTGCCAACATTTCATCACGTACCACTAATTTCAATATAAAATTGAAAGCATTTGTGGTACCGAAAATCATTTCGCCTCAACCTAACAAATCATTTGACATATCTCAGTGGCCGATTCCCAAAAACATCAAACTCGCCGATTCCGAGTTTAATGTAAACAGTGATGTCGACTTATTGATAGGTGCCGAGTATTTCCATTCGCTGTTATCAGTAGGTCAGATTCGTATGACAGACAACTTACCAATATTGCAAAAAACCGTCTTCGGTTGGGTATGCAGCGGCATCTTCAGTGGATGTGATCAGGGCACAATGGCATGTACAATTGCCACTGAAAGTGAGCAAGGACTAGACAACCTACTCACAAAGTTTTGGCAATTAGATGAAGTTGCAAGTCATGACCGGCAACTTACAAATATCGAAAAAAAATGCGAAGCAGCATTCAATCAAAATACTCAACAAAACAACGAAGGACGGTTCATTGTAAAAATTCCGTTTACAGACGATGCATCTGCACTTGGTGAATCAAAACAAATGGCTCTAAATCGATTCTTGAAACTGGAACAGCGACTGAACAAGCAGCCTAGCTTACGAGCAGAATATGTCAGTTTTATGAGGGAATATGAGAAATTAGGCCATCTACAAGAAATTCAAGAGGACCAATTATTGTGTCCTAATTACTTTCTGCCCCATCATTGTGTGCTCAAATCTGATAGTACTACAACGAAGCTAAGAGTAGTTTTTGATGCGTCCGCAAAAACCTCTACGGGCATTTCGCTCAACGAAATCATGCATAAGGGGCCAGTAGTACAAAGTGAACTAGCAGCCATATTAATGCGATTCAGAATGCCACGATTCATATTTACGACAGATGTGGAAAAAATGTATCGACAGATACAAATTCACCCAGATGACAGACGATTTCAAAATATATGGTGGCGCGAACATCCTAACGAGAAATTGCGGTTGTTGCAGCTTAGTACAGTAACTTATGGTACTAGGGCCGCACCGTACCTAGCTACAAAATGTCTACAGACGCTGGCCATAAAAAACAAATCTAAGTATCCTCTCGGAGCAGCAGCACTCGAAACCGACTTCTATGTTGACGATGGTTTATGCGGAGCCAACACAATAACGGAAGCAGTTGAAATTAAAAATCAACTGATCAACATTCTCTCTACAGCCGGTTTCAAACTACGAAAGTGGTCAGCCAATCACAAACAGTTGCTTCATGGCATAGCACCAGAAGACCAAGAAGTGGATTTGAATCTTTTAGATGAAGAACACATACATCAAGAAAATCTCCATTGTGGGCCTCAAGCATTGCTGGCACAGACCAGGCAAAAATTCTGGCCAATCAAAGGAAAGTGCATGGCTAGAGCTGTTGTACAACAATGTGTCGTATGCAGACGAGCACAGCCTCAAATGTTAAAACAAATAATGGGTAACTTACCAAAAGATAGAGTTTCTCCAACCAGACCATTTTTCAATTCAGGAGTAGATTTCTTGGGACCAGTGTGGATCCATTACAAAACCCGCGGTAAAAAGCCATGCAAGGCATACATTGCAGTATTTTGCTGTTTTTCCACCAAAGCAGTTCATCTGGAGATCGTTAGTGATTTGACCACCAATGCATTTATATATGCTCTTCAAAGATTCATATCAAGGCGAGGCAGGTGTAAAAATATCTATTGCGACAATGCCACGAACTTTGTTGGAGCCTGTAAACAATTAGATGAACTCAAATCTTCAATATATAGTCTAACCGCTCAAAATCAAGTTACACGATTCTGTACTGATAAGGGAATGACATTTCATTTCATTCCACCACGTGCACCACACTTTGGTGGCATATGGGAAGCAGCTGTCAAATCAGCAAAGCATCATCTTAAACGATCCGTAAATACATTACACTTAACATATGAGGAATTGGAAACCGTTGTAATTCAAATCGAAGCAATACTCAATTCCAGGCCAATAACACCACAATCTTCAGATCCAAATGATCTAATCGCACTCACGCCAGGTCATTTTTTGATCGGCGAACCGTTAACAGCAATGCCAGAAACTTCCAGTGTATCATCACGTTCATTACCATCATGTTGGAAGGCAAGCGCACAAATTCAACAAAACTTTTGGTCAAGATGGTCCAACGAATATTTAAATGAGCTTCAGTACCGCAATAAATGGAAAACAGAAGCAGAAAATGTTAAACAGGGCACTATGGTTATCATAAAAGAAGATAACACACCCCCTATGGAATGGCCATTAGGGCGGATAGTGCATACCTACCCAGGAATTGATGGCAAGGTTCGAGTGGTAGATGTCAAAACCAAGAACGGAATTTGGAAACGGCCAATACATCGATTGGCGCCATTGCTAGCAGAGGCACATTCATCCACCGATGTACAAGCAGATCAAGCTGAAGACGCACCACGAAAACGCGCAAAATTCGACAACAATCAAAATCCGAAGTAGACGTAGAAGCACAGATTTGACCGAAGTCAACAGGAGGGAGAATGTTAAGTTTCATATTAAATCTATTATCATTGTATCAATTATTATAATTGTTTTCTTATTATTGTATTATTATTGTCAATTATTATAATTGTATTCTTATTAGTGCATTAATTATATGTGTACATAAGTACCTAAATTAGTTCTTATGTTGTTTTTGTTGTTGGTGTTTATTTGTGTTATCAAACATTTTTAGCAATGTTGCTGGCTCTCACAACTAAATATTCGCCCGCTAGCAGCGTGCCAGACGTAACATGATCATCTTCACACGCCACTGTGCAAGGTTGATAAGCATTATGTTCATTTTCTTTTATCGTGTGTTCGTTGTGAGTTGCAGCAATAGGCAAGCCGCTGCGACAATTCTGTTGTTCCCACAGGTGCAATATGAGTTGGCGCATGGCTTCAGTGATAACACATTTAAGTCACCAAATTTGTGAAGCAGGTTGATATATGGCAAAATACATATATGTGGTTTTACCCACCGATTGCCTTCATATAATATACAAGAACAATTTTACAACGTATTTATTTAATCGAAATTCTTTATTAAATATATTTTTACAAACTATTTTTTACACCGTTCGCACACACGACATACTCTGCGCACTGCACTTTTACTACTCCTCTGTTCATTCTGTCCTTCGTTCGTTGTGTCATTTTCTGTCAGTGTTACCCTTTGCCGTCTTTATGTCAGTGTTGCCCTGACAAAGGGTTGTCTGTCGTTATTATGTCTGGGCACCATTCCTACATTCGGCCATCCTGGTTAGCGGGCGGCCTCGAACGCTGAGTGCCATCGTTTCATGAATTCTGCGACAGTGTTTGTTTGATTTGGCCCTTCGAAATTACCAATTTTCTCTACTGCATACCTGCCATGTCTGCAAACTTTGGATATCTTGTAAGGTCCTAAGAATTTGGGTTTCAGTTTTAGACCAGGACCATATTGTGTTCGTTTGATAGCTACAATATCGCCAATAGCATACACATCTTCGAGTTTCCTTCTTTTATCAAAACATTTTTTATTTTCCGTTTGAATACGTTCGATATTTTTTCGCGCTTCATTTCGTATATTTGCTCGTTCATTTTCAAACATAGAAATTTCTTCATTTGCCAGTAGTTCTTTTAAGTCAAAATCATGTTTTGTTTTCATATCCACCCCCGTTAATAACTTGAAAGGTGTATTATTCGTACTTCTAGAAACTGAATTGTTTAAGGTCTGCATCACTTGATCAACATGTTTGTACCATATTTTCGGATTTTGATGACATAGTTTTGTTAACATTGGAATTACTGTTCGATGGATTCTTTCCACTTGGCCATTACCTCGTGGCACACCGGTTGCGATTTGTAAGTGCTGTATGTTTTCTTCTTTGCAAAATTCTTCGAATGTCTTAGCCGTAAACGCAGTTCCTCTGTCAGTGATTATTCGTTCTGGATTACCGAACACTGCTGCTTGCTTGCGTAACTTATCTACAACCTCGTTTGCTCCCGTGCTTTTTGTGGGATACAGCCAAACAAATTTTGAGAAGGCGTCAACGATTACTAAAATATGATTATACATCTTTTGCGTTGCTTCCATCGGGCCTACATGATCGATGTGATATGTACTTAATGGTTTATCAGATTTATCAATAGGATTGAGGAAACCTTCTTTTTTATTCACTAAAACAATAGGTGAAGCATACATTGAATTGCTTGTTTGTATGATCCCTTGCTCCAACCAACTTTGAGTTTGTTGTTCTACTACCTTCTGATCTGCAATTGAAATACGTCTTGGTCTTTGAAAAACTGGTACTTCATCCTTTAGTTTTAATTTCATTTCAATAGGACTTTTAGTTGATTTTTCAGGCTTATAACTTTTAGTAATTTCTACTACCTTCTTTTTATATTCATTGTTTATGCCGGTTAAATCGTATTCACAATTATTGTCAAACAATTCCGAAGCTGTTGCCAATATGCATTTAAAATCTTCAATATCGTCCCGATTCATATTGTGCGACTGCTTTAAGTTAGCATCTTCTTTTGGTATTTCAATTATTTTATGTTCTTCATTTATTATTCTGTTGCCGTTTTTTGTATCTATAAACTTAACTCCGTTGCCGCTTACGACCATATCAACTTGCTCCAATATGTCGTTTCCGATAATTATTGGATATAAAATGTCAGAATTATTTGTTATGTGGAAGTCAAGATTTATATTAATTGAGTCAATAATTACGACCGTAGAAAAATAACCTTGTGTTACAATTTCTTTTTGTCCTATACCGATAAATTTTTTAGTATCAGCTTTTAAATTCACGTTTCCCATTTTAAATAATTGGTTATATCGAATTGCACTAATGTCACTCCCTGTATCAATAAGCGCTGACATTTGATTACCGTTTATCATAATGTCTTTAAAGAGACGATTATTTTTCGGCATAATTTCCGACAACACGTGAAAATTTTTTGTTTCCGAATTTTTAGCACATTGAAATGATTTATGTCCAGCCTCATTACACTTATAACACTTGATCATCATTTTATTATAATTTTTATTATCTTGCGTATTTATCTTATCCATAGTCTTCTCGTTCTGTACATGTTTGTTTTTGCTATAATTTATCGATGCATCCTTCATAGATTTGTACGCTTCCATTTTGATCTTCAAATCTTCAATATTTACTGCTTGGTATAAAACAGATTTGTTTAATGACGAGTCTGGAATACCTTGAATGAAATATTTTATGATGCTCGCATCATCTAAATTAATTGGACTTGCTATTTCTATTAAGCTGTACAAGTATCGCCGAAGTGATTCGTTTGGCTTCTGACGTCGAGAGTTTAATTTACTATGTATATCAGCAGCGCAAATGGATTCTCCAAATTCTACCATTAATGCTTCCTTCAATTCATTGTAGCTAGTAATTCCTCTCTGACTTCTTACAAAAATTTTTGCTGCACCTCTGAGCAGTTGCTTTGCATATATAAATTTTTGTAACTCATTCCATTCGACCACTGTAGCACAATTTTCAAACTCTTCTATCCACCTGTCGATATTTGGAGCGCTTTCCCCATTAAAGTGAGATATAGCGTCATCCACGTCTTTAAGCGAAAAGGTTGTTTTTACTGCAATCTTTGTGTCATTTAAAACGTGCAACCTCTCTGTGTCGGCATCTAATTTCTCGTCCTCGTCTTCGAGACCGAAGTGAGACAGCAATCTATTTTGTAGGACCATTTTAGCTCCGTCCGTTGGAAGTTTTAATTCTTTAAGTTTATTTTTAAGGCCATCAGCCGTCAATTTTAAAATTTCACTTTTTTCCATATTTATTTTAATACACTAATACCAATATGTGTATATATGTGAGCAACAGCGTCTGCTTTGCTACATTAATTTTGTCGCTTTGTTTCTTTATACACCGCTGCTGCGCTGCTACTGCACGATCATAAGCGTCGTTTCTCTTTAAACTGTAATTGTTTTTACTAATATTTTTCGGTTTTGTTTTATAAATATGTTATTTTCTGAACTCGCTATTGTTAATGCGATAGGAGACAGATTTTTTTACTTTTTTACTTTATCTAAAACTTCATTTACTAACTACAACTTTTTGTTAGTCTTCTTTGTTTTCCAGTTTTTTCTTCAACCACGTGTTTTTTTTTAGGCTGAATTTGAGCAACGTGCTTTTACTTATGTAAAAAAAAAAATTTTTTAGGTTGAGCCCCCAGAAATGTGGTTTTACCCACCGATTGCCTTCATATAATATACAAGAACAATTTTACAACGTATTTATTTAATCGAAATTCTTTATTAAATATATTTTTACAAACTATTTTTTACACCGTTCGCACACACGACATACTCTGCGCACTGCACTTTTACTACTCCTCTGTTCATTCTGTCCTTCGTTCGTTGTGTCATTTTCTGTCAGTGTTACCCTTTGCCGTCTTTATGTCAGTGTTGCCCTGACAAAGGGTTGTCTGTCGTTATTATGTCTGGGCACCATTCCTACATATATCAGCTTGCTGATTGCATTAAATAGTATAAGCATAGGTTTTTTTTTTTATTTTTAATATAATACTGCAACTAGTTTATTACAATGAAACTAACAAGCAATTTTAGTTTATCAAATATAAAATTGAATTTAAAGTAAAGATGCTTAAGCTAATTACCAACTAGATCGTTGGGTAGAGTTCTTTTTAATCTTCTATCTGATTGCATAGGATAAGAGAGACACATAGCCTCTGCATTTACGTGATGCCTAAGTCTGTAGGCATGAGAATTTGCAAACTTAGTGATGACGTCCGCTACATATTCAATGTCGAGGTCCCGATGCAGATCAGAGTTACGTATATACCAAGGCGCTTTAACAATACACCTCAATACCTTATTTTGAAAACGTTGAATAACCATACGGTTAGTTTTATTTGTGCAGCCCCAAATCTGTATGCCATAACTCCAAACGGGTCTAAGGATCTGTTTATATAATAAAAGTTTGTTTTCTAGTGAGAGTTGGGATTTCTTTCCCATAAGCCAATACAGTTTCTTCCATTTAATATCAAGCTCTTCTCTTTTTATTTTGACATGTTCTTTCCAACGCAATTTCACATCTAGCGTCATGCCAAGATATTTAGCAGTATTTTTGCATGGGATTACACAACCATTCAAATAAACAGGCTTATTTTGAATTTTCCGATTTGTGAAGTTAATGTGAACAGATTTAGTACTATTAAGTTTTATTCGCCATTTCTTACACCATTTACTGACTTCAGAAATCGTAGCCTGAAGTGTGTTAGTTGAATCATCAACGTCTGAACCAATACTCAGAAGAGCTGTGTCATCTGCAAAGGTAGCAGTACAAACATCCAGCGCAGAAGGGAGATCGGCTATGAATATTAAATAGAGAGTTGGGCCAAGAATACTACCTTGCGGCACCCCAGCTTTGATTATTTTCAGCTCAGATGTAATGTCATTTTGTTTGATTCGGAAGAATCTGTCAGTCAAATAGGATTCCAAGAGATCGCAATATTGTTTAGGGAGCGTGCTTCGCAGCTTTAACATAAGACCATTGTGCCATACTTTGTCAAATGCTTTGGCTACATCAAGAAAAACAGCAGAGCAAACTTTATTTCCTTCCAAGGCTTGTTCAATTACATTGGTAATTCGGTGAATTTGATCGATTGTAGAATGTTTATTTCTAAATCCGAATTGATGGTCTGGGATCAATTTTCTGTCCTCAATAAGTTTGTTAAGACGTTTAACAATAATTTTTTCGAGCAGTTTTGATAATACTGGTAGAAGCGAAATTGGTCTATACGATGAGACCTCAGGCGCTGGCTTCCCGGGTTTGAGAATCATTATAACATCGGCTACTTTCCAAAGACTCGGAATGTACTTTAATAGAATGCACGAATTGAATAAATTAGTAAGCCTTAGAACTATGTTATTAGGAACCTTTTTTAATACCTCGGCGGTGATGAGGTCAAAACCTGGCGATTTTTTATTTTTCAGCTTTTGAATTTCCTGTTCTAGCTCTATTGGAGTAACAGGACGGATCTGAACCTCAGGTTCTAAAATCAAACGATTGTCTGTTTCGTCATAAGTTTCGTCATCTTGACCGCAGTTAGGCGTAAATGATTCCTCAAGATATTCAGCAAAAACATTTGCCTCGTCTAAGTCACTTCGGGCCCATTTACTGTTGTTAGCTCGTATAGCTGGGATGTGGCTGATGGGTCTTTTTAATTTATTTGTACATTTCCAAAGAGAGTAATCTGACGTTTTTTTATCTGAAAGCTGAGAAAGGTAATTATTAAACGAGCTATTTTTGAAAAGCTTAATTCTCCGTCGTAGCTTTTGTGTTATACGGTTTAGTGCCGCTTTATCTGTTGGAGATCGTGATTGCTGCCATTTTCGACGCAGAAAACGTTTCGTCCGAAGAGTTGATACGATTTCATTAGGAAAGTTGATAGCGTGATTATGTCGTTGAATGGATGGGGTGCAACTCCATGCTGCACGTTGTATTGTCTGCGTGATTTTGAGGGTTTCTAGTTCAATTTCATCGACAGTTTCAAGTACACCGTGAAGATAATTTTCGGCCTCGAGTATGTCTTTAAAATAACTCCAGTCAGTATATTTGTTAGTTAGGTAGGGTGACGGAAGTTTTTTGGTCATTTGTTGTCCCAAAACTAGAATAACCGGAGAATGATCTGAATTGAGGTCGTACATAGTGTTAACTTGGGCATATGTGGGTGCAATTTTACGTGTAATGAAGAAATCAATAAGATCAGGAATCTTGGACGAATCAGTGGGCCAGTATGTTGGCGTTCCACTAGTTAAAAAGTCACAGTGCATACTGTTCGCTGCTTTCAGTAGTTCTCTTCCTTTGGTTGTTGTGAGGCGTGAACCCCAATGTGTGTTTTTTGCATTAAAGTCTCCTCCGATGATGAATTTTTCGCCTAAGTGTTTAAAGAGTATTTCATATTGTGAGGACTTGACAGAGTGTCTTGGTGGACTGTACAATGCAGCAACATTCAAGACTTGGTACTGGAATTCCACATTTACTGCTACCATTTGAAATTCATCAGATGACAGCTTGCAGTATTCATAATGTTTAATATTCGTTTTGATTATGACAGCACTGCCTCCACGGGCACAGTTGTTTGGATGAGTTGCGTGGTACACATCATAACCATTTATATTGAAATATGATTGGTTCGTGAGGTGGGTTTCTGCGATAAGGCATATATCTATGTTCTCAGTTTTGAGGACCGCTTCTAGTTCATTTTTGTGTTGAAACAACCCGTTGGCGTTCCAGAGCATAATCTTGGTAAGTTTAGACATGTTGGATTTTTGTACTCTTTTCAAGGAGTTGAAGGCGGCTCTCAAGTTGCTTATTAAAAGTTTCCTGAGCATTAAGTTTGTCCAGGATTTTTAATAGTAAGCTATTAGTGTCTTGAGTCGATGGTAACTCGGTAGAACCACTTTTCAGAACTTGAGCGAAAGTTTGATTACTTTTTTGCGTATGCATTGCTGTATCCGCAGCATCTACATTACTAGTGATTTGAGGATTTCGTTTTCTTTGTGTATCCCTAATTTTTTGGAGTTGCTTGGCAACTATACATCCTCGGTAGTTAGCTGGGTGAGATTCACCACAATTGCAGCATTTCGGTATTTCTTCAGCAGGTTTGGGACAGTCACTCGTGCTATGCAAGCCTGTGCATTTAACGCAGCGTGGGACTTTTAAGCATAGGTAATGCACATATTTCCCACGAATGCCCTTGGCCTTGAATGTTCAAAGTCCATCGGATAACAAATCGTGGGAACTGGGTGCATTTCCTCATTTACCATAAGCTTAGTGTTAAGAATTTTGTATAAAAGCACAACATTTTTAATAAACATTTGATTCAATTTAACAACCTGAATACAACCAAGTGTTTTCTTTTGGTTTAAGTGCCTAAAAGAACCTTGAGCAAAGTCGGTTTATGTGCCGAATTTGAAAATCAATAATAAAAATAAAATAAACAAATAAATATCTATATATATATTCACATATATATCTAGATATCTATAAATTACGTAACTGGTTTATGTGCCGGATTACGTAAGTGAATTACTAAGCTGGTTAAAGTGCCGGATTAGTGAATCCGTATCAGACTAGATACGGAGGATAACATATCGTGAAAAGCTAAGCTGGTTCAAGTGCCGGATTAGCTTAAGTCCGTATCAAACTAGGTACGGATCATAACAAGGGTATTATGGTGCGTATGAGTAACATGAAGGACACTTGATAAATTAATTTTTTTAAATTACTTCTGGAAGCAATATCACACTGGAAATATTTATTTTCGAAGAAGAATTTATTGTTTAATCGGAATTAAAAGTAAAAATGAAAAATTTGTGTGACGTATTCCTCTGTTTTTTTTTTACTGAAAAATCGTGTGTGTGTGTTTGGAGTGATGTGAAGGATAAATAAATTTTTTAAAAGTACTCCCAACGACAATATCGTCCTGAAATTTTTGAGTTTTATGTACAATTTTATTACTAATTGAAATCAAAAATATTATATAAGAATATTTGTAGTATATTTTTTGAAAATTCATTCAATGTAAATATAGCACGCATGTGTTTGATGTGTTTTATGAGAAAAAAAAAATTTAAAAAATTTATAAAAATCGATACTATCATGAAAATTTTTATTTCTTAGTAAAATTTAGAACTAAATCTAAATAAAATATAAAAAATGAAAAATGTTGTGTACCATTTTGAGATATCTTTTTTTTTGAAATTTAACGGTTAATATTAGTACTTAAATATAAACAATCTTAATTGTTTAAACAATTCCTTAAAAGCTCAACCAATTATCTTTAAAACGCAATAAATTTCAAGTTTTTACCTTTTATAGAACTTGAGATATAGCCATTTGAAAATGTGTCTACAATGCCACAAAATTACAAAATTTTTTCCCGAGATACGGGTCTTCTTATTTTATGAAAGGAGCTCATAAAAAAAATTTCAGCCAAATCGGAGGTGATGAGGTCATTTTTTTTACCAAAATCCGTCCGGTTTGAAAAAGAATGACCCATATGCAGCAACTGCCGCTTTTATATTGTGATCAACATTACAAACATTATATATTAAATTATTTAAATTTTCTGAGTTTTCTTTCATGCTGATTTATTTTCTTCTAACAATACAACATTTTATATCATCTGTTTACAATTAAAATGTAAACATAGAAAAGCTCTAGAACTAGAACTTTTTGACACATGAAAGTTCTTTCCCATGCCTTAAGTAACTCATGATAATGTAAATGCAAAAAGCTCAATGTTACTATATGACCAAGAACACTAAATACAAGAGGACTTCTCAACTCAAGCGATTTTATTTTTATACACATTAGGCCTTTCAACAGAAACGCGGAGATTTTGCATTGGCTGTGTAGAAATTGTTTTTGATTTCTGTACTGCTACATGTGCGAAGGTAACATTAATCAATGCTCGAAGTTTCCAACAACAATTTGCCTTAGTTAACCAACACAATAGACAAGAGGTACCACCACATCTATTCTTCATTGTTATTGCACACCTACTATATGATTTCGTGCGCAAGAGTAGGTGAAGCAATATTTCTGAAGTTAATGCATAGTCTTTGTGTTTGTATATTTTTCCTAAAATATATGATTGACTTCGTGTGCATGCAATGCACAAGTAGTTTCAATTATAAATTTGATTTTTGATGAAATTTTATTCTAGTCTCACAAATATATGGGATTTGCCTATTATCAGATTAGTAAGCACCGGCAGTAGTACAGTAATATGCTCTATAGTAGCAATAATATGAAGTATATTAATAAACATCATATTGTTTTTTAAAATATTTTATTATAAAAGTTCAAAACATCAAGTTATAAAGATTGCATTAATTCTTAAATCTAATCTTACATGATAACTTATATAATTTACGAACTATTTAAGACCTATTTACAATAATTATTATTAACTTCTCACTAAGGGCACGGCTTGCATGCCGTTTAAAAATTTTATATACACCTGAATTTACATTATTATGAACGTAACATTAACATGAACTTCAAACCGGTTACCGATTGATGAGAGGGGGAAGAGTATGATGTGAGTTAATTAATTTCAAGCAACGGAATTTACTCCGCTTTTTCAGCTTGACACGCATACATATTTAATGTTATGCTTATTTTTACCTTTTCATGCTGAATACTTTTAAATTCCTTTACTCCTATAAATGTAAAATATAATGCGAGCGTAGCTTATGATTAAAGGGTTCCTACCTCCTCTTATAAACATTTGCAAATTTCATGTTTAAACAATTATACCTTATCACAAAAACCAATTAGAATATTAAAACATATATTTATTTTAATCAGTAATTTAATTAATTCAAACGAAGGAAATATATTGATGCAAGGGGAATATTTTAAAACACTGTAAATGTCTAACTGAATTCTGACTACGCACGGTGTTAATATGTCTCCAAAAGAAAATATAGCAAAACACAAAACAAAGGTAAACAAATATTGCACTCTTTCTCTTTAGCTAAAAATGCATCATTTTATATGAAATTTACAAGCAAAAGCAAAAATAGAGAACAAACACTAAGCGTTCCTCTTGGTCGACCTAATGATTTTGGAAACAAATTTTTCAAAGAAGTCCTTTTGTATTTAGTGTTCTTGATATGACTTACTAAGTACGTAGTGGAAACGTAGTATTAAACGTGATATAGACGATGCTACATATCTGCACACCAAGTAAAAAGTTCAAGTATGCGCTTTAATCTACACTTTGAAACAAGGTATGTATACTTCATTTTGATTTATTTCCTATAGCGTTCAGAACAACAGCGGAACAATAGTATTGCATTGGTGCACAAAATCGCACAATGCACTGTGCGAGTGGAAATTATTTTTAAAATATGCACACGCACATTTGTGGTGTTAAGAAAAAAAATACACGCACTCAAATTTGTTGTGCGGTTTCAAATTTCACATCGCACAAAGCGATGATTATGCACACAAATTCGTGCACACACATTTGTGCTGTCTCCCATGCGGGATAGGAGTTAGAATATTCCCGCGGTAAGGCATGCCTGTTGTACGAGGCTACCAAAATCCAGCCAGGCGACGGAGGGTGTGGCTTAAAAGGTCACAGAAATCCTAAGAAGCTCCTGAGCTGAGCCGAGTAGACGCCGGCTCCAACTAAGCGTTCACCATCACGGGATGGCATCGAGGGACACGCAAGCGCACAATGTCTGCTTCCTTTGTTGGGAGCGGCTGTCGCACCATAATCTACACACTAAATAAGATAACGGAGAAAGCCTATAGGCATCAGGATCGATACGAGTAAGATCCTGATTATGGCATACTGGACAATAGGAAATGATTGGAAATGATGACATGGGCTGGTGGATGAAGTATTCTGTTACCTATATGGGCTAGAGTCAAATTTGTTCCAAACGGCTTGCGTCATCTGCCTCCGTCCCGTCAAAACCTGGCAAGCCTTAAAGAACGATCTTGGATTCGTCCTGTTAAGTTGGGGTGTAGGGGCAGTTAAGAATATCTTCTGCTTAGCTCCCGGTTTGACTCTGAACACATGCGACACTCACCTGTGCTCTGACAAGAGAGGCAAAACAACGAGAGAGAGAGAGCTCATCCCCACCGGAGCTTAATGGGAACAGTGCCTCAAAACTGAAACAGGAAGCGCTCATTAAACTCGGAGATAAAGTTTCTGAGCTAAATGAGATGATGGGTAGAGGAAGAAGGTCCATCCACCAAGCAATGCGTGATCTTGTTGCAACGATATCATCGCTCTATAAACGAACTGCCGAAGAGACATCAAATAGAGGTACCAAAACAATTCAGCCGCAGCAAACACCAGTTACATCCAAGCGGTTAAGAGAAGAAATCAAAAAGAGTAGGAAGACACCGCCTAAGAAGATGAAAACAAATCGTACTATGGGGGCAAATAATACTAAGTCTAAGGAGCCAAGGAAAGCATTGGTAAATAACGTAGATACGGCGGCCGGAACGAACGGCAATGGCGATGTGTCCCAAGTACGAAATGAAGACAATAACATGCGCCACGCTTGGATTCTACAAACAAAAAAACGAGTGAAACCGCCTCGACCGGGTGTAGTGATCATTAAACCGACCGAGAAACTTTCCTTTGCGGACATACTCCGGAAAGTAAAGGGAGCCCCAGAGCTTAAAGCAGTCGGTAATGATGTTCACTCCATCAGAAAAAGACAAAAAGGGGAATTTCTACTTGAGTTCAAAAGATCAGCGGAAACAATAACAAGTGTCCACCAAGACCACATTAAAACTATACAACCCGAGGAAATAGAGATCAAAACGCTTACGGAAGAAGCTACCTTTGAACTGCGATATCTGGACGAAATAACCACAGAAGAGGAAATAATTGCTGCAAGGAAAAACCAAGAAAGAAACGCCCCTGGAGGTACCAGAACGGCTACAAGGTGCCCCTCACTGTCTACTTTGTAGAACTGACACAAATATTGACACTAACCATATCACAGAATGATCTAAATGTCCCCACTACCTGACTGCTCGCCGGAGGATACTAAGTAAACAAAGATGAAAGTCCTTCAGCTGAACTTAAACCACTGTGAAGCGGCACAGGATCTTCTAAAGCAGACTGTACGCGAACTTAAAATAGATCTAGCTATAATGGGCGAACATTATAGTACACTAGACAATCACTGCTGGGCTACCAGCAGGTGCAACAAGGCATCCATATGGACGTGTGGTAAATTTCCACCAGAGAAGGTTAACGACGGAGGGGAAGCATACGTAAAAAGTACAGTAAACGGAATAACGTTTTTCAGCTGTTATTTACCCCCCAGTCTATCAATCGAGGAATACAAACAAAAACTGGACGATATTGTTAGCGACGCTAAAAATATGAAGCCGATAGTGATTGCCGGCGAATTCAATGCCTGGGCCATAGAATGGGGCTCAACATTGACAAATCCCAGGGGAAAATGCCTACTAGAGGCATTGGCCACCCTGGATGTGGTGTTACTGAACTGTGGTCAAAAGGACACGTTCTTAAGGAACGGTATTAGCTCTAAGATAGATTTGACATTTATCAGCGATACTCAACTCAACTGAGTGACAAGTGTCAGATATCTACACATAAAGTGACCACTAAGCTATTATCTTCGAAATACATGAACGCACAGCAAGAACCATTCCTGCGGTAGCCACCCCAAATCCGCTTTGGAAAGAGTTAACTTTGGACAAAGAAGCTTTTAAGCTCTCAATGGACGACATCCACCTAACCGGCAGTGCGAATGATAAAGCAATACAACTAATGCACTGCATAACAAATTCATGTAACGCATCTATGGCAAAGAGACGTCAGACAGCATGGTGGACTGATCAAATTGCCAAACTAAGAAGAAAATGCAAACATGCGCAACGCCTATGTCAAAGAACAAGGGGTCGTGAAAACTATATAGCTCACCAAGAAGCCTATAAAATATCGAAAACTAACCTAAAAAAGGCGATAGCGAATAGCAAGGCAAGATGCTACAAGGTAATGTGCGAGGAAGTCGAGAATAATCCCTGGGGACTAGGATACAAGGTGGTAATGAAAAAATTATATAGCTACCGTCTACCAGTTACAACAGACGCAGCTAAGCTACAAGTAATAGTTGAACGCCTCTTCCCGCAGAGAGCTGATATAACTTATACAGTACAAGATAGTCAGCCACAGAGTGATATACCTGAGGTTAGCAGGCAAGAATTGGAAGTGGTATGCAAAGGGATGAAACTAAACAAAGCACCTGGAATATCAAACCTGGCACTAAAGATGGCCACAGAAATCAACGCCGATTCATTCAGGGAAGTGTTCGACGCATGTATAAAGGAAAGAACATTCCCCTAGATATAGAAAATACAGAGGATGGTGCTTATATCAATAGGCGATAACGTATTAGATGCATGGAGTGCTGAGACTTGAGCTCCCTGAAGGCGCGGAAATTATTGGTTTTGCTGATGACATCGCGCTGGTGGTAAAAGGGAAACATATAGAAAAGATACAATCAACATGCAACGATGCGGTCGCTATGGTAAGGAGCTGGATCACAAGTGTAGGCCTCAAACTTGCTGATCATAAAACTGAAGTCCTTCTTGTAAGCAGCAGGAAAAAGATCGAGTACATTACAATAACTGTTGGCAATGAGCGAGTCACATCAAAACAAGCAATCAAGTATCTTGGAGTAATGATTGATATGTTGCAGCAAAATGTGCGAAAACAACGTGTGCACTATCGCGAATAATGCCCAATATAGGTGGACACAGACAACAAAAGAAACAGTTACTGATAAATGAAGTTAAGTCTATTGCTGTATATGCTGTAGTGCGCATAAACATATTGACACAGCACATAAATAATCTTTAGTTTATTCCCATACTTTGTTTGCGATATTTATGCAACGGGAATTAGACACCACGCGATAAGCGTCGTGGAATGTGCTGGCTAGTCAAATATGTTTATGCACACTTAATATAAACTGCATGTGCTTGCGCTGCGACGTTTTGCACATGTATTAGTATAAGTGTTATGTACATGCGCTGTGTCGCTATGTACTTAGACGTTAAGCATAATAACTTTAATGTACACAATTTCAATAAAAGATTTAGACATGAAACTATACGGTTATCTTTCATTTGTTTACATGTAAATCTTTTATTGAAATTGTGTACATCAAAGTTATTATGCTTAACGTCTAAGTACATAGCGACACAGCGCATGTACATAACACTTATACTAATAAATGTGCAAAACGTCGCAGCGCAAGCACATGCAGTTTATATTAAGTGTGCATAAACATATTTGACTAGCCAGCACATTCCACGACGCTTATCGCGTGGTGTCTAATTCCCGTTGCATAAATATCGCAAACAAAATATGGGAATAAACTAAAGATTATTTATGTGCTGTGTCAATATGTTTATGCGCACTACAATGCAGCTCCCATATGGGCAGATGCAATGAATAAAAAGACGTACAGACTAGGAGTAGACGCAGCATACAGAAGATGCGCACTCAGATTTGGTTCCGCATTCCGTACAGTATCTACTGATGCGGCCATGGTTATTGCCGGAATGATGCCACTACAGCAGGAAGCAGAAATTAAAAAGGAAAAGCATGCAGCAAAAAGACCTAGGGTCAAAAACTTCAATCAGCTCAATGAAGAAGCATTGAATAAGTGGCAACGGGGTTGGGATATATCCACAAAGGGAAGATAGACACATAGGCTCATTCCGAAGATAAGTGATTGGACCAACAGAAAGCATGGTGTAGTGCCCATGACCTACGTTAATATCATATGTGACAAGCCACTGTTCATTCAGATAAAATAAATGTGTCATAAATTATAATATGCACTTTTGTCTGTTTGACGCTTTGACTTTGATCATATTACTTAAAAGAAATAGTTTGACTCATGCTGTTACAAATATGCATTTGTAACATAAGACATGATAAGCACGTATGGTCATTGCACTATTCCGACCTAAATTCTGGAAAGTGCATTAACTCTTTAAAAATAATATATGACGTATTATTGTAATGCGTTAGAAGAGTATTTGTTTATAAAATTAATGTAATAAAACAATTAATGTAATTTGTGGGAGTAACCAATGCATTGATTGGTTACTCAAATCAATCGAAAAGTAAATAATAATTGTTTAGTAAATAAGCTAGAATAAGTATAAATACCCATAATTTTTGATAATAAAATAGATTCAATTTAACTTAAGACAAGGCTACGTCTTTTATTTGAATCGTGTTCTATGCGGCATTTAGATGCTGAAAGAACATTAAGCGGCTGAAGAGCTTAGTAATACTCAACAATAATCTGATAGGTCGTTTCCACTCTTATTGGTCGATAGGAGATCCTTTAATCATTTCAGGATTTATATTATTAATCAAGAAGACCTAATCCAGCAAACCTGCTAATATATATATTGATGATTCTGACATCCTACAATAACCATTATATGGCAATGGTGGAATAGCATTACACAGCAATAATACAACATCTTTACATATGGTGATCCTGTTAAATCATCACATATCATTACATTGCGATCAATAATCATAACATGGCGAACCTACCAGGTTAACATCATAACATGGCGATCCTGCCCCTGACGGACCGAAACTTCTAAAAGCAGTTCAAAACTTCTAAAAGCAGTTCAAAACTTCTAAAAGCAGTTCAAATCCTCTAAAGCAGTTCAAATCCTCTAAAGCAATTAAATAACAAGAAGCCTGCCCACTACGGATCTAATCAACTAATCATCTTCTAATTCTACGAATGGAAAGTTATAATTGTTTTGTTTGTGGTAAAAGTTTCCACACAAAAAAAAAACTAAATAAACATTTGAGTACACACCAGTACATTATTGATTTTGCAAATGATTTAATTTTAAAAATTTTTTTTAAAAAAAAATAAATAAAACTGGAAATGTCACAACAAGAAATTGATGACACATTTGCAAAAATTGTGAAAACTTTACAACAAGCAATTTTAAACAATCCAGAAGCGGGTCCAAAACCCATAACATTAGAAGAATATCGTAGAAGAAATCCTGGTGGAAGAATCAAGAAAATAACAGTAGAAGAGCATAATAGACCACAAAAGAAAAGAGGTGGCCAAAAGAGAAGGTTTATAAGAGAAAAAGGAGAGCTAAAAAAAATTAATAAAATTAGCAGAAGGCAAAAATAGAGCTATTTTGCAACAACAACTGCAAGAGTTAATTCAGAATGGGTGGCACACAGACCAAAGAGGAGGTCATAAACAATAATAATGCAGCAGCAACAACAATCAACACTGATAGCACTAGCACTATAATATATTTAACATTTATTATACTAATTATATTATTACTGAATAAAATACATTCTCATTTTAAAAATTATATAAAAAAGCAAGCACTAAGAAATATTAATGTATAGTGTTATATAGATATTGTAAAAAAAAAAAAAAAGAAAAATTTTTTTTTAAATAAATAAAAACTTATATAAAAATAATGTATTCTAGAAGCGATATTTTAATAATAAAAAACATAGAAATAACTGCTATAATATTAATAGCAATAATCATAATAACAATAATATTATTATATGTATTAATAAAAATATTTAAATTTAGATAAATTTTTAAATGGATTTGACAGATTTAAAACATATATTATCTAATCTAAAGAAAAATCCGAAAAGAACTTATACTGATAAATATATTAGCATAACTAAGAATTATATGAAACAAATTTGGTTAGAAATAGAAAGAAATACTGACATAAAACATTTACAATTAGTAAGAACGAAGTTTGACACAATAGTAGATGAAATAAATAAATATTTAAAAAACAAATCAGAACAGATTAGCGACAGTGCAATATCAAAACTTGATAAAATGGCTAATTTTGACATGTTAACAGCTTCAAAAATAATTCCTGAATTTAATGGAAATGTAAAGAGTTTATCTAACTTTACCGGTACTTTGCTATTCTACTCAGATTCGTTGAAGGATGAAGTAGAGAGAACCATTCTACTAAATTTTGTAAGATCAACTAAACTTTCTGATCGAGTTAAAAATAAATTGGTTGCAAGTGAGGAAGATGACACAATAAAGAATTTTATTAAGAAGCTAAACACAATTTACAAACCAAAAGCCAATCCCTTAATTATACAAAACAATCTTACTAGAATGCGTCAAGGCATACAAATGATTGCTCAATATGCTTTAAAAATAGAAGAACAAATAGCAATGCTTAATCAAATATACATTTCAGAGCAAGGAGATGAGAATAGAGATGTCATACTAAAGATGACAGATCAATTAGGCCTCAGTACATTCACAAATGGGTTGAATGAGAAGATAAGAAATGTGGTTATAGCAGCCAGGATATCGACATTATCTGAAGCCATACAGATTGCAACAGATGTTGAGACACAAAACAAGAGTCTGATGCAAAATGCATACAGAAACTTTAACTACAAATCAAACAACCAGGGATTCTACTCAGATTCGTTGAAGGATGAAGTAGAGAGAACCATTCTACTAAATTTTGTAAGATCAACTAAACTTTCTGATCGAGTTAAAAATAAATTGGTTGCAAGTGAGGAAGATGACACAATAAAGAATTTTATTAAGAAGCTAAACACAATTTACAAACCAAAAGCCAATCCCTTAATTATACAAAACAATCTTACTAGAATGCGTCAAGGCATACAAATGATTGCTCAATATGCTTTAAAAATAGAAGAACAAATAGCAATGCTTAATCAAATATACATTTCAGAGCAAGGAGATGAGAATAGAGATGTCATACTAAAGATGACAGATCAATTAGGCCTCAGTACATTCACAAATGGGTTGAATGAGAAGATAAGAAATGTGGTTATAGCAGCCAGGATATCGACATTATCTGAAGCCATACAGATTGCAACAGATGTTGAGACACAAAACAAGAGTCTGATGCAAAATGCATACAGAAACTTTAACTACAAATCAAACAACCAGGGATATAGATCAAGAAATGACAGAAGTCATGGAAACAATAACTCGACGAGGTTTCCAAACAAGTACAGCAATCAACGAAGCAACTATAATAGTCAAACAAGAAATTTCAATAATTTTCAACAAAAAAACGGGAACACCCCCGGTCACAATACCCCGGGGAACATAAACTCAAATATCAACAAGAATGTTCGAAAGTATTAAATTTTACTTCGGCAAAAAAACATTTCTAACTGTATAACAATAAAAACTTCAATTAGCAATAAGTTTATAACTTTACTAATAGATACGGGCGCCGAAACATCAATATTAAAGAGAGATTTATTAGAAAATAAAAATTTAAAAATAGATACTACAAAAAATTACAAATTAAATGGCATTTGTAATAGTAGAATATCTACAGAAAAATTACTAAAAACAAAATTATTTTTAGATGAGAAAAGTATATCTCATGAATTCAATATCGTTAAACCCAATATAAATCTGCCAACTGACGGCATATTAGGTAGAGATTTCTTATTAAAGCATAACTGCAAGATAGATTATGAAACATGTACATTAACGATGCCTTATCAGGAAGATGAAATAATCTTACCTATAAATATAAATACAAAAAATCTGGCATATATAACACTGCCCCCTAGAGCAGAAGTAGTTCAACCTATAAAATTAGATATAAATGAAGATAGTATAATTTGTGGTAAAGAGATAATGAAAGGAGTATTTATAGCTAACTCCGTAATACCAGGAATAGGTATAAAACACATTCGAATATTAAATACAAGAGAAACACCAGTAGTCATAAAAAATGCAAAAATAGAAATAAAAAAATTAGAAGATTATAACATATTAAATTATAACAGAGCGTCCCTATACGCTAATAGATTTGATAGAATAAAGAATTTATTGAAACTCCCATGTTTAGATCAAAAAGCAGAAAATTCGATATTAAACATTTGTGAAGACTTCCAGGAAATATTTCATTTAGAAGGAGAAACTCTAACAATTAATAATTTTTATGAGCAGCATATATCAACTACAGACAAAACACCAGTTTACATAAAAAATTACAGAACTCCGAATACGCAATTACAAGAAGTGAATAAACAAGTAGATAAATTACTAAAAGAAGACATAGTAGAACCATCAACAAGTCCTTATAATTCACCAATCTTATTAGTTCCAAAAAAGAATAAAGATGGAGAAGAGAAATGGAGACTAGTAATTGATTTCAGACAACTTAATAAAAAAGTAGTAGATGATAAATTTCCACTAACTCGTTTAGAAGACGTTCTAGATAAATTAGGTGAAGCGAAATATTTTTCTACACTTGATATGACTAGTAGTTTTCATCAGATTCCACTTAACAATAAATCGAAACATTTAACTGCATTTTCAACCAATACAGGTCATTTTCATTTTAAAAGATTACCTTTTGGCTTAAAAATTTCAACTAATAGTTTTCAAAGAATGCTAACCTTAGCATTAACTGGTTTGGATTCGTCCGCATTTTTATATGTAGATGACATAATAATATTCGGTTCAAATTTAAAAAATCACAATGAAAATCTAATAAAAGTATTTAGTAGACTACAAGAACATAATCTTAAATTAAACCCTGAAAAATGTAATTTTTTACAACCAGAAGTTGTATATCTTGGACATTTAATAACAGCGCAAGGTGTATGCACTGATCCAAGCAAACATGAAGTGATCCGAAATTACCCGAAACCTAGAAATTCAGATGAAGTTCGAAGATTTGTTGCCATGTGCAATTATTATAGAAGGTTTATACAAGATTTTGCTGAAATAGCTAGACCTCTTAATAACTTACTAAAGAAGAATCAAATATTCTGCTGGTCGGAAGAATGTGATAAATCTTTTGAAAGTTTGAGAACAAAGTTAATTTCACCACCAATCTTCAGCTACCCAGATTTCTCGAAAAACTTTATATTAACGACAGATGCCTCTAATTATGCATTAGGAGCAGTTTTGTCACAAGGAGAAGTAGGAAATGATAAACCAATAGCTTATGCTAGTAAAACTCTAAACAAGCATGAAATAAACGAGCCTGTAATAGAGAAAGAACTTCTTGCAATTCATTGGGGAATTAATTATTTCAGACCATACTTATATGGACGAAATTTTACGGTATATACTGATCACAGACCATTAGTTAGTCTTTTTACACACAAGAATCCATCTTCAAAACTGACGAGGATTAGGATAGATTTAATGGATTACAATTTCAACATTATATTTAAACAAGGGAAAATGAATATGAATGCAGATGCACTATCTAGGATTCAATTAGATTCAAAGCAACTAATTGAAATGATACCCAAAAATATAAATGTATTAACAAGAGCAATGAGCAAAAATATTAAAGCACATAAAGAAGAAAGTAAAAAGCAAACCTTGAATGCTAACACGGAGATTGATCACCTCCACATGTGGGAAGCAACATCAATAACAGATGTAAGATTTGTAAAGAAACTTGAATTTAAAAAGGTAAACCATTCTGCAGATGGAAAAGAAGAAAAAGCACTTGAACACAAGAATAAAAAGTTCAATAGAAATAGTGCAAAATATATTAAAGGTGGAAAAGCACTTGAACATAAAAATAAAAAGTTCAATGAAAAAAGTGCAATGAATATTATAGCAGCAAATAAAATAGTTGTCGAATACAACGAGAAATCATTATCAGAGATAAAATTGATTCTGAAGAAGTTATTATTCAAAATGAACAACTTAAAAATTACAAATCTAGCGTTAGCAGAAAATGATGAAATATTAAATGAAATAAACTTGCAAGAACTGAAAGAAATATTTAATAAGCTGCAAAATGAATTAAAATTCAAAGAAAGTTTAGACATAATTATATATACACCACCGAAACGAATAGAAGATACAAAAGAAATGCTCAGATTAATAAAAGAATATCACAAATCTCTACATGGAGGACATTGTGGAATTAAGAGATGCATAAATAAATTAAAACAAAAATTTTTTTGGAAAAACATGAACAAAATGGTAAAAAA